>NC_142697.1:6965192-7269807 GCF_029641045.1 Salvia hispanica | reverse complement strand
AGATTGTATCTTCGCCCTCACGCGGACGGTGTTACGACGGAATTTCTCTAAAGAATTGACCCCTTGAAACCTAACACTACCCCAGAACTCCCATTTTCCAAGTGTGTGTTGTGTGTGAGCTAAGAGTGAACGAAAGAGAGTGATATCTTGTGTGTTGCATGCTCCTCTATTTATAGGCGTTGAGGTGGGGCCCAGCGAGGTATAGATAAACTTTGTTGCCCTCAGCTATTGACTCCCTTCTTCTAGCCTTCTTTTCCTTAGGTTCTGCTCACTTCTACTTCATTTCTTCGCTAGACTGTTTCCTCCAGCATCTCCTGGATCTAGCGATTCTGTCACACACCTAGCTTAGAAACCGTGTTAGACCCAGCAAAATGTAATGCTTTTCACTATATAACCGATGCATGAAATTAGCCTTATCAAACTGCTCACACTTAAACCATACTTGTCCTCAAGTATAAAGACAAGAAAAAGAATAAGGCGAATTTCAAGCAAGGTTATCCCCTGACCGACTCTTTAGACTCTAGACAGACTCCTAGACCTAGACACAATTTGAAACTAAAACACTTAAAGAAAAACATACAAACACATATAAACACATAAACACATATACACATATGCATGAGCTAGCTTCAACTTTTAGGCAACCGTCCCCACAAGATTAAGGTTAATCCAACAGGCTGCACTCCTCCAAAGATGTTAGGATCGATTCTCTCTTAAGTTATTGCCACACCACTGAAGCGTCGGGTTATGAGAGTTCCTCCTTTTTTCCTGGGTCAGGTTATTATTGTTCCTACCCTTTAAACAACTTCCCCCTGGACTTCGTCCAGTTTATACCTCCTTCTTTTTATATCTTTTTTTTTAATTTTCTCCTTTTTTGCATTCCCTTTTTTTGTTTTTTTCTCTGGACTTCGTCCAGCTTATTCCTTCATTTTCCTCTTCTCTCTTCTGGACTTCGTCCTGCTTATAACACCTTACCCTGGACTTCGTCCAGCTTATACCTTCATAACCCAATCCCCCTATTTTTCTCCTTCACAACTCTTCTCCCTAAGCATTCAGTGGCGGCCCTTTAACATGTGTTAGCTCGAAGTTATTTAAGGCTTATAACTCGCTATTATAGTAGGGCTTCACAACTAAGTAAGTAAAGGCATCCTCTATCGTTCTCGCTTCACTCAGATTGACTTGGCTTATTAAAGGAAAAGGCTTCTAAGTTGAAATACCTCCTATTTTCAATTACTTTCACTAAGGGGATCATGCCGTATTATATTCACTAAGGGGGTCATTTTCACCTTCTTCTTCGCCGGTTGCTCCTGCTCTTCTTCTTCCTGTTCTGGCTGGTCGGGTACTGGCTTTTTCATCAGAGACTTTGATTTTGTTGGGACTGACACTTGCTTGGGAACGGGTGGGGAGATCATCTGCTTGAGCGATTGCTGTGGTCGCTTGACAGAGGGACTGCTCTAGACGGGCTGCTTGACTTCGCTGCTGGACCCAGGAGTTACCTTCGACAGGGTCAAGGGGAGTGTCTGCTGCAACCACTTCAACATCATCATTGAAAGCTCCACCGCCTCTGTCATTCGCTCATTTTGTTTGGCAGACTTCACCGCCAAATCTGCAATTTTGCCCCTCAGGGTCTTCACTTCCTCCCAGCTTCCGTTCAATTCCTTTCTAATCCCCTCAAGTTCCTTCACCATTTCTTTCTTCATCAATTGCATCTCCTTTCTCATATCCTGGACATCCTTACGCAACTCTTCAATATCTTCACTTGACATGGCCTCCTCAGCTTCTCCAGTCTCCGCCTTTACCTTGTCTCCTATCGAGTAGAAGAAGGTCTTGGCGCCATGAGCTTGTAGCAACCCCTTGTTGAAAAAATAATCAACACTAAAAATCTCCGGGGGTTCGCACATGACTACCAAAGGAGCGGTCTTGGCAATCTTCATTTCGATGTTCCGTTGGAGGTAGGCGCCGAGGAGGTGGCAGGTATACATATGACGCGCAGGGTTGCTCGCCATTTAGTGGCATGCCTGAGCTAGCCAATAACTTAGGTGCACCTTCATGCCCTTCGCCATGCACCAAGTGAAATAAAGGTCGGTAGTTGTAAGAGCTGAATTAGCGGTTCCCATCAAGTTGTAGCTGATAAACGACTGAGCAAAGCGGATGATTCGGTCTTCGATGTGAGAGGCTTTGGAGTAGCTGGACTTAAACGTTCCCTCCTTGGAGTGGGTGATCAGTTCCCATGCTATTTGCACTTTGAAACCCGACGTATTCTTCGGCACACCGATCATCCTATTATTCCATATCCCCTCATCATCCTCGGCTTGGGTGAACAACCCCATTTTCAAAGACCACTCCCGGATGCTCATCTCATGTTCTTCATTGAAAAGCCTGAAAGTTATGGAGTCTGCGTCAAGTTGTGTTTTTCAATCGAAAGGTGGAGAAAAACTCCCTTGCTAGGTCCACCGGCACCCTCTCCTGGCTGTGCTTCAGTAACCACTCAAATCCGATCGAATAGATACAAGCGAGGAAGTCCTCGTCACATGCAATCATTTTAAGCTCTTTGGGGCTGTACTGCTTCCCAGACTTAGCCATCTTCTCGGCGCTAAATCTTTCCTTGTACACTGTGGTCCTTTTCTGATCGTCGAACTGCCTCATCGCCTCTAGCAGCTCTTTAGTCAGCCAAACTTCCGGGCGTCCTGGAATAAACTCTTCTTCAGCTTCTTCAGATTCATAGTCGGGTTCATGAGTAGGCTCGTCTTGTTCCTCGGTATAGGGATCTTCGGTCACTGGGGAAAGGGTCTCCTCAACCTCCTTGACGGAGGGAGCTTTCCTTGACCGGGTAGATGAGGTAACCGCTGCCTTTCCTTTTCTTGCCCTCTCCGTGGCCAGGCGATGTTCCTCTGCTTCCGTAGCATCAGGAACTAATTCATCAACTTCGTCGAGCAGACTCCTCCTGGTTCGTCTCCTCTCTGCCCTCTCGTCTATCTGGGGTTCGTCTTCCTCCTGGTCATCCACCAGGTCCATAATCAAGTTCAGCCCTCCCTCAGCGGGCTCCGGTACTCCAGTCACATGTAGATCTGTTTCTTCCATCAATTTTTCCGGGGTTTCCCCCTCATTATCCACCATCGGGGCGACGGTTGCCTTTTCTGATGAAAAGATGGTGCGGTTGCAGGCGTGATGTAAGCAACCGTACAACTCCCATAAATATCGGCCAGATTTTGAAATTCAAATTATCTCCATCCCTCCTTGACTTCTTCCTCCAGGGTTCCTTCCTCTAGCTGATTTCCCTGACCATGACCCTAAAAAAATTTGAAGACGCCAGACTCCTAGGTCAAGGTTAGAATGTAAGGCATCGGTTCCCTTCGGAGTCTGGTGCTTCGAAAATATTTTTGGAAGATTGTAAATTGTATATACTCCATTTTTTTGGATTTTCTTTAGTTAGCAAAGCAATTAAACTATTTACACATTCCCTTTGAGTATCATCAAGATCCCCTGGTTCAGCACAATTTTTCAAAAATGTCAACCATTTACCTGACCCAGGAATTCATCGAGAATACCTCCTCGTCCATCTAGGCCATTAGACTGAGGGTGGTACGGAGTCGACACTCTATGGTGAACACCATATTTCTTTATCAGAGCCTCGATGGTGCGATTACAGAAATGAGTTCCTTGATCTGAGACGATGGCTTGGGGAACTCCATATCTGTTGAAATTATTGGCCTTCAGAAATTTTGCCACCTCCTTCGATTCACATGTTGTGGTGGCCTTAGCTTCTATCCACTTAGACATATAGTCTACTGCAACCAATATATAAGTGTTCCCACAGGATGATAGGAACGGTCCCATGAAGTCACATGTCCCCACACGTCGAAAATTTCGCACACGATCACCGGGACCTGAAGCATCTCGTCCATCCTTGAAATTCCCCCCGTCTGTTGGCATCTCTCGCAACACTGGCAAAACTCAAAGGCATCCTTATTTAATGTCGGCCAATAAAAACCGCTGTCCAGAACCTTCCTTGCTGTCTTCCTTGGTCCAAAGTGACCTCCACATGCCAAAGTGTGGCAATGAATTAGCACATCTTTTTGTTCCCATTCGGGAATGCAGCGTCTAATCACTTGATCTGAGCAAATCTTCCACAGGTAGGGGTCGTCCCAAAAGTAATATTTGGCTTCGCTTTTAATTTTCATCTTCTGGACCCGAGAAACTTCGTCTGAGCTTGGCACCTCTCCCGTGACCAAGTAGTTGGCTAAGTCAGCAAACCACGGTCCTGCGTTAAGTGTGCGCTTCCCTTTATCAGATTCCCCTAGACCGGTTAAAGCCAAAACTGCTTCCCAGTCAATTTGTTTAGGAAATTTCTCCAGAAAGTACAAATGCTCTTCAGGGAAGGCATCGGGTATGGTCTCTTCTGTTTCCCCTTAATATATTCTGCTCAAGTAATCGGCTACTCTATTCTCCGTTCCTCTTTTGTCTCTCACTTCCCAATCAAACTCCTGCAAGAGCAACACCTAACGGATTAACCTCGGCTTAGACTCCTTCTTAGCCAGTAAGTACTTTATTGCTGTGTGATCCGTGAAGACTATAACACTCGACCCAAGAAGGTAGGGTCGGAATTTTTCAAACGAATATACGACAGCCAACATTTCCTTCTCCGTGGTGTCATAATTCTTCTGAGCCTGATTCAGCGTCTTGGAAGCATAGAAGATCACATAACTTTTTCCAACAATTTTTGTCCTAGGACAGCTCCCACAGCAAAATCACTCGCGTCGCACATTATCTCAAAAGGGTGATTCCAGTCTGGCGCCCTGATAATTGCTGCCGACACTAATCTGTCCTTGAGCAACTGAAATGCCTTTTTGCATCCTTCGTCAAAGACGAATTCCACATCATTGTGCAACAAATGAGTGAGTGGTTGCGCGATTTTCGCGAAATCCTTGATAAACCTCCTATAAAACCCTGCGTGACCTAGGAAGCCTCTAACCTCTTTTTGGTTCGTAGGGTATGGTAACTTTGATATCACATCTACCTTTGCTTTGTCTACTTGTATCCCTCTCTCAGAAACCAAGTGACCCAGGACAATGCCTTCCGTCACCATGAAGTGGCATTTTTCGAAATTCAATACTAAATGCTTCTCTTGGCATCTCTTTAACACTAGATCAAGGCTGGCCAAACAAGTATCGAATGAGTTCCCGTATACGGTAAAATCATCCATGAATATCTCAGCGGGCTCCGGTACTCCAGTCACATGTAGATCTGTTTCTTCCTTCAATTTTTCCGGGGTTTCCCCCTCATTATCCACCATCGGGGTTGCCCCCTCAATATAAATGGGGTTCTCCCCCCTGACATCACTTGGGGTTGCCCCCTCTTCCATGGGTTCAGGGGTCGCACCCCTGAAATCAGTTGGGGTCTCATCCCCAGTTTCCATAGGGGTTTCCCCCTCAGTTACCTCTTCCACAACAGAGGTTTCCCCCTCAACAGTACTGTCCACAATAGGGGTTTCCCCCTCCACAACGTCATCTATAACAGGGGTTTCCCCCTCACCATCTTCCTTACCCTCAGAACTAGGGTTTTCGTCACCTTGCTTCTCGGTCTCCACCTCTGCTCCGCTGTTCGTCTGTCCACCATACTCCGGCCGTTCGTGCACCGCCTCTTCTTTTTCTGCCTCCCGTGAAGCGGTTTTTGCATGTTGAGATCCAGAGTCTCGAGGCCCTTCTTCATGGAGAACTGCCGGTTGTGCCGCCGAATCTGCCGGGATCGTCAGTGATGGTATGACCGCCACGGATGTCATTAGGCTAGCGGAGAACAGGGCGTATACTTCCTTTGCTTTCTCGACGCTCCCCAAATTCTGCGTCAATTCTGCCAACAGGGCTGCGTCGTACACCGTTTGCTGCGAACTTCTGGTGAGTTGGGTTGACTCAATTACTGCAGATCTGAAATAAGACAAAAACTGGGTCGAATTTTTGGTTAGGGTTTGTGTTCTAGAGAGAGAACGAAAGTAGAGAGAAGGGAGAGTAATTTCAGTTTTTTTCGTCGATTTGGATTATTGGAGAGAGAGAGGCGACGGTTGCCTTTTCTGATAAAAAGATGGTGCGGTTGCAGGCGTGATGTAAGCAACCGTACAACTCCCATAAATATCGGCCAGATTTTGAAATTCAAATTATCTCCATCCGTCCTTGACTTCTTCCTCCAGGGTTCCTTCCTCTAGCTGATTTCCCTGACCATGACCCTAAAAAAATTTGAAGACGCCAGACTCCTAGATCAAGGTTAGAATGTAAGGCATCGGTTCCCTTCGGAGTCTGGTGCTTCGAAAATATTTTTGGAAGATTGTAAATTGTATATACTCCATTTTTTTGGATTTTCTTTAGTTAACAAAGCAATTAAACTATTTACACATTCCCTTTGAGTATCATCGAGATCCCCTGGTTCAGCATATTTTTTCAAAAATGTCAACCATTTACCTGACCCAGGAATTCATCGAGAATACCTCCTCGTCCATCTAGGCGATAGTGGAGAGTGCGTGTAGTGGAACTTCGTCCACTACACACAGCTCAGAATTATCCCTATAGACTTTCACTCTATGACCATTAACAATAAAAGGGACAGAGTTAGAGGCACTTCCCTGGATCTCCACTGCTCCGTTTGCGCGGAGGCCGACGATGGTATATGGGCCGATCCATTTAGACTTCAATTTCCCTGGCATTAGCTTGAGCCGGGATTGGAAAAGGAGCACCTTCTGTCCCACATGAAGTTCCTTGACCCAGAGATTCCTGTCATGCCATAACTTTGTCCTTTCTTTGTACCACATGGCAGAGTCAAATGACTCCAGCCTAAGTTCCTCCAGTTCTTGTAATTGTAACTTCCTCTCTTCTTCGCAAGCTATAGGTTTCATGTTCAACTCTTTCACTGCCCAGTACGCCTTGTGCTCAATACCCACAGGTAAGTGGCACATCTTGCCAAACACAAGCCTGTAAGGCGACATTCCAATAGGCGTTTTAAAAGCAGTTATGTAGGCCCACAATGCGTCACCGAGCCTCTTGCTCCAGTCCTTCCTTGACAGATTAACTGTCTTCTCCAATATCTCCTTGATCTCGCGATTAGAAATCTCTGCTTGGCCATTAGACTGAGGGTGGTACGGAGTCGACACTCTATGGTGAACACCATATTTCTTTATCAGAGCCTCGATGGTGCGATTACAGAAATGAGTTCCTTGATCTGAGACGATGGCTTGGGGAACTCCATATCTGTTGAAAATATTGGCCTTCAGAAATTTTGCCACCTCCTTCGATTCACATGTTGTGGTGGCCTTAGCTTCTATCCACTTAGACACATAGTCTACTGCAACCAATATATAAGTGTTCCCACAGGATGATGGGAACGGTCCCATGAAATCACATGTCCCCACACGTCGAAAATTTCGCACACGATCACCGGGACCTGAGGCATCTCGTCCATCCTTGAAATTCCCCCCGTCTGTTGGCATCTCTCGCAACACTGGCAAAACTCAAAGGCATCCTTATTTAATGTCGGCCAATAAAAACCGCTGTCCAGAACCTTCCTTGCTGTCTTCCTTGGTCCAAAGTGACCTCCACATGCCAAAGTGTGGCAATGAATTAGCACATCTTTTTGTTCCCATCAGCGTCTAATCACTTGATCTGAGCAAATCTTCCACAGGTAGGGGTCGTCCCAAAAGTAATATTTGGCTTCGCTTTTAATTTTCATCTTCTGGGCCCGAGAAACTTCGTCTGAGCTTGGCACCTCTCCCGTGACCAAGTAGTTGGCTAAGTCAGCAAACCACGGTCCTGCGTTAAGTGTGCGCTTCCCTTTATCAGATTCCCCTAGACCTGTTAAACCAAAACTGCTTCCCAGTCAATTGGTTTAGGAAATTTCTCCACAAAGTACAAATCCTCTTCAGGGAAGGCATCGGGTACGGCCTCTTCTGTTTCCCCTTGATATATTCTGCTCAAGTGATCGGCTACTCTATTCTCCGTTCCTCTTTTGTCTCTCACTTCCCAATCAAACTCCTGCAAGAGCAACACCCAACGGATTAACCTCGGCTTAGACTCCTTCTTAGCCAGTAAGTACTTTATTGCTGTGTGATCCGTGAAGACTATAACACTCGACCCAAGAAGGTAGGGTCGGAATTTTTCAAACGAGTATACGACAGCCAACATTTCCTTCTCCGTGGTGTCATAATTCTTCTGAGCCTGATTCAGCGTCTTGGAAGCATAGAAGATCACATAACTTTTTCCAACAATTTTTGTCCTAGGACAGCTCCCATAGCAAAATCACTCGCGTCGCACATTATCTCAAAAGGGTGATTCCAGTCTGGCGCCCTGATAATTGGTGCCTACACTAATCTGTCCTTGAGCAACTGAAATGCCTTTTTGCATCCTTCGTCAAAGACGAATTCCACATCATTGTGCAACAAATGAGTGAGTGGTTGCGCGATTTTCGTGAAATCCTTGATAAACTTCCTATAAAACCCTGCGTGACCTAGGAAGCCTCTAACCTCTTTTTGGTTCGTAGGGTATGGTAACTTTGATATCACATCTACCTTTGCTTTGTCTACTTGTATCCCTCTATCAGAAACCACGTGACCCAGGACAATGCCTTCCGTCACCATGAAGTGGCATTTTTCGAAATTCAATACTAAATGCTTCTCTTGGCATCTCTTTAACACTAGATCAAGGCTGGCCAAACAAGTATCGAATGAGTTCCCGTATACGGTAAAATCATCCATGAATATCTCAGCGGGCTCCGGTACTCCAGTCACATGTAGATCTGTTTCTTCCTTCAATTTTTCCGGGGTTTCCCCCTCATTATCCACCATCGGGGTTGCCCCCTCAATATAAATGGGGTCCTCCCCCCTGACATCACTTGGGGTTGCCCCCTCTTCCATGAGTTCAGGGGTTGCACCCCTGAAATCAGTTGGGGTCTCATCCCCAGTTTCCATAGGGGTTTCCCCCTCAGTTACCTCTTCCACAACAGGGGTTTCCCCCTCAACAGTACTGTCCACAATAGGGGTTTCCCCCTCCACAACGTCATCTATAACAGGGGTTTCCCCCTCACCATCTTCCTTACCCTCAGAACTAGGGTTTTCGTCACCTTGCTTCTCGGTCTCCACCTCTGCTCCGCTGTTCGTCTGTCCACCATACTCCGGCCGTTCGTGCACCGCCTCTTCTTTTTCCGCCTCCCGTGAAGCGGTTTTTGCATGTTGAGATCCAGAGTCTCGAGGCCCTTCTTCATGGAGAACTGCCGGTTGTGCCGCCAAATCTGCCGGGATCGTCAGTGATGGTATGACCGCCACGGATGTCATTAGGCTAGCGGAGAACAGGGCGTATACTTCCTTTGCTTTCTCGACGCTCCCCAAATTCTGCGTCAATTCTGCCAATAGGGCTGCGTCGTACACCGTTTGCTGCGAACTTCTGGTGAGTTGGGTTGACTCAATTACTGCAGATCTGAAATAAGACAAAAACTGGGTCGAATTTTTGGTTAGGGTTTGTGTTCTAGAGAGAGAACGAAAGTAGAGAGAAGGGAGAGTAATTTCAGTTTTTTTCGTCGATTTGGATTATTGGAGAGAGAGAGGCGACGGTTGCCTTTTCTGATGAAAAGATGGTGCGGTTGCAGGCGTGATGTAAGCAACCGTACAACTCCCATAAATATCGGCCAGATTTTGAAATTCAAATTATCTCCATCCCTCCTTGACTTCTTCCTCCAGGGTTCCTTCCTCTAGCTGATTTCCCTGACCATGACCCTAAAAAAATTTGAAGACGCCAGACTCCTAGGTCAAGGTTAGAATGTAAGGCATCGGTTCCATTCGGAGTCTGGTGCTTCGAAAATATTTTTGGAAGATTGTAAATTGTATATACTCCATTTTTTTGGATTTTCTTTAGTTAGCAAAGCAATTAAACTATTTACACATTCCATTTGAGTATCATCGAGATCCCCTGGTTCAGCACATTTTTTCAAAAATGTCAACCATTTACCTGACCCAGGAATTCATCGAGAATACCTCCTCGTCCATCTAGGCGATAGTGGAGAGTGCGTGTAGTGGAACTTCGTCCACTACACACAGCTCAGAATTATCCCTATAGACTTTCACTCTATGACCATTAACAATAAAAGGGACAGAGTTAGAGGCACTTCCCTGGATCTCCACTGCTCCGTTTGCGCGGTGGCCGACGATGGTATATGGGCCGATCCATTTAGACTTCAATTTCCCTGGCATTAGCTTGAGCCGGGATTGGAAAAGGAGCACCTTCTGTCCCACATGAAGTTCCTTGACCCGGAGATTCCTGTCATGCCATAACTTTGTCCTTTCTTTGTACCACATGGCAGACTCAAATGACTCCAGCCTAAGTTCCTCCAGTTCTTGTAATTGTAACTTCCTCTCTTCTTCGCAAGCTATAGGTTTCATGTTCAACTCTTTCACTGCCCAGTACGCCTTGTGCTCAATACCCACAGGTAAGTGGCACATCTTGCCAAACACAAGCCTGTAAGGCGACATTCCAATAGGCGTTTTAAAAGCAGTTATGTAGGCCCACAATGCGTCACCGATCCTCTTGCTCCAGTCCTTCCTTGACAGATTAACTGTCTTCTCCAATATCGCCTTGATCTCGCGATTAGAAATCTCTGCTTGGCCATTAGACTGAGGGTGGTACGGAGTCGACACTCTATGGTGAACACCATATTTCTTTATCAGAGCATCGATGGTGCGATTACAGAAATGAGTTCCTTGATCTGAGACGATGGCTCGGGGAACTCCATTTCTGTTGAAAATATTGGCCTTCAGAAATTTTGCCACCTCCTTCGATTCACATGTTGTAGTGGCCTTAGCTTCTATCCACTTAGACACATAGTCTACTACAACCAATATATAAGTGTTCCCACAGGATGATGGGAACGGTCCCATGAAGTCACATGTCCCCACACGTCGAAAATTTCGCACACGATCACCGGGACCTGAGGCATCTCGTCCATCCTTGAAATTCCCCCCGTCTGTTGGCATCTCTCGCAACACTGGCAAAACTCAAAGGCATCCTTATTTAATGTCGGCCAATAAAAACCGCTGTCCAGAACCTTCCTTGCTGTCTTCCTTGGTCCAAAGTGACCTCCACATGCCAAAGTGTGGCAATGAATTAGCACATCTTTTTGTTCCCATTCGGGAATGCAGCGTCTAATCACTTGATCTGAGCACATCTTCCACAGGTAGGGGTCGTCCCAAAAGTAATATTTGGCTTCGCTTTTAATTTTCATCTTCTGGGCCCGAGAAACTTCGTCTGAGCTTGGCACCTCTCCCGTGACCAAGTAGTTGGCTAAGTCAGCAAACCACGGGTCCTGCGTTAAGTGTGCGCTTCCCTTTATCAGATTCCCCTAGACCGGTTAAAGCCAAAACTGCTTCCCAGTCAATTGGTTTAGGAAATTTCTCCAGAAAGTACAAATGCTCTTCAGGGAAGGCATCGGGTATGGCCTCTTCTGTTTCCCCTTGATATATTCTGCTCAAGTGATCGGCTACTCTATTCTCCGTTCCTCTTTTGTCTCTCACTTCCCAATCAAACTCCTGCAAGAGCAACACCCAACGGATTAACCTCGGCTTAGGCTCCTTCTTAGCCAGTATGTACTTTATTGCTGTGTGATCCGTGAAGACTATAACACTCGACCCAAGAAGGTAGGGTCGGAATTTTTCAAACGAGTATACGACAGCCAACATTTCCTTCTCCGTGGTGTCATAATTCTTCTGAGCCTGATTCAGCGTCTTGGAAGCATAGAAGATCACATAACTTTTTCCAACAATTTTTGTCCTAGGACAGCTCCCATAGCAAAATCACTCGCGTCGCACATTATCCCAAAAGGGTGATTCCAGTCTGGCGCCCTGATAATTGGTGCCTACACTAATCTGTCCTTGAGCAACTGAAATGCCTTTTTGCATCCTTCGTCAAAGACGAATTCCACATAATTGTGCAACAAATGAGTGAGTGGTTGCGCGATTTTCGCGAAATCCTTGATAAACCTCCTATAAAACCCTGCGTGACCTAGGAAGCCTCTAACCTCTTTTTGGTTCGTAGGGTATGGTAACTTTGATATCACATCTACCTTTGCTTTGTCTACTTGTATCCCTCTCTCAGAAACCACGTGACCCAGGACAATGCCTTCCGTCACCATGAAGTGGCATTTTTCGAAATTCAATACAAAATGCTTCTCTTGGCATCTCTTTAACACTAGATCAAGGCTGGCCAAACAAGTATCGAATGAGTTCCCGTATACGGTAAAATCATCCATGAATATCTCAGCGGGCTCCGGTACTCCAGTCACATGTAGATCTGTTTCATCCTTCAATTTTTCCGGGGTTTCCCCCTCATTATCCACCATCAGGGTTGCCCCCTCAATATAAATGGGGTCCTCCCCCCTGACATCACTTGGGGTTGCCCCCTCTTCCATGGGTTCAGGGGTCGCACCCCTGAAATCAGTTGGGGTCTCATCCCCAGTTTCCATAAGGGTTTCCCCCTCAGTTACCTCTTCCACAACAGGGGTTTCCCCCTCAACAGTACTGTCCACAATAGGGGTTTCCCCCTCCACAACGTCATCTATAACAGGGGTTTCCCCCTCACCATCTTCCTTACCCTCAGAACTAGGGTTTTCGTCACCTTGCTTCTCGGTCTCCACCTCTGCTCCGCTGTTCGTCTGTCCACCATACTCCGGCCGTTCGGGCACCGCCTCTTCTTTTTCCGCCTCCCGTGAAGCGGTTTTTGCATGTTGAGATCCAGAGTCTCGAGGCCCTTCTTCATGGAGAACTGCCGGTTGTGCCGCCGAATCTGCCGGGATCGTCAGTGATGGTATGACCGCCACGGATGTCATTAGGCTAGCGGAGAACAGGGCGTATACTTCCTTTGCTTTCTCGACGCTCCCCAAATTCTGCGTCAATTCTGCCAATAGGGCTGCGTCGTACACCGTTTGCTGCGAACTTCTGGTGAGTTGGGTTGACTCAATTACTGCAGATCTGAAATAAGACAAAAACTGGGTCGAATTTTTGGTTAGGGTTTGTGTTCTAGAGAG
Organism: Salvia hispanica; assembly: GCF_029641045.1. Lineage (NCBI taxonomy): Eukaryota > Viridiplantae > Streptophyta > Magnoliopsida > Lamiales > Lamiaceae > Salvia > Salvia hispanica. The sequence goes on along the minus strand of NC_142697.1, from coordinate 7,256,763 downwards.
AGAACGAAAGTAGAGAGAAGGGAGAGTAATTTCAGTTTTTTTCGTCGATTTGGATTATTGGAGAGAGAGAGGCGACGGTTGCCTTTTCTGATGAAAAGATGGTGCGGTTGCAGGCGTGATGTAAGCAACCGTACAACTCCCATAAATATCGGCCAGATTTTGAAATTCAAATTATCTCCATCCCTCCTTGACTTCTTCCTCCAGGGTTCCTTCCTCTAGCTGATTTCCCTGACCATGACCCTAAAAAAATTTGAAGACGCCAGACTCCTAGGTCAAGGTTAGAATGTAAGGCATCGGTTCCATTCGGAGTCTGGTGCTTCGAAAATATTTTTGGAAGATTGTAAATTGTATATACTCCATTTTTTTGGATTTTCTTTAGTTAGCAAAGCAATTAAACTATTTACACATTCCATTTGAGTATCATCGAGATCCCCTGGTTCAGCACATTTTTTCAAAAATGTCAACCATTTACCTAACCCAGGAATTCATCGAGAATACCTCCTCGTCCATCTAGGCGATAGTGGAGAGTGCGTGTAGTGGAACTTCGTCCACTACACACAGCTCAGAATTATCCCTATAGACTTTCACTCTATGACCATTAACAATAAAAGGGACAGAGTTAGAGGCACTTCCCTGGATCTCCACTGCTCCGTTTGCGCGGTGGCCGACGATGGTATATGGGCCGATCCATTTAGACTTCAATTTCCCTGGCATTAGCTTGAGCCGGGATTGGAAAAGGAGCACCTTCTGTCCCACATGAAGTTCCTTGACCCGGAGATTCCTGTCATGCCATAACTTTGTCCTTTCATTGTACCACATGGCAGACTCAAATGACTCCAGCCTAAGTTCCTCCAGTTCTTGTAATTGTAACTTCCTCTCTTCTTCGCAAGCTATAGGTTTCATGTTCAACTCTTTCACTGCCCAGTACGCCTTGAGCTCAATACCCACAGGTAAGTGGCACATCTTGCCAAACACAAGCCTGTAAGGCGACATTCCAATAGGCGTTTTAAAAGCAGTTATGTAGGCCCACAATGCGTCACCGAGCCTCTTGCTCCAGTCCTTCCTTGACAGAATAACTTTCTTCTCCAATATCGCCTTGATCTCGCGATTAGAAATCTCTGCTTGGCCATTAGACTGAGGGTGGTACGGAGTCGACACTCTATGGTGAACACCATATTTCTTTATCAGAGCATCGATGGTGCGATTACAGAAATGAGTTCCTTGATCTGAGACGATGGCTCGGGGAACTCCATATCTGTTGAAAATATTGGCCTTCAGAAATTTTGCCATCTCCTTCGATTCACATGTTGTGGTGGCCTTAGCTTCTATCCACTTAGACACATAGTCTACTGCAACCAATATATAAGTGTTCCCACAGGATGATGGGAACGGTCCCATGAAGTCACATGTCCCCACACGTCGAAAATTTCGCACACGATCACCGGGACCTGAGGCATCTCGTCCATCCTTGAAATTCCCCCCGTCTGTTGGCATCTCTCGCAACACTGGCAAAACTCAAAGGCATCCTTATTTAATGTCGGCCAATAAAAACCGTTGTCCAGAACCTTCCTTGCTGTCTTCCTTGGTCCAAAGTGACCTCCACATGCCAAAGTGTGGCAATGAATTAGCACATCTTTTTGTTCCCATTCGGGAATGCAGCGTCTAATCACTTGATCTGAGCACATCTTCCACAGGTAGGGGTCGTCCCAAAAGTAATATTTGGCTTCGCTTTTAATTTTCATCTTCTGGGCCCGAGAAACTTCGTCTGAGCTTGGCACCTCTCCCGTGACCAAGTAGTTGGCTAAGTCAGCAAACCACGGTCCTGCGTTAAGTGTGCGCTTCCCTTTATCAGATTCCCCTAGACCGGTTAAAGCCAAAACTGCTTCCCAGTCAATTGGTTTAGGAAATTTCTCCAGAAAGTACAAATGCTCTTCAGGGAAGGCATCGGGTATGGCCTCTTCTGTTTCCCCTTGATATATTCTGCTCAAGTGATCGGCTACTCTATTTTCCGTTCCTCTTTTGTCTCTCACTTCCCATTCAAACTCCTGCAAGAGCAACACCCAACGGATTAACCTCGGCTTAGACTCCTTCTTAGCCAGTAAGTACTTTATTGCTGTGTGATCCGTGAAGACTATAACCCTCGACCCAAGAAGGTAGGGTCGGAATTTTTCAAACGAGTATACGACAGCCAACATTTCTTTCTCCGTGGTGTCATAATTCTTCTGAGCCTGATTCAGCGTCTTGGAAGCATAGAAGATCACATAACTTTTTCCAACAATTTATGTCCTAGGACAGCTCCCACAGCAAAATCACTCGCGTCGCACATTATCTCAAAAGGGTGATTCCAGTCTGGCGCCCTGATAATTGGTGCCGACACTAATCTGTCCTTGAGCAACTGAAATGCCTTTTTGCATCCTTCGTCAACGACGAATTCCACATCATTGTGCAACAAATGAGTGAGTGGTTGCGCGATTTTCGCGAAATCCTTGATAAACCTCCTATAAAACCCTGCGTGACCTAGGAAGCCTCTAACCTCTTTTTGGTTCGTAGGGTATGGTAACTTTGATATCACATCTACCTTTGCTTTGTCTACTTGTATCCCTCTCTCAGAAACCACGTGACCCAGGACAATGCCTTCCGTCACCATGAAGTGGCATTTTTCGAAATTCAATACTAAATGCTTCTCTTGGCATCTCTTTAACACTAGATCAAGGCTGGCCAAACAAGTATCGAATGAGTTCCCGTATACGGTAAAATCATCCATGAATATCTCAGCGGGCTCTGGTACTCCAGTCACATGTAGATCTGTTTCTTCCTTCAAATTTTCCGGGGTTTCCCCCTCATTATCCACCATCGGGGTTGCCCCCTCAATATAAATGGGGTTCTCCCCCCTGACATCACTTGCGGTTGCCCCCTCTTCCATGGGTTCAGGGGTCGCACCCCTGAAATCAGTTGGGGTCTCATCCCCAGTTTCCATAGGGGTTTCCCCCTCAGTTACCCTTTCCACAACAGGGGTTTCCCCCTCAACAGTACTGTCCACAATAGGGGTTTCCCCCTCCACAACGTAATCTATAACAGGGGTTTCCCCCTCACCATCTTCCTTACCCTCAAAACTAGGGTTTTCGTCACCTTGCTTCTCGGTCTCCACCTCTGCTCCGCTGTTCGTCTGTCCACCATTCTCCGGCCGTTCGTGCACCGCCTCTTCTTTTTCCGCCTCCCATGAAGCGGTTTTTGCATGTTGAGATCCAGAGTCTCGAGGCCCTTCTTCATGGAGAACTGCCGGTTGTGCCGCCGAATCTGCCTAATCGTCAGTGATGGTATGACCGCCACGGATGTCATTAGGCTAGCGGAGAACAGGGCGTATACTTTCTTTGCTTTCTCGACGCTCCCCAAATTCTGCGTCAATTCTGCCAACAGGGCTGCCTCGTACACCGTTTGCTGCGAACTTCTGGTGAGTTGGGGGTTGACTCAATTGCTGCAGATCTGAAATAAGACAAAAACTGGGTCGAATTTTTGGTTAGGGTTTGTGTTCTAGAGAGAGAACGAAAATAGAGAGAAGGGAGAGTAATTTCAGTTTTTTTCGTCGATTTAGATTATTGGAGAGAGAGAGGTGACGGTTGCCTTTTCTGATGAAAAGATGGTGCGGTTGCAGGCGTGATGTAAGCAACCGTACAACTCCCATAAATATCGGCCAGATTTTGAAATTCAAATTATCTCCATCCCTCCTTGACTTCTTCCTCCAGGGTTCCTTCATCTGGCTGATTTCCCTGACCATGACCCTAAAATAATTTTAAGACGCCAGACTCCTAGGTCAAGGTTAGAATGTAAGGCATCGTTTCCCTTCGGAGTCTGGTGCTTCGAAAATATTTTTGGAAGATTGTAAATTGTATATACTCCATTTTTTTGGACTTTCTTTAGTTAGCAAAGCAATTAAACACATTCCCTTTAAGTATCATCGAGATCCCCTCGTTCAACACATTTTTTCAAAAATGTCAACCATTTACCTGACCCAGGAATTCATCGAGAATAACTCCTTGTCCATCTAGGCGATAGTGGAGAGTGCGTGTAGTGGAACTTCGTCCACTACACACAGCTCAGAATTATCCCTATAGACTTTCACTCTATGACCATTAACAATAAAAGGGACAGAGTTAGAGGCACTTCCCTGGATCTCCACTGCTCCGTTTGCGCGGAGGCCGACGATATGGGCCGATCCATTTAGACTTCAATTTCCCTGGCATTAGCTTGAGCCGGGATTGGAAAAGGAGCATCTTCTGTCCCACATGAAGTTCCTTGACTCGGAGATTCCTGTCATGCCAAAACTTTGTCCTTTCTTTGTACCACATGGCAGACTCAAATGACTCCAGCCTAAGTTCCTCCAGTTCTTGTAATTGTAACTTCCACTCTTCTTCGCAAGCTATAGGTTTCATGTTCAACTCTTTCACTGCCCAGTACGCCTTGTGCTCAATACCTACAGGTAAGTGGCACATCTTGCCAAACACAAGCCTGTAAGGCGACATTCCAATAGGCGTTTTAAAAGTAGTTATGTAGGCCCACAATGCGTCACCGAGCCTCTTGCTCCAGTCCTTCCTTGACAGATTAACTGTCTTCTCCAATATCGCCTTGATCTCGCAACTAGAAATCTCTGCTTGGCCATTAGACTGAGGGTGGTACGGAGTCGACACTCTATGGTGAACACCATATTTCTTTATCAGAGCCTCGATGGTGCGATAACAGAAATGAGTTCCTTGATCTGAGACGATGGCTTGGGGAACTCCATATCTGTTGAAAATATTGGCCTTCAGAAATTTTGCCACCTCCTTCGATTCACATGTTGTGGTGGCCTTAGCTTCTATCCACTTAGACACATAGTCTACTGCAACCAATATATAAGTGTTCCCACAGGATGATGGGAACGGTCCCATGAAGTCCATTCCCCACACGTCGAAAATTTCGCACACGATCACCGGGACCTGAGGCATCTCGTCCATCCTTGAAATTCCCCCCGTCTGTTTGCATCTCTCGCAACACTGGCAAAACTCAAAGGCATCCTTATTTAATGTCGGCCAATAAAAACCGCTGTCCAGAACCTTCCTTGCTGTCTTCCTTGGTCCAAAGTGACCTCCACATGCCAAAGTGTGGCAATGAATTAGCACATCTTTTTGTTCCCATTCGGGAATGCAGCGTCTAATCACTTGATCTGAGCACATCTTCCACAGGTAGGGGTCGTCTCAAAAGTAATATTTGGCTGCGCTTTTAATTTTCATCTTCTGGGCCCGAGAAACTTCTTCTGAGCTTGGCACCTCTCCCGTGACCAAGTAGTTGGCTAAGTCAGCAAACCACGGTCCTGCGTTAAGTGTGCGCTTGCTTCCCTTTATCAGATTCCCCTAGACCGGTTAAAGCCAAAACTGCTTCCCAGTCAATTGGTTTAGGAAATTTCTCCAGAAAGTACAAATGCTCTTCAGGGAAGGCATCGGGTATGGCCTCTTCTGTTTCCCCTTGATATATTCTGCTCAAGTGATCGGCTACTCTATTTTCCGTTCCTCTTTTGTCTCTCACTTCCCATTCAAACTCCTGCAAGAGCAACACCCAACGGATTAACCTCGGCTTAGACTCCTTCTTAGCCAGTAAGTACTTTATTGTTGTGTGATCCGTGAAGACTATAACCCTCGACCCAAGAAGGTATGGTCAGAATTTTTCAAACGAGTATACGACAACCAACATTTCCTTCTCCGTGGTGTCATAATTCTTCTGAGCCTGATTCAGCGTCTTGGAAGCATAGAAGATCACATAACTTTTTCCAACAATTTCTGTCCTAGGACAGCTCCCACAGCAAAATCACTCGCGTCGCACATTATCTCAAAAGGGTGATTCCAGTCTGGCGCCCTGATAATTGGTGCCGACACTAATCTGTCCTTGAGCAACTGAAATGCCTTTTTGCATCCTTCGTCAAAGACGAATTCCACATCATTGTGCAACAAATGAGTGAGTGGTTGCGCGATTTTCGCGAAATCCTTGATAAACCTCCTATAAAACCCTGCGTGACCTAGGAAGCCTCTAACCTCTTTTTGGTTCGTAGGGTATGGTAACTTTGATATCACATCTACCTTTGCTTTGTCTACTTGTATCCCTCACTCAGAAACCACGTGACCCAGGACAATGCCTTCCGTCACCATGAAGTGGCATTTTTCGAAATTCAATACTAAATGCTTCTCTTGGCATCTCTTTAACACTAGATCAAGGCTGGCCAAACAAGTATCGAATGAGTTCCCGTATACGGTAAAATCATCCATGAATATCTCAGCGGGCTCTGGTACTCCAGTCACATGTAGATCTGTTTCTTCCTTCAAATTTTCCGGGGTTTCCCCCTCATTATCCACCATCGGGGTTGCCCCCTCAATATAAATGGGGTTCTCCCCCCTGACATCACTTGCGGTTGCCCCCTCTTCCATGGGTTCAGGGGTCGCACCCCTGAAATCAGTTGGGGTCTCATCCCCAGTTTCCATAGGGGTTTCCCCCTCAGTTACCCTTTCCACAACAGGGGTTTCCCCCTCAACAGTACTGTCCACAATAGGGGTTTCCCCCTCCACAACGTAATCTATAACAGGGGTTTCCCCCTCACCATCTTCCTTACCCTCAAAACTAGGGTTTTCGTCACCTTGCTTCTCGGTCTCCACCTCTGCTCCGCTGTTCGTCTGTCCACCATTCTCCGGCCGTTCGTGCACCGCCTCTTCTTTTTCCGCCTCCCATGAAGCGGTTTTTGCATGTTGAGATCCAGAGTCTCGAGGCCCTTCTTCATGGAGAACTGCCGGTTGTGCCGCCGAATCTGCCTAATCGTCAGTGATGGTATGACCGCCACGGATGTCATTAGGCTAGCGGAGAACAGGGCGTATACTTTCTTTGCTTTCTCGACGCTCCCCAAATTCTGCGTCAATTCTGCCAACAGGGCTGCCTCGTACACCGTTTGCTGCGAACTTCTGGTGAGTTGGGGGTTGACTCAATTACTGCAGATCTGAAATAAGACAAAAACTGGGTCGAATTTTTGGTTAGGGTTTGTGTTCTAGAGAGAGAACGAAAATAGAGAGAAGGGAGAGTAATTTCAGTTTTTTTCGTCGATTTAGATTATTGGAGAGAGAGAGGTGACGGTTGCCTTTTCTGATGAAAAGATGGTGCGGTTGCAGGCGTGATGTAAGCAACCGTACAACTCCCATAAATATCGGCCAGATTTTGAAATTCAAATTATCTCCATCCCTCCTTGACTTCTTCCTCCAGGGTTCCTTCATCTGGCTGATTTCCCTGACCATGACCCTAAAATAATTTTAAGACGCCAGACTCCTAGGTCAAGGTTAGAATGTAAGGCATCGTTTCCCTTCGGAGTCTGGTGCTTCGAAAATATTTTTGGAAGATTGTAAATTGTATATACTCCATTTTTTTGGACTTTCTTTAGTTAGCAAAGCAATTAAACACATTCCCTTTAAGTATCATCGAGATCCCCTCGTTCAGCACATTTTTTCAAAAATGTCAACCATTTACCTGACCCAGGAATTCATCGAGAATAACTCCTTGTCCATCTAGGCGATAGTGGAGAGTGCGTGTAGTGGAACTTCGTCCACTACACACAGCTCAGAATTATCCCTATAGACTTTCACTCTATGACCATTAACAATAAAAGGGACAGAGTTAGAGGCACTTCCCTGGATCTCCACTGCTCCGTTTGCGCGGAGGCCGACGATATGGGCCGATCCATTTAGACTTCAATTTCCCTGGCATTAGCTTGAGCCGGGATTGGAAAAGGAGCATCTTCTGTCCCACATGAAGTTCCTTGACTCGGAGATTCCTGTCATGCCAAAACTTTGTCCTTTCTTTGTACCACATGGCAGACTCAAATGACTCCAGCCTAAGTTCCTCCAGTTCTTGTAATTGTAACTTCCACTCTTCTTCGCAAGCTATAGGTTTCATGTTCAACTCTTTCACTGCCCAGTACGCCTTGTGCTCAATACCTACAGGTAAGTGGCACATCTTGCCAAACACAAGCCTGTAAGGCGACATTCCAATAGGCGTTTTAAAAGTAGTTATGTAGGCCCACAATGCGTCACCGAGCCTCTTGCTCCAGTCCTTCCTTGACAGATTAACTGTCTTCTCCAATATCGCCTTGATCTCGCAACTAGAAATCTCTGCTTGGCCATTAGACTGAGGGTGGTACGGAGTCGACACTCTATGGTGAACACCATATTTCTTTATCAGAGCCTCGATGGTGCGATTACAGAAATGAGTTCCTTGATCTGAGACGATGGCTTGGGGAACTCCATATCTGTTGAAAATATTGGCCTTCAGAAATTTTGCCACCTCCTTCGATTCACATGTTGTGGTGGCCTTAGCTTCTATCCACCTAGACACATAGTCTACTGCAACCAATATATAAGTGTTCCCACAGGATGATGGGAACGGTCCCATGAAGTCCATTCCCCACACGTCGAAAATTTCGCACACGATCACCGGGACCTGAGGCATCTCGTCCATCCTTGAAATTCCCCCCGTCTGTTTGCATCTCTCGCAACACTGGCAAAACTCAAAGGCATCTTTATTTAATGTCGGCCAATAAAAACCGCTGTCCAGAACCTTCCTTGCTGTCTTCCTTGGTCCAAAGTGACCTCCACATGCCAAAGTGTGGCAATGAATTAGCACATCTTTTTGTTCCCATTCGGGAATGCAGCGTCTAATCACTTGATCTGAGCACATCTTCCACAGGTAGGGGTCGTCTCAAAAGTAATATTTGGCTTCGCTTTTAATTTTCATCTTCTGGGCCTGAGAAACTTCGTCTGAGCTTGGCACCTCTCCCGTGACCAAGTAGTTGGCTAAGTCAGCAAACCACGGTCCTGCGTTAAGTGTGCGCTTCCCTTTATCAGATTCCCCTAGACCGGTTAAAGCCAAAACTGCTTCCCAGTCAATTGGTTTAGGAAATTTCTCCAGAAAGTACAAATGCTCTTCAGGGAAGGCATCGGGTATGGCCTCTTCTGTTTCCCCTTGATATATTCTGCTCAAGTGATCGGCTACTCTATTCTCCGTTCCTCTTTTGTCTCTCACTTCCCAATCAAACTCCTGCAAGAGCAACACCCAACGGATTAACCTCGGCTTAGACTCCTTCTTAGCCAGTAAGTACTTTATTGCTGTGTGATCCGTGAAGACTATAACCCTCGACCCAAGAAGGTAGGGTCGGAATTTTTTCAAACGAGTATACGACAGCCAACATTTCCTTCTCCGTGGTGTCATAATTCTTCTGAGCCTGATTCAGCGTCTTGGAAGCATAGAAGATCACATAACTTTTTCCAACAATTTCTGTCCTAGGACAGCTCCCACAGCAAAATCACTCGCGTCGCACATAATCTCAAAAGGGTGATTCCAGTCTGGCGCCCTGATAATTGGTGCCGACACTAATCTGTCCTTGAGCAACTGAAATGCCTTTTTGCATCCTTCGTCAAAGACGAATTCCACATCATTGTGCAACAAATGAGTGAGTGGTTACGCGATTTTCGCGAAATCCTTGATAAACCTCCTATAAAACCCTGCGTGACCTAGGAAGCCTCTAACCTCTTTTTGGTTCGTAGGGTATGGTAACTTTGATATCACATCTACCTTTGCTTTGTCTACTTGTATCCCTCACTCAGAAACCACGTGACCCAGGACAATGCCTTCCGTCACCATGAAGTGGCATTTTTCGAAATTCAATACTAAATGCTTCTCTTGGCATCTCTTTAACACTAGATCAAGGCTGGCCAAACAAGTATCGAATGAGTTGCCGTATACGGTAAAATCATCCATGAATATCTCAGCGGGCTCCGGTACTCCAGTCACATGTAGATCTGTTTCTTCCTTCAAATTTTCCGGGGTTTCCCCCTCATTATCCACCATCGGGGTTGCCCCCTCAATATAAATTGGGTTCTCCCCCCTGACATCACTTGCGGTTGCCCCCTCTTCCATGGGTTCAGGGGTCGCACCCCTGAAATCAGTTGGGGTCTCATCCCCAGTTTCCATAGGGGTTTCCCCCTCAGTTACCCTTTCCACAACAGGGGTTTCCCCCTCAACAGTACTGTCCACAATAGGGGTTTCCCCCTCCACAACGTCATCTATAACAGGGGTTTCCCCCTCACCATCTTCCTTACCCTCAAAACTAGGGTTTTCGTCACCTTGCTTCTCGGTCTCCACCTCTGCTCCGCTATTCGTCTGTCCACCATACTCCGGCCGTTCGTGCACCGCCTCTTCTTTTTCCGCCTCCCATGAAGCGGTTTTTGCATGTTGAGATGCAGAGTCTCGAGGCCCTTCTTCATGGAGAACTGCCGGTTGTGCCGCCGAATCTGCCGTAATCGTCAGTGATGGTATGACCGCCACGGATGTCATTAGGCTAGCGGAGAACAGGGCGTATACTTTCTTTGCTTTCTCGACGCTCCCCAAATTCTGCGTCAATTCTGCCAACAGGGCTGCCTCGTACACCGTTTGCTGCGAACTTCTGGTGAGTTGGGGGTTGACTCAATTGCTGCAGATCTGAAATAAGACAAAAACTGGGTCGAATTTTTGGTTAGGGTTTGTGTTCTAGAGAGAGAACGAAAGTAGAGAGAAGGGAGAGTAATTTCAGTTTTTTTCGTCGATTTGGATTATTGGAGAGAGAGAGGCAATGGTTGCCTTTACTGATGAAAAGATGGTGCGGTTGCAGGCGTGATGTAAGCAACCGTACAACTCCCATAAATATCGGCCAGATTTTGAAATTCAAATTATCTCCATCCCTCCTTGACTTCTTCCTCCAGGGTTCCTTCCTCTAGCTGATTTCCCTGACCATGACCCTAAAAAAATTTGAAGACGCCAGACTCCTAAGTCAAGGTTAGAATGTAAGGCATCGGTTCCCTTCGGAGTCTGGTGCTTCGAAAATATTTTTGGAAGATTGTAAATTGTATATACTCCATTTTTTTGGATTTTCTTTAGTTAGCAAAGCAATTAAACACATTCCCTTTGAGTATCATCGAGATCCCCTCGTTCAACACATTTTTTCAAAAATGTCAACCATTTACCTGACCCAGGAATTCATCGAGAATAACTCCTTGTCCATCTAGGCGATAGTGGAGAGTGCGTGTAGTGGAACTTCGTCCACTACACACAGCTCAGAATTATCCCTATAGACTTTCACTCTATGACCATTAACAATAAAAGGGACAGAGTTAGAGGCACTTCCCTGGATCTCCACTGCTCCGTTTGCGCGGAGGCCGACGATATGGGCCGATCCATTTAGACTTCTATTTCCCTGGCATTAGCTTGAGCCGGGATTGGAAAAGGAGCATCTTCTGTCCCACATGAAGTTCCTTGTCTCGGAGATTCCTGTCATGCCAAAACTTTGTCCCCTTTCTTTGTACCACATGGCAGACTCAAATGACTCCAGCCTAAGTTCCTCCAGTTCTTGTAATTGTAACTTCCACTCTTCTTCGCAAGCTATAGGTTTCATGTTCAACTCTTTCACTGCCCAGTACGCCTTGTGCTCAATACCTACAGGTAAGTGGCACATCTTGCCAAACACAAGCCTGTAAGGCGACATTCCAATAGGCGTTTTAAAAGTAGTTATGTAGGCCCACAATGCGTCACCGAGCCTCTTGCTCCAGTCCTTCCTTGACAGATTAACTGTCTTCTCCAATATCGCCTTGATCTCGCAACTAGAAATCTCTGCTTGGCCATTAGACTGAGGGTGGTACGGAGTCGACACTCTATGGTGAACACCATATTTCTTTATCAGAGCCTCGATGGTGCGATTACAGAAATGAGTTCCTTGATCTGAGACGATGGCTTGGGGAACTCCATATCTGTTGAAAATATTGGCCTTCAGAAATTTTGCCACCTCCTTCGATTCACATGTTGTGGTGGCCTTAGCTTCTATCCACTTAGACACATAGTCTACTGCAACCAATATATAAGTGTTCCCACAGGATGATGGGAACGGTCCCATGAAGTCCATTCCCCACACGTCGAAAATTTCGCACACGATCACCGGGACCTGAGGCATCTCGTCCATCCTTGAAATTCCCCCCGTCTGTTTGCATCTCTCGCAACACTGGCAAAACTCAAAGGCATCCTTGTTTAATGTCGGCCAATAAAAACCGCTGTCCAGAACCTTCCTTGCTGTCTTCCTTGGTCCAAAGTGACCTCCACATGCCAAAGTGTGGCAATGAATTAGCACATCTTTTTGTTCCCATTCGGGAATGCAGCGTCTAATCACTTGATCTGAGCACATCTTCCACAGGTAGGGGTCGTCTCAAAAGTAATATTTGGCTTCACTTTTAATTTTCATCTTCTGGGCCCGAGAAACTTCGTCTGAGCTTGGCACCTCTCCCGTGACCAAGTAGTTGGCTAAGTCAGCAAACCACGGTCCTGCGTTAAGTGTGCGCTTGCTTCCATTTATCAGATTCCCCTAGACCGGTTAAAGCCAAAACTGCTTCCCAGTCAATTGGTTTAGGAAATTTCTCCAGAAAGTACAAATGCTCTTCAGGGAAGGCATCGGGTATGGCCTCTTCTGTTTCCCCTTGATATATTCTGCTCAAGTGATCGGCTACTCTATTCTCCGTTCCTCTTTTGTCTCTCACTTCCCAATCAAACTCCTGCAAGAGCAACACCCAACGGATTAACCTCGGCTTAGACTCCTTCTTAGCCAGTAAGTACTTTATTGCTGTGTGATCCGTGAAGACTATAACCCTCGACCCAAGAAGGTAGGGTCGGAATTTTTTCAAACGAGTATACGACAGCCAACATTTCCTTCTCCGTGGTGTCATAATTCTTCTGAGCCTGATTCAGCGTCTTGGAAGCATAGAAGATCACATAACTTTTTCCAACAATTTCTGTCCTAGGACAGCTCCCACAGCAAAATCACTCGCGTCGCACATAATCTCAAAAGGGTGATTCCAGTCTGGCGCCCTGATAATTGGTGCCGACACTAATCTGTCCTTGAGCAACTGAAATGCCTTTTTGCATCCTTCGTCAAAGACGAATTCCACATCATTGTGCAACAAATGAGTGAGTGGTTACGCGATTTTCGCGAAATCCTTGATAAACCTCCTATAAAACCCTGCGTGACCTAGGAAGCCTCTAACCTCTTTTTGGTTCGTAGGGTATGGTAACTTTGATATCACATCTACCTTTGCTTTGTCTACTTGTATCCCTCACTCAGAAACCACGTGACCCAGGACAATGCCTTCCGTCACCATGAAGTGGCATTTTTCGAAATTCAATACTAAATGCTTCTCTTGGCATCTCTTTAACACTAGATCAAGGCTGGCCAAACAAGTATCGAATGAGTTGCCGTATACGGTAAAATCATCCATGAATATCTCAGCGGGCTCCGGTACTCCAGTCACATGTAGATCTGTTTCTTCCTTCAAATTTTCCGGGGTTTCCCCCTCATTATCCACCATCGGGGTTGCCCCCTCAATATAAATTGGGTTCTCCCCCCTGACATCACTTGCGGTTGCCCCCTCTTCCATGGGTTCAGGGGTCGCACCCCTGAAATCAGTTGGGGTCTCATCCCCAGTTTCCATAGGGGTTTCCCCCTCAGTTACCCTTTCCACAACAGGGGTTTCCCCCTCAACAGTACTGTCCACAATAGGGGTTTCCCCCTCCACAACGTCATCTATAACAGGGGTTTCCCCCTCACCATCTTCCTTACCCTCAAAACTAGGGTTTTCGTCACCTTGCTTCTCGGTCTCCACCTCTGCTCCGCTGTTCGTCTGTCCACCATACTCCGGCCGTTCGTGCACCGCCTCTTCTTTTTCCGCCTCCCATGAAGCGGTTTTTGCATGTTGAGATGCAGAGTCTCGAGGCCCTTCTTCATGGAGAACTGCCGGTTGTGCCGCCGAATCTGCCGTAATCGTCAGTGATGGTATGACCGCCACGGATGTCATTAGGCTAGCGGAGAACAGGGCGTATACTTTCTTTGCTTTCTCGACGCTCCCCAAATTCTGCGTCAATTCTGCCAACAGGGCTGCCTCGTACACCGTTTGCTGCGAACTTCTGGTGAGTTGGGGGTTGACTCAATTGCTGCAGATCTGAAATAAGACAAAAACTGGGTCGAATTTTTGGTTAGGGTTTGTGTTCTAGAGAGAGAACGAAAGTAGAGAGAAGGGAGAGTAATTTCAGTTTTTTTCGTCGATTTGGATTATTGGAGAGAGAGAGGCAATGGTTGCCTTTACTGATGAAAAGATGGTGCGGTTGCAGGCGTGATGTAAGCAACCGTACAACTCCCATAAATATCGGCCAGATTTTGAAATTCAAATTATCTCCATCCCTCCTTGACTTCTTCCTCCAGGGTTCCTTCCTCTAGCTGATTTCCCTGACCATGACCCTAAAAAAATTTGAAGACGCCAGACTCCTAAGTCAAGGTTAGAATGTAAGGCATCGGTTCCCTTCGGAGTCTGGTGCTTCGAAAATATTTTTGGAAGATTGTAAATTGTATATACTCCATTTTTTTGGATTTTCTTTAGTTAGCAAAGCAATTAAACACATTCCCTTTGAGTATCATCGAGATCCCCTCGTTCAACACATTTTTTCAAAAATGTCAACCATTTACCTGACCCAGGAATTCATCGAGAATAACTCCTTGTCCATCTAGGCGATAGTGGAGAGTGCGTGTAGTGGAACTTCGTCCACTACACACAGCTCAGAATTATCCCTATAGACTTTCACTCTATGACCATTAACAATAAAAGGGACAGAGTTAGAGGCACTTCCCTGGATCTCCACTGCTCCGTTTGCGCGGAGGCCGACGATATGGGCCGATCCATTTAGACTTCTATTTCCCTGGCATTAGCTTGAGCCGGGATTGGAAAAGGAGCATCTTCTGTCCCACATGAAGTTCCTTGTCTCGGAGATTCCTGTCATGCCAAAACTTTGTCCCCTTTCTTTGTACCACATGGCAGACTCAAATGACTCCAGCCTAAGTTCCTCCAGTTCTTGTAATTGTAACTTCCACTCTTCTTCGCAAGCTATAGGTTTCATGTTCAACTCTTTCACTGCCCAGTACGCCTTGTGCTCAATACCTACAGGTAAGTGGCACATCTTGCCAAACACAAGCCTGTAAGGCGACATTCCAATAGGCGTTTTAAAAGTAGTTATGTAGGCCCACAATGCGTCACCGAGCCTCTTGCTCCAGTCCTTCCTTGACAGATTAACTGTCTTCTCCAATATCGCCTTGATCTCGCAACTAGAAATCTCTGCTTGGCCATTAGACTGAGGGTGGTACGGAGTCGACACTCTATGGTGAACACCATATTTCTTTATCAGAGCCTCGATGGTGCGATTACAGAAATGAGTTCCTTGATCTGAGACGATGGCTTGGGGAACTCCATATCTGTTGAAAATATTGGCCTTCAGAAATTTTGCCACCTCCTTCGATTCACATGTTGTGGTGGCCTTAGCTTCTATCCACTTAGACACATAGTCTACTGCAACCAATATATAAGTGTTCCCACAGGATGATGGGAACGGTCCCATGAAGTCCATTCCCCACACGTCGAAAATTTCGCACACGATCACCGGGACCTGAGGCATCTCGTCCATCCTTGAAATTCCCCCCGTCTGTTTGCATCTCTCGCAACACTGGCAAAACTCAAAGGCATCCTTGTTTAATGTCGGCCAATAAAAACCGCTGTCCAGAACCTTCCTTGCTGTCTTCCTTGGTCCAAAGTGACCTCCACATGCCAAAGTGTGGCAATGAATTAGCACATCTTTTTGTTCCCATTCGGGAATGCAGCGTCTAATCACTTGATCTGAGCACATCTTCCACAGGTAGGGGTCGTCTCAAAAGTAATATTTGGCTTCACTTTTAATTTTCATCTTCTGGGCCCGAGAAACTTCGTCTGAGCTTGGCACCTCTCCCGTGACCAAGTAGTTGGCTAAGTCAGCAAACCACGGTCCTGCGTTAAGTGTGCGCTTGCTTCCATTTATCAGATTCCCCTAGACCGGTTAAAGCCAAAACTGCTTCCCAGTCAATTGGTTTAGGAAATTTCTCCAGAAAGTACAAATGCTCTTCAGGGAAGGCATCGGGTATGGCCTCTTCTGTTTCCCCTTGATATATTCTGCTCAAGTGATCGGCTACTCTATTCTCCGTTCCTCTTTTGTCTCTCACTTCCCAATCAAACTCCTGCAAGAGCAACACCCAACGGATTAACCTCGGCTTAGACTCCTTCTTAGCCAGTAAGTACTTTATTGCTGTGTGATCCGTGAAGACTATAACCCTCGACCCAAGAAGGTAGGGTCGGAATTTTTTCAAACGAGTATACGACAGCCAACATTTCCTTCTCCGTGGTGTCATAATTCTTCTGAGCCTGATTCAGCGTCTTGGAAGCATAGAAGATCACATAACTTTTTCCAACAATTTCTGTCCTAGGACAGCTCCCACAGCAAAATCACTCGCGTCGCACATAATCTCAAAAGGGTGATTCCAGTCTGGCGCCCTGATAATTGGTGCCGACACTAATCTGTCCTTGAGCAACTGAAATGCCTTTTTGCATCCTTCGTCAAAGACGAATTCCACATCATTGTGCAACAAATGAGTGAGTGGTTACGCGATTTTCGCGAAATCCTTGATAAACCTCCTATAAAACCCTGCGTGACCTAGGAAGCCTCTAACCTCTTTTTGGTTCGTAGGGTATGGTAACTTTGATATCACATCTACCTTTGCTTTGTCTACTTGTATCCCTCACTCAGAAACCACGTGACCCAGGACAATGCCTTCCGTCACCATGAAGTGGCATTTTTCGAAATTCAATACTAAATGCTTCTCTTGGCATCTCTTTAACACTAGATCAAGGCTGGCCAAACAAGTATCGAATGAGTTGCCGTATACGGTAAAATCATCCATGAATATCTCAGCGGGCTCCGGTACTCCAGTCACATGTAGATCTGTTTCTTCCTTCAAATTTTCCGGGGTTTCCCCCTCATTATCCACCATCGGGGTTGCCCCCTCAATATAAATTGGGTTCTCCCCCCTGACATCACTTGCGGTTGCCCCCTCTTCCATGGGTTCAGGGGTCGCACCCCTGAAATCAGTTGGGGTCTCATCCCCAGTTTCCATAGGGGTTTCCCCCTCAGTTACCCTTTCCACAACAGGGGTTTCCCCCTCAACAGTACTGTCCACAATAGGGGTTTCCCCCTCCACAACGTCATCTATAACAGGGGTTTCCCCCTCACCATCTTCCTTACCCTCAAAACTAGGGTTTTCGTCACCTTGCTTCTCGGTCTCCACCTCTGCTCCGCTGTTCGTCTGTCCACCATACTCCGGCCGTTCGTGCACCGCCTCTTCTTTTTCCGCCTCCCATGAAGCGGTTTTTGCATGTTGAGATGCAGAGTCTCGAGGCCCTTCTTCATGGAGAACTGCCGGTTGTGCCGCCGAATCTGCCGTAATCGTCAGTGATGGTATGACCGCCACGGATGTCATTAGGCTAGCGGAGAACAGGGCGTATACTTTCTTTGCTTTCTCGACGCTCCCCAAATTCTGCGTCAATTCTGCCAACAGGGCTGCCTCGTACACCGTTTGCTGCGAACTTCTGGTGAGTTGGGGGTTGACTCAATTGCTGCAGATCTGAAATAAGACAAAAACTGGGTCGAATTTTTGGTTAGGGTTTGTGTTCTAGAGAGAGAACGAAAGTAGAGAGAAGGGAGAGTAATTTCAGTTTTTTTCGTCGATTTGGATTATTGGAGAGAGAGAGGCAATGGTTGCCTTTACTGATGAAAAGATGGTGCGGTTGCAGGCGTGATGTAAGCAACCGTACAACTCCCATAAATATCGGCCAGATTTTGAAATTCAAATTATCTCCATCCCTCCTTGACTTCTTCCTCCAGGGTTCCTTCCTCTAGCTGATTTCCCTGACCATGACCCTAAAAAAATTTGAAGACGCCAGACTCCTAAGTCAAGGTTAGAATGTAAGGCATCGGTTCCCTTCGGAGTCTGGTGCTTCGAAAATATTTTTGGAAGATTGTAAATTGTATATACTCCATTTTTTTGGATTTTCTTTAGTTAGCAAAGCAATTAAACACATTCCCTTTGAGTATCATCGAGATCCCCTCGTTCAACACATTTTTTCAAAAATGTCAACCATTTACCTGACCCAGGAATTCATCGAGAATAACTCCTTGTCCATCTAGGCGATAGTGGAGAGTGCGTGTAGTGGAACTTCGTCCACTACACACAGCTCAGAATTATCCCTATAGACTTTCACTCTATGACCATTAACAATAAAAGGGACAGAGTTAGAGGCACTTCCCTGGATCTCCACTGCTCCGTTTGCGCGGAGGCCGACGATATGGGCCGATCCATTTAGACTTCTATTTCCCTGGCATTAGCTTGAGCCGGGATTGGAAAAGGAGCATCTTCTGTCCCACATGAAGTTCCTTGTCTCGGAGATTCCTGTCATGCCAAAACTTTGTCCCCTTTCTTTGTACCACATGGCAGACTCAAATGACTCCAGCCTAAGTTCCTCCAGTTCTTGTAATTGTAACTTCCACTCTTCTTCGCAAGCTATAGGTTTCATGTTCAACTCTTTCACTGCCCAGTACGCCTTGTGCTCAATACCTACAGGTAAGTGGCACATCTTGCCAAACACAAGCCTGTAAGGCGACATTCCAATAGGCGTTTTAAAAGTAGTTATGTAGGCCCACAATGCGTCACCGAGCCTCTTGCTCCAGTCCTTCCTTGACAGATTAACTGTCTTCTCCAATATCGCCTTGATCTCGCAACTAGAAATCTCTGCTTGGCCATTAGACTGAGGGTGGTACGGAGTCGACACTCTATGGTGAACACCATATTTCTTTATCAGAGCCTCGATGGTGCGATTACAGAAATGAGTTCCTTGATCTGAGACGATGGCTTGGGGAACTCCATATCTGTTGAAAATATTGGCCTTCAGAAATTTTGCCACCTCCTTCGATTCACATGTTGTGGTGGCCTTAGCTTCTATCCACTTAGACACATAGTCTACTGCAACCAATATATAAGTGTTCCCACAGGATGATGGGAACGGTCCCATGAAGTCCATTCCCCACACGTCGAAAATTTCGCACACGATCACCGGGACCTGAGGCATCTCGTCCATCCTTGAAATTCCCCCCGTCTGTTTGCATCTCTCGCAACACTGGCAAAACTCAAAGGCATCCTTGTTTAATGTCGGCCAATAAAAACCGCTGTCCAGAACCTTCCTTGCTGTCTTCCTTGGTCCAAAGTGACCTCCACATGCCAAAGTGTGGCAATGAATTAGCACATCTTTTTGTTCCCATTCGGGAATGCAGCGTCTAATCACTTGATCTGAGCACATCTTCCACAGGTAGGGGTCGTCTCAAAAGTAATATTTGGCTTCACTTTTAATTTTCATCTTCTGGGCCCGAGAAACTTCGTCTGAGCTTGGCACCTCTCCCGTGACCAAGTAGTTGGCTAAGTCAGCAAACCACGGTCCTGCGTTAAGTGTGCGCTTGCTTCCATTTATCAGATTCCCCTAGACCGGTTAAAGCCAAAACTGCTTCCCAGTCAATTGGTTTAGGAAATTTCTCCAGAAAGTACAAATGCTCTTCAGGGAAGGCATCGGGTATGGCCTCTTCTGTTTCCCCTTGATATATTCTGCTCAAGTGATCGGCTACTCTATTCTCCGTTCCTCTTTTGTCTCTCACTTCCCAATCAAACTCCTGCAAGAGCAACACCCAACGGATTAACCTCGGCTTAGACTCCTTCTTAGCCAGTAAGTACTTTATTGCTGTGTGATCCGTGAAGACTATAACCCTCGACCCAAGAAGGTAGGGTCGGAATTTTTTCAAACGAGTATACGACAGCCAACATTTCCTTCTCCGTGGTGTCATAATTCTTCTGAGCCTGATTCAGCGTCTTGGAAGCATAGAAGATCACATAACTTTTTCCAACAATTTCTGTCCTAGGACAGCTCCCACAGCAAAATCACTCGCGTCGCACATAATCTCAAAAGGGTGATTCCAGTCTGGCGCCCTGATAATTGGTGCCGACACTAATCTGTCCTTGAGCAACTGAAATGCCTTTTTGCATCCTTCGTCAAAGACGAATTCCACATCATTGTGCAACAAATGAGTGAGTGGTTACGCGATTTTCGCGAAATCCTTGATAAACCTCCTATAAAACCCTGCGTGACCTAGGAAGCCTCTAACCTCTTTTTGGTTCGTAGGGTATGGTAACTTTGATATCACATCTACCTTTGCTTTGTCTACTTGTATCCCTCACTCAGAAACCACGTGACCCAGGACAATGCCTTCCGTCACCATGAAGTGGCATTTTTCGAAATTCAATACTAAATGCTTCTCTTGGCATCTCTTTAACACTAGATCAAGGCTGGCCAAACAAGTATCGAATGAGTTGCCGTATACGGTAAAATCATCCATGAATATCTCAGCGGGCTCCGGTACTCCAGTCACATGTAGATCTGTTTCTTCCTTCAAATTTTCCGGGGTTTCCCCCTCATTATCCACCATCGGGGTTGCCCCCTCAATATAAATTGGGTTCTCCCCCCTGACATCACTTGCGGTTGCCCCCTCTTCCATGGGTTCAGGGGTCGCACCCCTGAAATCAGTTGGGGTCTCATCCCCAGTTTCCATAGGGGTTTCCCCCTCAGTTACCCTTTCCACAACAGGGGTTTCCCCCTCAACAGTACTGTCCACAATAGGGGTTTCCCCCTCCACAACGTCATCTATAACAGGGGTTTCCCCCTCACCATCTTCCTTACCCTCAAAACTAGGGTTTTCGTCACCTTGCTTCTCGGTCTCCACCTCTGCTCCGCTGTTCGTCTGTCCACCATACTCCGGCCGTTCGTGCACCGCCTCTTCTTTTTCCGCCTCCCATGAAGCGGTTTTTGCATGTTGAGATGCAGAGTCTCGAGGCCCTTCTTCATGGAGAACTGCCGGTTGTGCCGCCGAATCTGCCGTAATCGTCAGTGATGGTATGACCGCCACGGATGTCATTAGGCTAGCGGAGAACAGGGCGTATACTTTCTTTGCTTTCTCGACGCTCCCCAAATTCTGCGTCAATTCTGCCAACAGGGCTGCCTCGTACACCGTTTGCTGCGAACTTCTGGTGAGTTGGGGGTTGACTCAATTGCTGCAGATCTGAAATAAGACAAAAACTGGGTCGAATTTTTGGTTAGGGTTTGTGTTCTAGAGAGAGAACGAAAGTAGAGAGAAGGGAGAGTAATTTCAGTTTTTTTCGTCGATTTGGATTATTGGAGAGAGAGAGGCAATGGTTGCCTTTACTGATGAAAAGATGGTGCGGTTGCAGGCGTGATGTAAGCAACCGTACAACTCCCATAAATATCGGCCAGATTTTGAAATTCAAATTATCTCCATCCCTCCTTGACTTCTTCCTCCAGGGTTCCTTCCTCTAGCTGATTTCCCTGACCATGACCCTAAAAAAATTTGAAGACGCCAGACTCCTAAGTCAAGGTTAGAATGTAAGGCATCGGTTCCCTTCGGAGTCTGGTGCTTCGAAAATATTTTTGGAAGATTGTAAATTGTATATACTCCATTTTTTTGGATTTTCTTTAGTTAGCAAAGCAATTAAACACATTCCCTTTGAGTATCATCGAGATCCCCTCGTTCAACACATTTTTTCAAAAATGTCAACCATTTACCTGACCCAGGAATTCATCGAGAATAACTCCTTGTCCATCTAGGCGATAGTGGAGAGTGCGTGTAGTGGAACTTCGTCCACTACACACAGCTCAGAATTATCCCTATAGACTTTCACTCTATGACCATTAACAATAAAAGGGACAGAGTTAGAGGCACTTCCCTGGATCTCCACTGCTCCGTTTGCGCGGAGGCCGACGATATGGGCCGATCCATTTAGACTTCTATTTCCCTGGCATTAGCTTGAGCCGGGATTGGAAAAGGAGCATCTTCTGTCCCACATGAAGTTCCTTGTCTCGGAGATTCCTGTCATGCCAAAACTTTGTCCCCTTTCTTTGTACCACATGGCAGACTCAAATGACTCCAGCCTAAGTTCCTCCAGTTCTTGTAATTGTAACTTCCACTCTTCTTCGCAAGCTATAGGTTTCATGTTCAACTCTTTCACTGCCCAGTACGCCTTGTGCTCAATACCTACAGGTAAGTGGCACATCTTGCCAAACACAAGCCTGTAAGGCGACATTCCAATAGGCGTTTTAAAAGTAGTTATGTAGGCCCACAATGCGTCACCGAGCCTCTTGCTCCAGTCCTTCCTTGACAGATTAACTGTCTTCTCCAATATCGCCTTGATCTCGCAACTAGAAATCTCTGCTTGGCCATTAGACTGAGGGTGGTACGGAGTCGACACTCTATGGTGAACACCATATTTCTTTATCAGAGCCTCGATGGTGCGATTACAGAAATGAGTTCCTTGATCTGAGACGATGGCTTGGGGAACTCCATATCTGTTGAAAATATTGGCCTTCAGAAATTTTGCCACCTCCTTCGATTCACATGTTGTGGTGGCCTTAGCTTCTATCCACTTAGACACATAGTCTACTGCAACCAATATATAAGTGTTCCCACAGGATGATGGGAACGGTCCCATGAAGTCCATTCCCCACACGTCGAAAATTTCGCACACGATCACCGGGACCTGAGGCATCTCGTCCATCCTTGAAATTCCCCCCGTCTGTTTGCATCTCTCGCAACACTGGCAAAACTCAAAGGCATCCTTGTTTAATGTCGGCCAATAAAAACCGCTGTCCAGAACCTTCCTTGCTGTCTTCCTTGGTCCAAAGTGACCTCCACATGCCAAAGTGTGGCAATGAATTAGCACATCTTTTTGTTCCCATTCGGGAATGCAGCGTCTAATCACTTGATCTGAGCACATCTTCCACAGGTAGGGGTCGTCTCAAAAGTAATATTTGGCTTCACTTTTAATTTTCATCTTCTGGGCCCGAGAAACTTCGTCTGAGCTTGGCACCTCTCCCGTGACCAAGTAGTTGGCTAAGTCAGCAAACCACGGTCCTGCGTTAAGTGTGCGCTTGCTTCCATTTATCAGATTCCCCTAGACCGGTTAAAGCCAAAACTGCTTCCCAGTCAATTGGTTTAGGAAATTTCTCCAGAAAGTACAAATGCTCTTCAGGGAAGGCATCGGGTATGGCCTCTTCTGTTTCCCCTTGATATATTCTGCTCAAGTGATCGGCTACTCTATTCTCCGTTCCTCTTTTGTCTCTCACTTCCCAATCAAACTCCTGCAAGAGCAACACCCAACGGATTAACCTCGGCTTAGACTCCTTCTTAGCCAGTAAGTACTTTATTGCTGTGTGATCCGTGAAGACTATAACCCTCGACCCAAGAAGGTAGGGTCGGAATTTTTTCAAACGAGTATACGACAGCCAACATTTCCTTCTCCGTGGTGTCATAATTCTTCTGAGCCTGATTCAGCGTCTTGGAAGCATAGAAGATCACATAACTTTTTCCAACAATTTCTGTCCTAGGACAGCTCCCACAGCAAAATCACTCGCGTCGCACATAATCTCAAAAGGGTGATTCCAGTCTGGCGCCCTGATAATTGGTGCCGACACTAATCTGTCCTTGAGCAACTGAAATGCCTTTTTGCATCCTTCGTCAAAGACGAATTCCACATCATTGTGCAACAAATGAGTGAGTGGTTACGCGATTTTCGCGAAATCCTTGATAAACCTCCTATAAAACCCTGCGTGACCTAGGAAGCCTCTAACCTCTTTTTGGTTCGTAGGGTATGGTAACTTTGATATCACATCTACCTTTGCTTTGTCTACTTGTATCCCTCACTCAGAAACCACGTGACCCAGGACAATGCCTTCCGTCACCATGAAGTGGCATTTTTCGAAATTCAATACTAAATGCTTCTCTTGGCATCTCTTTAACACTAGATCAAGGCTGGCCAAACAAGTATCGAATGAGTTGCCGTATACGGTAAAATCATCCATGAATATCTCAGCGGGCTCCGGTACTCCAGTCACATGTAGATCTGTTTCTTCCTTCAAATTTTCCGGGGTTTCCCCCTCATTATCCACCATCGGGGTTGCCCCCTCAATATAAATTGGGTTCTCCCCCCTGACATCACTTGCGGTTGCCCCCTCTTCCATGGGTTCAGGGGTCGCACCCCTGAAATCAGTTGGGGTCTCATCCCCAGTTTCCATAGGGGTTTCCCCCTCAGTTACCCTTTCCACAACAGGGGTTTCCCCCTCAACAGTACTGTCCACAATAGGGGTTTCCCCCTCCACAACGTCATCTATAACAGGGGTTTCCCCCTCACCATCTTCCTTACCCTCAAAACTAGGGTTTTCGTCACCTTGCTTCTCGGTCTCCACCTCTGCTCCGCTGTTCGTCTGTCCACCATACTCCGGCCGTTCGTGCACCGCCTCTTCTTTTTCCGCCTCCCATGAAGCGGTTTTTGCATGTTGAGATGCAGAGTCTCGAGGCCCTTCTTCATGGAGAACTGCCGGTTGTGCCGCCGAATCTGCCGTAATCGTCAGTGATGGTATGACCGCCACGGATGTCATTAGGCTAGCGGAGAACAGGGCGTATACTTTCTTTGCTTTCTCGACGCTCCCCAAATTCTGCGTCAATTCTGCCAACAGGGCTGCCTCGTACACCGTTTGCTGCGAACTTCTGGTGAGTTGGGGGTTGACTCAATTGCTGCAGATCTGAAATAAGACAAAAACTGGGTCGAATTTTTGGTTAGGGTTTGTGTTCTAGAGAGAGAACGAAAGTAGAGAGAAGGGAGAGTAATTTCAGTTTTTTTCGTCGATTTGGATTATTGGAGAGAGAGAGGCAATGGTTGCCTTTACTGATGAAAAGATGGTGCGGTTGCAGGCGTGATGTAAGCAACCGTACAACTCCCATAAATATCGGCCAGATTTTGAAATTCAAATTATCTCCATCCCTCCTTGACTTCTTCCTCCAGGGTTCCTTCCTCTAGCTGATTTCCCTGACCATGACCCTAAAAAAATTTGAAGACGCCAGACTCCTAAGTCAAGGTTAGAATGTAAGGCATCGGTTCCCTTCGGAGTCTGGTGCTTCGAAAATATTTTTGGAAGATTGTAAATTGTATATACTCCATTTTTTTGGATTTTCTTTAGTTAGCAAAGCAATTAAACACATTCCCTTTGAGTATCATCGAGATCCCCTCGTTCAACACATTTTTTCAAAAATGTCAACCATTTACCTGACCCAGGAATTCATCGAGAATAACTCCTTGTCCATCTAGGCGATAGTGGAGAGTGCGTGTAGTGGAACTTCGTCCACTACACACAGCTCAGAATTATCCCTATAGACTTTCACTCTATGACCATTAACAATAAAAGGGACAGAGTTAGAGGCACTTCCCTGGATCTCCACTGCTCCGTTTGCGCGGAGGCCGACGATATGGGCCGATCCATTTAGACTTCTATTTCCCTGGCATTAGCTTGAGCCGGGATTGGAAAAGGAGCATCTTCTGTCCCACATGAAGTTCCTTGTCTCGGAGATTCCTGTCATGCCAAAACTTTGTCCCCTTTCTTTGTACCACATGGCAGACTCAAATGACTCCAGCCTAAGTTCCTCCAGTTCTTGTAATTGTAACTTCCACTCTTCTTCGCAAGCTATAGGTTTCATGTTCAACTCTTTCACTGCCCAGTACGCCTTGTGCTCAATACCTACAGGTAAGTGGCACATCTTGCCAAACACAAGCCTGTAAGGCGACATTCCAATAGGCGTTTTAAAAGTAGTTATGTAGGCCCACAATGCGTCACCGAGCCTCTTGCTCCAGTCCTTCCTTGACAGATTAACTGTCTTCTCCAATATCGCCTTGATCTCGCAACTAGAAATCTCTGCTTGGCCATTAGACTGAGGGTGGTACGGAGTCGACACTCTATGGTGAACACCATATTTCTTTATCAGAGCCTCGATGGTGCGATTACAGAAATGAGTTCCTTGATCTGAGACGATGGCTTGGGGAACTCCATATCTGTTGAAAATATTGGCCTTCAGAAATTTTGCCACCTCCTTCGATTCACATGTTGTGGTGGCCTTAGCTTCTATCCACTTAGACACATAGTCTACTGCAACCAATATATAAGTGTTCCCACAGGATGATGGGAACGGTCCCATGAAGTCCATTCCCCACACGTCGAAAATTTCGCACACGATCACCGGGACCTGAGGCATCTCGTCCATCCTTGAAATTCCCCCCGTCTGTTTGCATCTCTCGCAACACTGGCAAAACTCAAAGGCATCCTTGTTTAATGTCGGCCAATAAAAACCGCTGTCCAGAACCTTCCTTGCTGTCTTCCTTGGTCCAAAGTGACCTCCACATGCCAAAGTGTGGCAATGAATTAGCACATCTTTTTGTTCCCATTCGGGAATGCAGCGTCTAATCACTTGATCTGAGCACATCTTCCACAGGTAGGGGTCGTCTCAAAAGTAATATTTGGCTTCACTTTTAATTTTCATCTTCTGGGCCCGAGAAACTTCGTCTGAGCTTGGCACCTCTCCCGTGACCAAGTAGTTGGCTAAGTCAGCAAACCACGGTCCTGCGTTAAGTGTGCGCTTGCTTCCATTTATCAGATTCCCCTAGACCGGTTAAAGCCAAAACTGCTTCCCAGTCAATTGGTTTAGGAAATTTCTCCAGAAAGTACAAATGCTCTTCAGGGAAGGCATCGGGTATGGCCTCTTCTGTTTCCCCTTGATATATTCTGCTCAAGTGATCGGCTACTCTATTCTCCATACCTCTTTTGTCTCTCACTTCCCAATCAAACTCCTGCAAGAGCAACACCCAACGGATTAACCTCGGCTTAGACTCCTTCTTAGCCAGTAAGTACTTTATTGCTGTGTGATCCGTGAAGACTATAACCCTCGACCCAAGAAGGTAGGGTCGGAATTTTTTCAAACGAGTATACGACAGCCAACATTTCCTTCTCCGTGGTGTCATAATTCTTCTGAGCCTGATTCAGCGTCTTGGAAGCATAGAAGATCACATAACTTTTTCCAACAATTTCTGTCCTAGGACAGCTCCCACAGCAAAATCACTCGCGTCGCACATAATCTCAAAAGGGTGATTCCAGTCTGGCGCCCTGATAATTGGTGCCGACACTAATCTGTCCTTGAGCAACTGAAATGCCTTTTTGCATCCTTCGTCAAAGACGAATTCCACATCATTGTGCAACAAATGAGTGAGTGGTTACGCGATTTTCGCGAAATCCTTGATAAACCTCCTATAAAACCCTGCGTGACCTAGGAAGCCTCTAACCTCTTTTTGGTTCGTAGGGTATGGTAACTTTGATATCACATCTACCTTTGCTTTGTCTACTTGTATCCCTCACTCAGAAACCACGTGACCCAGGACAATGCCTTCCGTCACCATGAAGTGGCATTTTTCGAAATTCAATACTAAATGCTTCTCTTGGCATCTCTTTAACACTAGATCAAGGCTGGCCAAACAAGTATCGAATGAGTTCCCGTATACGGTAAAATCATCCATGAATATCTCAGCGGGCTCCGGTACTCCAGTCACATGTAGATCTGTTTCTTCCTTCAAATTTTCCGGGGTTTCCCCCTCATTATCCACCATCGGGGTTGCCCCCTCAATATAAATGGGGTTCTCCCCCCTGACATCACTTGCGGTTGCCCCCTCTTCCATGGGTTCAGGGGTCGCACCCCTGAAATCAGTTGGGGTCTCATCCCCAGTTTCCATAGGGGTTTCCCCCTCAGTTACCCTTTCCACAACAGGGGTTTCCCCCTCAACAGTACTGTCCACAATAGGGGTTTCCCCCTCCACAACGTCATCTATAACAGGGGTTTCCCCCTCACCATCTTCCTTACCCTCAAAACTAGGGTTTTCGTCACCTTGCTTCTCGGTCTCCACCTCTGCTCCGCTGTTCGTCTGTCCACCATACTCCGGCCGTTCGTGCACCGCCTCTTCTTTTTCCGCCTCCCATGAAGCGGTTTTTGCATGTTGAGATTCAGAGTCTCGAGGCCCTTCTTCATGGAGAACTGCCGGTTGTGCCGCCGAATCTGCCGTAATCGTCAGTGATGGTATGACCGCCACGGATGTCATTAGGCTAGCGGAGAACAGGGCGTATACTTTCTTTGCTTTCTCGACGCTCCCCAAATTCTGCGTCAATTCTGCCAACAGGGCTGCCTCGTACACCGTTTGCTGCGAACTTCTGGTGAGTTGGGGGTTGACTCAATTACTGCAGATCTGAAATAAGACAAAAACTGGGTCGAATTTTTGGTTAGGGTTTGTGTTCTAGAGAGAGAACGAAAGTAGAGAGAAGGGAGAGTAATTTCAGTTTTTTTCGTCGATTTGGATTATTGGAGAGAGAGAGGCAATGGTTGCCTTTTCTGATGAAAAGATGGTGCGGTTGCAGGCGTGATGTAAGCAACCGTACAACTCCCATAAATATCGGCCAGATTTTGAAATTCAAATTATCTCCATCCCTCCTTGACTTCTTCCTCCAGGGTTCCTTCCTCTAGCTGATTTCCCTGACCATGACCCTAAAAAAATTTGAAGACGCCAGATTCCTAAGTCAAGGTTAGAATGTAAGGCATCGGTTCCCTTCGGAGTCTGGTGCTTCGAAAATATTTTTGGAAGATTGTAAATTGTATATACTCCATTTTTTTGGATTTTCTTTAGTTAGCAAAGCAATTAAACACATTCCCTTTGAGTATCATCGAGATCCCCTCGTTCAACACATTTTTTCAAAAATGTCAACCATTTACCTGACCCAGGAATTCATCGAGAATAACTCCTTGTCCATCTAGGCGATAGTGGAGAGTGCGTGTAGTGGAACTTCGTCCACTACACACAGCTCAGAATTATCCCTATAGACTTTCACTCTATGACCATTAACAATAAAAGGGACAGAGTTAGAGGCACTTCCCTGGATCTCCACTGCTCCGTTTGCGCGGAGGCCGACGATATGGGCCGATCCATTTAGACTTCTATTTCCCTGGCATTAGCTTGAGCCGGGATTGGAAAAGGAGCATCTTCTGTCCCACATGAAGTTCCTTGTCTCGGAGATTCCTGTCATGCCAAAACTTTGTCCCCTTTCTTTGTACCACATGGCAGACTCAAATGACTCCAGCCTAAGTTCCTCCAGTTCTTGTAATTGTAACTTCCACTCTTCTTCGCAAGCTATAGGTTTCATGTTCAACTCTTTCACTGCCCAGTACGCCTTGTGCTCAATACCTACAGGTAAGTGGCACATCTTGCCAAACACAAGCCTGTAAGGCGACATTCCAATAGGCGTTTTAAAAGTAGTTATGTAGGCCCACAATGCGTCACCGAGCCTCTTGCTCCAGTCCTTCCTTGACAGATTAACTGTCTTCTCCAATATCGCCTTGATCTCGCAACTAGAAATCTCTGCTTGGCCATTAGACTGAGGGTGGTACGGAGTCGACACTCTATGGTGAACACCATATTTCTTTATCAGAGCCTCGATGGTGCGATTACAGAAATGAGTTCCTTGATCTGAGACGATGGCTTGGGGAACTCCATATCTGTTGAAAATATTGGCCTTCAGAAATTTTGCCACCTCCTTCGATTCACATGTTGTGGTGGCCTTAGCTTCTATCCACTTAGACACATAGTCTACTGCAACCAATATATAAGTGTTCCCACAGGATGATGGGAACGGTCCCATGAAGTCCATTCCCCACACGTCGAAAATTTCGCACACGATCACCGGGACCTGAGGCATCTCGTCCATCCTTGAAATTCCCCCCGTCTGTTTGCATCTCTCGCAACACTGGCAAAACTCAAAGGCATCCTTATTTAATGTCGGCCAATAAAAACCGCTGTCCAGAACCTTCCTTGCTGTCTTCCTTGGTCCAAAGTGACCTCCACATGCCAAAGTGTGGCAATGAATTAGCACATCTTTTTGTTCCCATTCGGGAATGCAGCGTCTAATCACTTGATCTGAGCACATCTTCCACAGGTAGGGGTCGTCTCAAAAGTAATATTTGGCTTCATACTTTTAATTTTCATCTTCTGGGCCCGAGAAACTTCGTCTGAGCTTGGCACCTCTCCCGTGACCAAGTAGTTCGCTAAGTCAGCAAACCACGGTCCTGCGTTAAGTGTGCGCTTGCTTCCATTTATCAGATTCCCCTAGACCGGTTAAAGCCAAAACTGCTTCCCAGTCAATTGGTTTAGGAAATTTCTCCAGAAAGTACAAATGCTCTTCAGGGAAGGCATCGGGTATGGCCTCTTCTGTTTCCCCTTGATATATTCTGCTCAAGTGATCGGCTACTCTATTCTCCGTTCCTCTTTTGTCTCTCACTTCCCAATCAAACTCCTGCAAGAGCAACACCCAACGGATTAACCTCGGCTTAGACTCCTTCTTAGCCAGTAAATACTTTATTGCTGTGTGATCCGTAAAGACTATAACCCTCGACCCAAGAAGGTAGGGTCGGAATTTTTTCAAACGAGTATACGACAGCCAACATTTCCTTCTCCGTGGTGTCATAATTCTTCTGAGCCTGATTCAGCGTCTTGGAAGCATAGAAGATCACATAACTTTTTCCAACAATTTCTGTCCTAGGACAGCTCCCACAGCAAAATCACTCGCGTCGCACATAATCTCAAAAGGGTGATTCCAGTCTGGCGCCCTGATAATTGGTGCCGACACTAATCTGTCCTTGAGCAACTGAAATGCCTTTTTGCATCCTTCGTCAAAGACGAATTCCACATCATTGTGCAACAAATGAGTGAGTGGTTACGCGATTTTCGCGAAATCCTTGATAAACCTCCTATAAAACCCTGCGTGACCTAGGAAGCCTCTAACCTCTTTTTGGTTCGTAGGGTATGGTAACTTTGATATCACATCTACCTTTGCTTTGTCTACTTGTATCCCTCACTCAGAAACCACGTGACCCAGGACAATGCCTTCCGTCACCATGAAGTGGCATTTTTCGAAATTCAATACTAAATGCTTCTCTTGGCATCTCTTTAACACTAGATCAAGGCTGGCCAAACAAGTATCGAATGAGTTCCCGTATACGGTAAAATCATCCATGAATATCTCAGCGGGCTCCGGTACTCCAGTCACATGTAGATCTGTTTCTTCCTTCAAATTTTCCGGGGTTTCCCCCTCATTATCCACCATCGGGGTTGCCCACTCAATATAAATGGGGTTCTCCCCCCTGACATCACTTGCGGTTGCCCCCTCTTCCATGGGTTCAGGGGTCGCACCCCTGAAATCAGTTGGGGTCTCATCCCCAGTTTCCATAGGGGTTTCCCCCTCAGTTACCCTTTCCACAACAGGGGTTTCCCCCTCAAAAGTACTGTCCACAATAGGGGTTTCCCCCTCCACAACGTCATCTATAACAGGGGTTTCCCCCTCACCATCTTCCTTACCCTCAAAACTAGGGTTTTCGTCACCTTGCTTCTAGGTCTCCACCTCTGCTCCGCTGTTCGTCTGTCCACCATACCCCGGCCGTTCGTGCACCGCCTCTTCTTTTTCCGCCTCCCATGAAGCGGTTTTTGCATGTTGAGATTCAGAGTCTCGAGGCCCTTCTTCATGGAGAACTGCCGGTTGTGCCGCCGAATCTGCCGTAATCGTCAGTGATGGTATGACCGCCACGGATGTCATTAGGCTAGCGGAGAACAGGGCGTATACTTTCTTTGCTTTCTCGACGCTCCCCAAATTCTGCGTCAATTCTGCCAACAGGGCTGCCTCGTACACCGTTTGCTGCGAACTTCTGGTGAGTTGGGGGTTGACTCAATTATTGCAGATCTGAAATAAGACAAAAACTGGGTCGAATTTTTGGTTAGGGTTTGTGTTCTAGAGAGAGAACGAAAGTAGAGAGAAGGGAGAGTAATTTCAGTTTTTTTCGTCGATTTGGATTATTGGAGAGAGAGAGGCAATGGTTGCCTTTTCTGATGAAAAGATGGTGCGGTTGCAGGCGTGATGTAAGCAACCGTACAACTCCCATAAATATCGGCCAGATTTTGAAATTCAAATTATCTCCATCCCTCCTTGACTTCTTCCTCCAGGGTTCCTTCCTCTAGCTGATTTCCCTGACCATGACCCTAAAAAAATTTGAAGACGCCAGACTCCTAAGTCAAGGTTAGAATGTAAGGCATCGGTTCCCTTCGGAGTCTGGTGCTTCGAAAATATTTTTGGAAGATTGTAAATTGTATATACTCCATTTTTTTGGATTTTCTTTAGTTAGCAAAGCAATTAAACACATTCCCTTTGAGTATCATCGAGATCCCCTCGTTCAACACATTTTTTCAAAAATGTCAACCATTTACCTGACCCAGGAATTCATCGAGAATAACTCCTTGTCCATCTAGGCGATAGTGGAGAGTGCGTGTAGTGGAACTTCGTCCACTACACACAGCTCAGAATTATCCCTATAGACTTTCACTCTATGACCATTAACAATAAAAGGGACAGAGTTAGAGGCACTTCCCTGGATCTCCACTGCTCCGTTTGCGCGGAGGCCGACGATATGGGCCGATCCATTTAGACTTCTATTTCCCTGGCATTAGCTTGAGCCGGGATTGGAAAAGGAGCATCTTCTGTCCCACATGAAGTTCCTTGTCTCGGAGATTCCTGTCATGCCAAAACTTTGTCCCCTTTCTTTGTACCACATGGCAGACTCAAATGACTCCAGCCTAAGTTCCTCCAGTTCTTGTAATTGTAACTTCCACTCTTCTTCGCAAGCTATAGGTTTCATGTTCAACTCTTTCACTGCCCAGTACGCCTTGTGCTCAATACCTACAGGTAAGTGGCACATCTTGCCAAACACAAGCCTGTAAGGCGACATTCCAATAGGCGTTTTAAAAGTAGTTATGTAGGCCCACAATGCGTCACCGAGCCTCTTGCTCCAGTCCTTCCTTGACAGATTAACTGTCTTCTCCAATATCGCCTTGATCTCGCAACTAGAAATCTCTGCTTGGCCATTAGACTGAGGGTGGTACGGAGTCGACACTCTATGGTGAACACCATATTTCTTTATCAGAGCCTCGATGGTGCGATTACAGAAATGAGTTCCTTGATCTGAGACGATGGCTTGGGGAACTCCATATCTGTTGAAAATATTGGCCTTCAGAAATTTTGCCACCTCCTTCGATTCACATGTTGTGGTGGCCTTAGCTTCTATCCACTTAGACACATAGTCTACTGCAACCAATATATAAGTGTTCCCACAGGATGATGGGAACGGTCCCATGAAGTCCATTCCCCACACGTCGAAAATTTCGCACACGATCACCGGGACCTGAGGCATCTCGTCCATCCTTGAAATTCCCCCCGTCTGTTTGCATCTCTCGCAACACTGGCAAAACTCAAAGGCATCCTTATTTAATGTCGGCCAATAAAAACCGCTGTCCAGAACCTTCCTTGCTGTCTTCCTTGGTCCAAAGTGACCTCCACATGCCAAAGTGTGGCAATGAATTAGCACATCTTTTTGTTCCCATTCGGGAATGCAGCGTCTAATCACTTGATCTGAGCACATCTTCCACAGGTAGGGGTCGTCTCAAAAGTAATATTTGGCTTCACTTTTAATTTTCATCTTCTGGGCCCGAGAAACTTCGTCTGAGCTTGGCACCTCTCCCGTGACCAAGTAGTTCGCTAAGTCAGCAAACCACGGTCCTGCGTTAAGTGTGCGCTTGCTTCCATTTATCAGATTCCCCTAGACCGGTTAAAGCCAAAACTGCTTCCCAGTCAATTGGTTTAGGAAATTTCTCCAGAAAGTACAAATGCTCTTCAGGGAAGGCATCGGGTATGGCCTCTTCTGTTTCCCCTTGATATATTCTGCTCAAGTGATCGGCTACTCTATTCTCCGTTCCTCTTTTGTCTCTCACTTCCCAATCAAACTCCTGCAAGAGCAACACCCAACGGATTAACCTCGGCTTAGACTCCTTCTTAGCCAGTAAATACTTTATTGCTGTGTGATCCGTAAAGACTATAACCCTCGACCCAAGAAGGTAGGGTCGGAATTTTTTCAAACGAGTATACGACAGCCAACATTTCCTTCTCCGTGGTGTCATAATTCTTCTGAGCCTGATTCAGCGTCTTGGAAGCATAGAAGATCACATAACTTTTTCCAACAATTTCTGTCCTAGGACAGCTCCCACAGCAAAATCACTCGCGTCGCACATAATCTCAAAAGGGTGATTCCAGTCTGGCGCCCTGATAATTGGTGCCGACACTAATCTGTCCTTGAGCAACTGAAATGCCTTTTTGCATCCTTCGTCAAAGACGAAGTCCACATCATTGTGCAACAAATGAGTGAGTGGTTACGCGATTTTCGCGAAATCCTTGATAAACCTCCTATAAAACCCTGCGTGACCTAGGAAGCCTCTAACCTCTTTTTGGTTCGTAGGGTATGGTAACTTTGATATCACATCTACCTTTGCTTTGTCTACTTGTATCCCTCACTCAGAAACCACGTGACCCAGGACAATGCCTTCCGTCACCATGAAGTGGCATTTTTCGAAATTCAATACTAAATGCTTCTCTTGGCATCTCTTTAACACTAGATCAAGGCTGGCCAAACAAGTATCGAATGAGTTCCCGTATACGGTAAAATCATCCATGAATATCTCAGCGGGCTCCGGTACTCCAGTCACATGTAGATCTGTTTCTTCCTTCAAATTTTCCGGGGTTTCCCCCTCATTATCCACCATCGGGGTTGCCCACTCAATATAAATGGGGTTCTCCCCCCTGACATCACTTGCGGTTGCCCCCTCTTCCATGGGTTCAGGGGTCGCACCCCTGAAATCAGTTGGGGTCTCATCCCCAGTTTCCATAGGGGTTTCCCCCTCAGTTACCCTTTCCACAACAGGGGTTTCCCCCTCAAAAGTACTGTCCACAATAGGGGTTTCCCCCTCCACAACGTCATCTATAACAGGGGTTTCCCCCTCACCATCTTCCTTACCCTCAAAACTAGGGTTTTCGTCACCTTGCTTCTAGGTCTCCACCTCTGCTCCGCTGTTCGTCTGTCCACCATACCCCGGCCGTTCGTGCACCGCCTCTTCTTTTTCCGCCTCCCATGAAGCGGTTTTTGCATGTTGAGATTCAGAGTCTCGAGGCCCTTCTTCATGGAGAACTGCCGGTTGTGCCGCCGAATCTGCCGTAATCGTCAGTGATGGTATGACCGCCACGGATGTCATTAGGCTAGCGGAGAACAGGGCGTATACTTTCTTTGCTTTCTCGACGCTCCCCAAATTCTGCGTCAATTCTGCCAACAGGGCTGCCTCGTACACCGTTTGCTGCGAACTTCTGGTGAGTTGGGGGTTGACTCAATTATTGCAGATCTGAAATAAGACAAAAACTGGGTCGAATTTTTGGTTAGGGTTTGTGTTCTAGAGAGAGAACGAAAGTAGAGAGAAGGGAGAGTAATTTCAGTTTTTTTCGTCGATTTGGATTATTGGAGAGAGAGAGGCAATGGTTGCCTTTTCTGATGAAAAGATGGTGCGGTTGCAGGCGTGATGTAAGCAACCGTACAACTCCCATAAATATCGGCCAGATTTTGAAATTCAAATTATCTCCATCCCTCCTTGACTTCTTCCTCCAGGGTTCCTTCCTCTAGCTGATTTCCCTGACCATGACCCTAAAAAAATTTGAAGACGCCAGACTCCTAAGTCAAGGTTAGAATGTAAGGCATCGGTTCCCTTCGGAGTCTGGTGCTTCGAAAATATTTTTGGAAGATTGTAAATTGTATATACTCCATTTTTTTGGATTTTCTTTAGTTAGCAAAGCAATTAAACTATTTACACATTCCCTTTGAGTATCATCGAGATCCCCTGGTTCAGCACATTTTTTCAAAAATGTCAACCATTTACCTGACCCAGTAATTCTTCGAGAATAACTCCTCGTCCATCTAGGCGATAGTGGAGAGTGCGTGTAGTGGAACTTCGTCCACTACACACAGCTCAGATTTATCCCTATAGACTTTCACTCTATGACCATTAACAATAAAAGGGACAGAGTTAGAGGCACTTCCCTGGATCTCCACTGCTCCGTTTGCGCGGAGGCCGACGATGGTATATGGGCCGATCCATTTAGACTTCAATTTCCCTGGCATTAGCTTGAGCCGGGATTGGAAAAGGAGCACCTTCTGTCCCACATGAAGTTCCTTGACCCGGAGATTCCTGTCATGCCATAACTTTGTCCTTTCTTTGTACCACATGGCAGACTCAAATGACTCCAGCCTAAGTTCCTCCAGTTCTTGTAATTGTAACTTCCTCTTTTCTTCGCAAGCTATAGGTTTCATGTTCAACTCTTTCACTGCCCAGTACGCCTTGTGCTCAATACCCACAGGTAAGTGGCACATCTTGCCAAACACAAGCCTGTAAGGCGACATTCCAATAGGCGTTTTAAAAGCAGTTATGTAGGCCCACAATGCGTCACCGAGCCTCTTGCTCCAGTCCTTCCTTGACAGATTAACTGTCTTCTCCAATATCGCCTTGATCTCGCGATTAGAATTCTCTGCTTGGCCATTAGACTGAGGGTGGTACGGAGTCGACACTCTATAGTGAACACCATATTTCTTTATCAGAGCATCGATGGTGCGATTACAGAAATGAGTTCCTTGATCTGAGACGATGGCTCAGGGAACTCCATATCTGTTGAAAATATTGGCCTTCAGAAATTTTGCCACCTCCTTCGATTCACATGTTGTGGTGGCCTTAGCTTCTATCCACTTAGACACATAGTCTACTGCAACCAATATATAAGTGTTCCCACAGGATGATGGGAACGGTCCCATGAAGTCCATTCCCCACACGTCGAAAATTTCGCACACGATCACCGGGACCTGAGGCATCTGGTCCATCCTTGAAATTCCCCCCGTCTGTTTGCATCTCTCGCAACACTGGCAAAACTCAAAGGCATCCTTATTTAATGTCGGCCAATAAAAACCGCTGTCCAGAACCTTCCTTGCTGTCTTCCTTGGTCCAAAGTGACCTCCACATGCCAAAGTGTGGCAATGAATTAGCACATCTTTTTGTTCCCATTCGGGAATGCAGCGTCTAATCACTTGATCTGAGCACATCTTCCACAGGTAGGGGTCGTCTCAAAAGTAATATTTGGCTTCACTTTTAATTTTCATCTTCTGGGCCCGAGAAACTTCGTCTGAGCTTGGCACCTCTCCCGTGACCAAGTAGTTGGCTAAGTCAGCAAACCACGGTCCTGCGTTAAGTGTGCGCTTGCTTCCATTTATCAGATTCCCCTAGACCGGTTAAAGCCAAAACTGCTTCCCAGTCAATTGGTTTAGGAAATTTCTCCAGAAAGTACAAATGCTCTTCAGGGAAGGCATCGGGTATGGCCTCTTCTGTTTCCCCTTGATATATTCTGCTCAAGTGATCGGCTACTCTATTCTCCGTTCCTCTTTTTTCTCTCACTTCCCAATCAAACTCCTGCAAGAGCAACACCCAACGGATTAACCTCGGCTTAGACTCCTTCTTAGCCAGTAAGTACTTTATTGCTGTGTGATCCGTGAAGACTATAACCCTCGACCCAAGAAGGTAGGGTCGGAATTTTTCAAACGAGTATACGACAGCCAACATTTCCTTCTCCGTGGTGTCATAATTCTTCTGAGCCTGATTCAGCGTCTTGGAAGCATAGAAGATCACATAACTTTTTCCAACAATTTCTATCCTAGGACAGCTCCCACAGCAAAATCACTCGCGTCGCACATAATCTCAAAACGGTGATTCCAGTCTGGCGCACTGATAATTGGTGCCGACACTAATCTGTCCTTGAGCAACTGAAATGCCTTTTTGCATCCTTCGTCAAAGACGAATTCCA
The DNA here is from genome assembly GCF_029641045.1 of Salvia hispanica. Classification (NCBI taxonomy): domain Eukaryota; kingdom Viridiplantae; phylum Streptophyta; class Magnoliopsida; order Lamiales; family Lamiaceae; genus Salvia; species Salvia hispanica. The sequence continues at coordinate 7,218,997 of NC_142697.1, read as the reverse complement.
CATCATTGTGCAACAAATGAGTGAGTGGTTGCGCGATTTTCGCGAAATCCTTGATAAACCTCCTATAAAACCCTGCGTGACCTAGGAAGCCTCTAACCTCTTTTTGGTTCGTAGGGTATGGTAACTTTGATATCACATCTACCTTTGCTTTGTCTACTTGTATCCCTCTCTCAGAAACCACGTGACCCAGGACAATGCCTTCCGTCACCATGAAGTGGCATTTTTCGAAATTCAATACTAAATGCTTCTCTTGGCATCTCTTTAACACTAGATCAAGGCTGGCCAAACAAATATCGAATGAGTTCCCGTATACGGTAAAATCATCCATGAATATCTCAGCGGGCTCCGGTACTCCAGTCACATGTAGATCTGTTTCTTCCTTCAAATTTTCCGGGGTTTCCCCCTCATTATCCACCATCGGGGTTGCCCCCTCAATATAAATGGGGTTCTCCCCCCTGACATCACTTGCGGTTGCCCCATCTTCCATAGGTTCAGGGGTCGCACCCCTGAAATCAGTTGGGGTCTCATCCCCAGTTTCCATAGGGGTTTCCCCCTCAGTTACCCCTTCCACAACAGGTGTTTCCCCCTCAACAGTACTGTCCACAATAGGGGTTTCCCCCTCCACAACGTCATCTATAACAGGGGTTTCCCCCTCACCATCTTCCTTACCCTCAAAACTAGGGTTTTCGTCACCTTGCTTCTCGGTCTCCACCTCTGCTCCGCTGTTCGTCTGTCCACCATACTCCGGCCGTTCGTGCACCGCCTCTTCTTTTTCCGCCTCCCATGAAGCGGTTTTTGCATGTTGAGATCCAAAGTCTCGAGGCCCTTCTTCATGGAGAACTGCCGGTTGTGCCGCCGAATTTGCCGTAATCGTCAGTGATGGTATGACCGCCACGGATGTCATTAGGCTAGCGGAGAACAGGGCGTATACTTTCTTTGCTTTCTCGACGCTCCCCAAATTCTGCGTCAATTCTGCCAACAGGGCTGCGTCGTACACCGTTTGCTGCGAACTTCTGGTGAGTTGGGGGTTGATTCAATTACTGCAGATCTGAAATAAGACAAAAACTGGGTCGAATTTTTGGTTAGGGTTTGTGTTCTAGAGAGAGAACGAAAGTAGAGAGATGGGAGAGTAATTTCAGTTTTTTTCGTCGATTTGGATTATTGGAGAGAGAGAGGCAATGGTTGCCTTTTCTGATGAAAAGATGGTGCGGTTGCAGGCGTGATGTAAGCAACCGTACAACTCCCATAAATATCGGCCAGATTTTGAAATTCAAATTATCTCCATCCCTCCTTGACTTCTTCCTCCAGGGTTCCTTCCTCTAGCTGATTTCCCTGACCATGACCCTAAAAAAATTTGAAGACGCCAGACTCCTAGGTCAAGGTTAGAATGTAAGGCATCGGTTCCCTTCGGAGTCTGGTGCTTCGAAAATATTTTTGGAAGATTGTAAATTGTATATACTCCATTTTTTTGGATTTTCTTTAGTTAGCAAAGCAATTAAACACATTCCCTTTGAGTATCATCGAGATCCCCTAGTTCAGCACATTTTTTCAAAAATGTCAACCATTTACCTGACCCAGGAATTCATCGAGAATAACTCCTCGTCCATCTAGGCGATAGTGGAGAGTGCGTGTAGTGGAACTTCGTCCACTACACACAGCTCAGAATTATCCCTATAGACTTTCACTCTATGACCATTAACAATAAAAGGGACAGAGTTAGAGGCACTTCCCTGGATATCCACTGCTCCGTTTGCGCGGAGGCCGACGATGGTATATGGGCCGATCCATTTAGACTTCAATTTCCCTGGCATTAGCTTGAGCCGAGATTGGAAAAGGAGCACCTTCTGTCCCACATGAAGTTCCTTGACCCGGAGATTCCTGTCATGCCATAACTTTGTCCTTTCTTTGTACCACATGGCAGACTCAAATGACTCCAGCCTAGGTTCCTCCAGTTCTTGTAATTGTAACTTCCTCTCTTCTTCGCAAGCTATAGGTTTCATGTTCAACTCTTTCACTGCCCAGTACGCCTTGTGCTCAATACCCACAGGTAAGTGGCACATCTTGCCAAACACAAGCCTGTAAGGCGACATTCCAGTAGGCGTTCTAAAAGCAGTTATGTAGGCCCACAATGCGTCACCGAGCCTCTTGCTCCAGTCCTTCCTTGACAGATTAACTGTCTTCTCCAATATCGCCTTGATCTCGCGATTAGAAATCTCTGCTTGGCCATTAGACTGAGGGTGGTACGGAGTCGACACTCTATGGTGAACACCATATTTCTTTATCAGAGCCTCGATGGTGCGATTACAGAAATGAGTTCCTTGATCTGAGACGATGGCTTGGGGAACTCCATATCTGTTGAAAATATTGGCCTTCAGAAATTTTGCCACCTCCTTCGATTCACATGTTGTGGTGGCCTTAGCTTCTATCCACTTAGACACATAGTCTACTGCAACCAATATATAAGTGTTCCCACAGGATGATGGGAACGGTCCCATGAAGTCCATTCCCCACACGTCGAAAATTTCGCACACGATCACCGGGACCTGAGGCATCTCGTCCATCCTTGAAATTCCCCCCGTCTGTTTGCATCTCTCGCAACACTGGCAAAACTCAAAGGCATCCTTGTTTAATGTCGGCCAATAAAAACCGCTGTCCAGAACCTTCCTTGCTGTCTTCCTTGGTCCAAAGTGACCTCCACATGCCAAAGTGTGGCAATGAATTAGCACATCTTTTTGTTCCCATTCGGGAATGCAGCGTCTAATCACTTGATCTGAGCACATCTTCCACAGGTAGGGGTCGTCCCAAAAGTAATATTTGGCTTCGCTTTTAATTTTCATCTTCTGGGCCCGAGAAACTTCGTCTGAGCTTGGCACCTCTCCCGTGACCAAGTAGTTGGCTAAGTCAGCAAACCACGGTCCTGCGTTAAGTGTGCGCTTGCTTCCCTTTATCAGATTCCCCTAGACCGGTTAAAGCCAAAACTGCTTCCCAGTCAATTGGTTTAGGAAATTTCTCCAGAAAGGACAAATGCTCTTCAGGGAAGGCATCGGGTATGGCCTCTTCTGTTTACCCTTGATATATTCTGCTCAAGTGATCGGCTACTCTATTCTCCGTTCCTCTTTTGTCTCTCACTTCCCAATCAAACTCCTGCAAGAGCAACACCCAACGGATTAACCTCGGCTTAGACTCCTTCTTAGCCAGTAAGTACTTTATTGTTGTGTGATCCGTGAAGACTATAACCCTCGACCCAAGAAGGTAGGGTCGGAATTTTTCAAATGAGTATACGACAGCCAACATTTCCTTCTCCGTGGTGTCATAATTCTTCTGAGCCTGATTCAGCGTCTTGGAAGCATAGAAGATCACATAACTTTTTCCAACAATTTCTGTCCTAGGACAGCTCCCACAGCAAAATCACTCGCGTCGCACATTATCTCAAAAGGGTGATTCCAGTCTGGCGCCCTGATAATTGGTGCCGACACTAATCTGTCCTTGAGCAACTGAAATGCCTTTTTGCATCCTTCGTCAAAGACGAATTCCACATCATTGTGCAACAAATGAGTGAGTGGTTGCGCGATTTTCACGAAATCCTTGATAAACCTCCTATAAAACCCTGCGTGACCTAGGAAGCCTCTAACCTCTTTTTGGTTCGTAGGGTATGGTAACTTTGATATCACATCTACCTTTGCTTTGTCTACTTGTATCCCTCTCTCAGAAACCACGTGACCCAGGACAATGCCTTCCGTCACCATGAAGTGGCATTTTTCGAAATTCAATACTAAAATGCTTCTCTTGGCATCTCTTTAACACTAGATCAAGGCTGGCCAAACAAGTATCGAATGAGTTCCCGTATACGGTAAAATCATCCATGAAAATCTCAGCGGGCTCCGGTACTCCAGTCACATGTAGATCTGTTTCTTCCTTCAATTTTTCCGGGGTTTCCCCCTCATTATCCACCATCGGGGTTGCCCCCTCAATATAAATGGGGTTCTCCCCCCTGACATCACTTGCGGTTGCCCCCTCTTCCATGGGTTCAGGGGTCGCACCCCTGAAATCAGTTGGGGTCTCATCCCCAGTTTCCATAGGGGTTTCCCCCTCAGTTACCTCTTCCACAACAGGGGTTTCCCCCTCAACAGTACTGTCCACAATAGGGGTTTCCCCCTCCACAACGTCATCTATAACAGGGGTTTCCCCCTCACCATCTTCCTTACCCTCAGAACTAGGGTTTTCGTCACCTTGCTTCTCGGTCTCCACCTCTGCTCCGCTGTTCGTCTGTCCACCATACTCCGGCCGTTCGTGCACCGCCTCTTCTTTTTCCGCCTCCCGTGAAGCGGTTTTTGCATGTTGAGATCCAGAGTCTCGAGGCCCTTCTTCATGGAGAACTGCCGGTTGTGCCGCTGAATCTGCCGGAATCGTCAGTGATGGTATGACCGCCACGGATGTCATTAGGCTAGCGGAGAATAGGGCGTATACTTCCTTTGCTTTTTCGACGCTCCCCAAATTCTGCGTCAATTCTGCCAACAGGGCTGCGTCGTACACCGTTTGCTGCGAACTTCTGGTGAGTTGGGTTGACTCAATTACTGCAGATCTGAAATAAGACAAAAACTGGGTCGAATTTTTGGTTAGGGATTGTGTTCTAGAGAGAGAACGAAAGTAGAGAGAAGGGAGAGTAATTTCAGTTTTTTTCGTCGATTTGGATTATTGGAGAGAGAGAGGCGACGGTTGCCTTTTCTGATGAAAAGATGGTGCGGTTGCAGGCGTGACGTAAGCAACCGTACAACTCCCATAAATATCGGCCAGATTTTGAAATTCAAATTATCTCCATCCCTCCTTGACTTCTTCCTCCAGGGTTCCTTCCTCTGGCTGATTTCCCTGACCATGACCCTAAAAAAATTTGAAGACGCCAGACTCCTAGGTCAAGGTTAGAATGTAAAGCATCGGTTCCCTTCGGAGTCTGGTGCTTCGAAAATATTTTTGGAAGATTGTAAATTGTATATACTCCATTTTTTTGGATTTTCTTTAGTTAGCAAAGCAATTAAACTATTTACACATTCCCTTTGAGTATCATCGAGATCCCCTGGTTCAGCACATTTTTTCAAAAATGTCAACCATTTACCTGACCCAGTAATTCATCGAGAATAACTCCTCGTCCATCTAGGCGATAGTGGAGAGTGCGTGTAGTGGAACTTCGTCCACTACACACAGCTCAGATTTATCCCTATAGACTTTCACTCTATGACCATTAACAATAAAAGGGACAGAGTTAGAGGCACTTCCCTGGATCTCCACTGCTCCGTTTGCGCGGAGGCCGACGATGGTATATGGGCCGATCCATTTAGACTTCAATTTCCCTGGCATTAGCTTGAGCCGGGATTGGAAAAGGAGCACCTTCTGTCCCACATGAAGTTCCTTGACCCGGAGATTCCTGTCATGCCATAACTTTGTCCTTTCTTTGTACCATATGGCAGACTCAAATGACTCCAGCCTAAGTTCCTCCAGTTCTTGTAATTGTAACTTCCTCTTTTCTTCGCAAGCTATAGGTTTCATGTTCAACTCTTTCACTGCCCAGTACGCCTTGTGCTCAATACCCACAGGTAAGTGGCACATCTTGCCAAACACAAGCCTGTAAGGCGACATTCCAATAGGCGTTTTAAAAGCAGTTATGTAGGCCCACAATGCGTCACCGAGCCTCTTGCTCCAGTCCTTCCTTGACAGATTAACTGTCTTCTCCAATATCGCCTTGATCTCGCGATTAGAATTCTCTGCTTGGCCATTAGACTGAGGGTGGTACGGAGTCGACACTCTATAGTGAACACCATATTTCTTTATCAGAGCATCGATGGTGCGATTACAGAAATGAGTTCCTTGATCTGAGACGATGGCTCAGGGAACTCCATATCTGTTGAAAATATTGGCCTTCAGAAATTTTGCCACCTCCTTCGATTCACATGTTGTGGTGGCCTTAGCTTCTATCCACTTAGACACATTGTCTACTGCAACCAATATATAAGTTTTCCCACAGGATGATGGGAACGGTCCCATGAAGTCCATTCCCCACACGTCGAAAATTTCGCACACGATCACCGGGACCTGAGGCATCTCGTCCATCCTTGAAATTCCCCCCGTCTGTTGGCATCTCTCGCAACACTGGCAAAACTCAAAGGCATCCTTATTTAAGGTCGGCCAATAAAAACCGCTGTCCAGAACCTTCCTTGCTGTCTTCCTTGGTCCAAAGTGACCTCCACATGCCAAAGTGTGGCAATGAATTAGCACATCTTTTTGTTCCCATTCGGGAATGCAGCGTCTAATCACTTGATCTGAGCACATCTTCCACAGGTAGGGGTCGTCCCAAAAGTAATATTTGGCTTCGCTTTTAATTTTCATCTTCTGGGCCTGAGAAACTTCGTCTGAGCTTGGCACCTCTCCCGTGACCAAGTAGTTGGCTAAGTCAGCAAACCACGGTCCTGCGTTAAGTGTGCGCTTCCCTTTATCAGATTCCCCTAGACCGGTTAAATCCAAAACTGCTTCCCTGTCAATTGGTTTAGGAAATTTGTCCAGAAAGTACAAATGCTCTTCAGGGAAGGCATCGGGTATGGCCTCTTCTGTTTCCCCTTGATATATTCTGCTCAAGTGATCGGCTACTCTATTCTATGTTCCTCTTTTGTCTCTCACTTCCCAATCAAACTCCTGCAAGAGCAACACCCAACGGATTAACCTCGGCTTAGACTCCTTCTTAGCCAGTAAGTACTTTATTGCTGTGTGATCCGTGAAGACTATAACCCTCGACCCAAGAAGGTAGGGTCGGAATTTTTCAAACGAGTATACGACAGCCAACATTTCCTTCTCCGTGGTGTCATAATTCTTCTGAGCCTGATTCAGCGTCTTGGAAGCATAGAAGATCACATAACTTTTTCCAACAATTTCTGTCCTAGGACAGCTCCCACAGCAAAATCACTCGCGTCGCACATTATCTCAAAAGGGTGATTCCAGTCTGGCGCCCTGATAATTGGTGCCGACACTAATCTGTCCTTGAGCAACTGAAATGCCTTTTTGCATCCTTCGTCAAAGACGAATTCCACATCATTGTGCAACAAATGAGTGAGTGGTTGCGCGATTTTCGCGAAATCCTTGATAAACCTCCTATAAAACCCTGCGTGACCTAGGAAGCCTCTAACCTCTTTTTGGTTCGTAGGGTATGGTAACTTTGATATCACATCTACCTTTGCTTTGTCTACTTGTATCCCTCTCTCAGAAACCACGTGACCCAGGACAATGCCTTCCCATCACCATGAAGTGGCATTTTTCGAAATTCAAGGCTGGCCAAACAAGTATCGAATGAGTTCCCGTATACGGTAAAATCATCCATGAATATCTCAATGCATACTTCCAGCAGATCCGAAAAAATGCTCATCATACACCGCTGGAAAGTTCCTGGTGCATTACACAATCCAAACGGCATTCTTCGGTATGCATAGGTACCAAAGGGGCACGTAAACGTGGTTTTCCCTTGGTCCTCTGGGTTAACGTAGATCTGGAAATAGCCACTGTATCCATCAAGGAAACAAAATTATTGTTTGACAGCCAGTCTTTCTAGCATCTGATCAATGAAAGGTAGGGGGAAGTGATCCTTCTTTGGGGCCTCGTTCAGCTTCCTGTAGTCGATGCACATCCTCCACCCCGTCACTAGTCTAGTGGGCACCAGCTCAGTCTTTTCATTCTTAACAACCTGTATTCCAGACTTTTTAGGTACCATATGAACAGGACTGACCCACTCGCTGTCCGGAATGGAGTAGATGATCCCTAGAGCAAGCAATTTTAACACCTCCTTTAGGACTTCCTCTCGCATGTTCGGATTCAGTTTCCGTTGTGCATCTCGATGAACCTTCGCACCTTCTTCTAGACGAATGTGGTGCATACAAAGATCCGGACTGATTCCTACTAAATCCGAGAGAGTCCACCCTATTGCTTTCTTGTTTCTTTTGATGACTTCCAACAACCCCTTCTCCTGCTCCCTGGTCAGGTTACTATTGACTATTACTGGGAATATCTCATTCTCCTCCAAGTAAGCGTACTTGAGGCCTGGCGGAAGTGTCTTCAGTTCCTTCTTTGTTCTATTCGTCTCCTGGGGCAAGGGATTTTTGTCTGCAATTTCTGGTAATGCCTCCTTCCCAGACCCAGGAGAATTCTCCAGACTAGCCACGTGAGCCGATCCCTTAGATTTGACTGACTCCGGACTTCTGCAAAACTCCATGATGGCCTCCGTGAGTTCCTCATCTGTCAACTCCGTTGTGTTCATTGTTGCGCACCATCCTACAACTTCTCTGTCAATTGAATGGCTCAACTCCGAGTTGTCAATGTGTTCCTGTATCAATTCCGTCTCAAGATATTCTTGGACTAGGGGGTTAATAACATCAATAGCATACAGATTCTCAACATCTAAAGGCCTTTTCATCCCCTCATCTATGCTAAATGTATATTTTTCCCCATTATAATCCAGGCAAATTATTCCATCGAAGACATCGATAATGGTCTTAGCAGTACACAAAAATGGTCTCCCTAAAAGCACGCCACTAGACTCAGCAGACTCATTATCATTCATCTTGATCACATAAAAATCAGCAGGATATAGAAAATCATGCACTTTGACTATGACATTTTCCAACACACCTTCAGGACAAATGCAAGTTCTATCTGCTAACTGGATCACTACTTTGGTAGCAACCATCCTTACTCCTGTCAATTTCTTATAGATCGAAAGCGGTAAACATTGATGGACGCCCCTAGATCACACATAGCATGCTCGACATTGATGTCCCCTAGAGAGATGGGTAATGTGAACATACCTGGGTCGGTGCATTTTGAGGGCATCCTTCTCTTTTGTATCACAGCAGACACATTCTACCCGATCACAATCTTCCCGTCTGGTTTGGTCTTCCCTGCAATGAATTCCTTGATGAACTTGCTGAAAGCAGGCATTCTTAGGGCTTGCAAAAATGGCAGGTTGATTTCCAACTTGCTAAAAATCTCCATGAGATCCTCTGTATCATCCTTCTTTTTCTTTGCTTCCCCTCGGTATGGAAATGGTTTTGCTCGCTTTACTGCATTTGTGGAAGTCCCAGCCTAGGTTTCACCAACTTCCCTGTTTCCTTCCTTGCTCACTACTTCAGGTTCTGGATCTAGGAAGAATGGGTCTCTTGGTCGAGGTAGGGATCCCCCTAAATCTCCCTTCTGGAGGTCATCCTGAACTAAGATTGCCCTGGGTCTAGGGCTATCCCCTTGAAGCACCTGACCTTTTTCCTTTTCATTAACCTGCATGGGTACCTCCTCGTCAATTTCCAAAGTCGGTCCTTCATAGCCCCGCCCAGATCTCAAGGTGATTTGACTAATGTTTGCTCGGTCTGGTGGTTTGACCGTGGCAAGAAGTTTCCCATCATTTCCCCGCATCTCATTCAAAGAAAGTGCGATCTGGGACAGTTGTTTTGCCATCATATCCATGGCGGCTTTACGTCCAGACTGAGCGTCTTGCAATTTGTGCACCACGTCATTGTTGGAATGCAAGTTATTCTGCATGAACTGCTGTGAATTCACTAGGTCGTGGACCATGTCATCCAAACTCCTTTGTGGCCTGGAGTTGAATTGTTTAAAATTCGGTCCTTGACTTGGTTCTGACGATAGTTCCCTTGATTCCCTTGATGGTTGTTGTACTGGTTGCCAGACCCTTGATTCCCTTGATGATTCGGTTGGGAATTCCGGTAGTTTCCCTGGTTATTTCTCTGGTGAGGTGGCACATAGGAGCTCTTTGGATTGTTCGCAATTGCCCCTCTTGACCTTTCCCTGACCAGTTGGACTGCCTCTCCGGAGGGTGTGCATAATTCGTGAGCTGAAGTGGGGGTGGCTGACCTTGATCATGGTCAGTCCATCTAAAATTTGGGTGAGTCCTCCGTGGAGCATCCCTCTGTCTTCCTTGGTTCCAACTTCCGTCTGGATTCCAACTTCCCATCGAATTTGCTTGAGCTTGGCATTCCCCTTCACAGGGCTGACTGTAACACGGCTGAAGTTGTCTTTCCTCTGGACCAGGGGGTTTCTCATTTTCTGCTGGAGCAGATTGTATTTCTCAATTGCAATCAACAATGCTTTCTCCAGCTTATCGATCCTATCTTCCACTTTTTTGTCATCTTGTTCCGTTACTGCATTGGCTGACCCTCTCCTCAATATGCTTCGCGGGTTATCATAGGCCTTCTTCGCCTCAATCAGCCTTCCCAAAGTCTCTCTGGCTTCACTTGCTTTATTCTTGGTAAAGTTTCCCACGCTCGAGGAATTCATCAAGTCCTTTGATTCAGGATTTGCACCTTCGTAAAACAGATAGTAGGTCTCTGCTTCTATCATCATGTGGATCGGACAAGCATCTAGCAATCCCTTGAACCGGGACCAATAAGAACTCAGAGACTCATCATATTCCTGCTTGCACTCCTGAATCTCCTTCTTCAAGGCATTCGTTTTGTTGGAAGGGAAAAAATAATCCAAGAATTCCAGCTTGAAATCTTTCCATGTGTTAATCGAGTCTGGTTGAAGCCTCAGTAGCCAAGTATTGGCTTCTCCCTTGAGGGCAAACGGAACTACACGTAAACGGTAGTCCTCCTCAGTCGCCTCGTTAGGTCTCTTTTGAATGCTGCACAACTTACTGAACTCGTTTAGGAATTCGTAAGGACATTCGTTCCTTCGTCCAGAGAATGTGGGCAAAACTCCGAGCACATTTGTCTTGATATCAATAGACCTCCGGCGCGGGTTTGAGACTATGGCATGGGCCGGCTCGCCGTCTAGATGCGCGGTGAGCGAACCTATTTTCGGATCAGGGTCCACTATGTGTGCCATATTCACGTCCTCCTCTTCCTCAGTCTCGGATTGCTCTGTTTCGGTGGACGACTTTGGGTCCTCTTCTCCTGATGAGTTCCACTCCTTCTCACTTTTTGATTCGAACGGAAATGGGTCCTTCATCCTTAAACCTGATCTAGTGGTGATGGTAGACGTAGATTCTTTGACCCAGATGAGCTCGCCCAATTTCCAGAATGGAAGCCTGCGTTCATAAACTGTCAAGGAGAACAAAATAGCAGAAATTAAATTATTTACACCAAATCCTCAAACGCAATAACAATAAACGCCATCCCTCCCCGGCAACGGCGCCATTTGAAGAGGACACAACTAGTGTGTGGGTAGTCACTGTGTGCACAGAAAGAAATAACAGGTTTCCTAGGTCCAGCAAATCCGCTAGATCACACGGTCTAGGAACTCACTGGTCGTCGGACACACAGAGCACTTCTTTAAAAACCCTCAACCACTTTACTAAAACCTAGCACAGGGAAGTAGGGATCGATCCCACAGAGATGGATGCGTAATAATCATGCTCAAGGATTTGGAAATTGTTTTTGGGTTGGCTGCTGCCACGCATTTTTTTTGGGTTGAGGAAATTAAACTTAAACTTGGGATTTTAAACTGCTACGCTAACAGCTAGATCTACGCGAAACAACAAAAGCATGCACGTAAACTAGAACCGAACAATCACTAGATGTGAGAAACTATTCTAATTACCTAGATCTGGGAAATAAACTGACGGTGGGGACCATAAATGAAAAGGCAGAGTATGGACGAAAAGCTGGAAAAACAACTAACTAAGGTACTATCTAACAGCGACATCATCTTCTCCAACCAATTTGCATAAAAACTCAGAAGAAAACAGCATGAGTGGAATCGAAACAGAGCAGATTGGATTTTAAAAATTTAATGAAGAACAATTAAGAACTAAACAGATCTACGAATGCTAGACGAAGCAAAACAGAAAGCAAACAGAAAAACCAAAATCCATGCATAACATGACTTCCCCTGTTCAAATCCAACCTCGGACGCTAAATCCACTCCGGATCCAAGCATCCGACACAAACTCCAGCCAAAAAATACATTTCATAACTTCAGATTCAACCAACAACCTCCGATCAACAACAACACCGCAGATCTACAGCCAAATTCCCAGATCGAGCACCAAAATGACAGAAACAGATATCAACATGCAACTCGGCGAAATAAAAACTCTTAACAGCAGGATCAACGTAGATCAACACGAAATAACACAAATATAACGAAAACTAAGAAATGCATAGATAATCAGTAACATCAACAGCCAAATCGACTTCCAAAAGTGAAGTTCGAACGAAATAGAATGCAAAAGAACTGAAAGTAAGTAGATTGTATCTTCGCCCTCACGCGGATGGTGTTACGACGAAATTTCTCTGAAGAATGTTGTGTTGTGTGTGAGCTAAGAGTGAACGAAAGAGAGTGATATCTTGTGAGTTGCATGCTCCTCTATTTATAGGCGTTGAGGTGGGGCCCGGCGAGGTATATATAGACTTTGTTGCCCTCAGCTATTGACTCCCTTCTTCTAGCCTTCTTTTCCTTTTTTTTTTTTTTAATTAAACACCATTGCGGTGGAGGGTTCGTGGGCCCTTCATCCCTTTATATCAAAACTCAACAGGTACAAAGCTTGGCCACGCCCAAAAGTGACGTGCCAAAGGAAGGAAAAACAAGCAGCCCAACAATACATGGCCACGACCAAAAGTGCCGTGTCGGGAAGAAACAAGACAAACAGGCCTATCAAAGCAGAAGCACCATAAGAGTAAACAGGGGACAAGCTAAAGTAGCTCCGACACCTACCTACTCTAAGGCGGCCGCGAGGGAACAGCAGCCGATTGCCAATCACCATGGTTTGAAGTTTAGCCATGATCCTCATCGTGCACACGAATATTAGGTACTCCCATTTCTTCCAATCGAACGATAGCTTTTAGTAACCTTGGGGCTGTTTGGGCATTGAAGCGAGTGAATTCCTCGAGTTCCAATCCCATTTTGGCTAGAAGATCCGCGGCTCTATTCCCTTCCCGGTGGATGAAGGAAATGCGATAATCTCCATGTCTCCTATGCAAGTCCAGGAGGGCCATGGCTCGGCAAACGTGGGCTGGGCCCCAGCTTAGACCCTTGGCTAAGCTGATTGCTTGGGCAGCGTCCGATTAAACCCAAATTGGCTGGGCCAACTCTCTAGCCAAGGCCACTCCATGATGGATGGCCAATAGTTCGGCCTCCAAAGCTGAATGTGCCTCGAGAGGAGTAGAGAAGGCGGCGACCATTCTTCCCAAGTGGTCTCGAATAATGCCTCCACCCCCTGCTCTTCCTATTGATTCTGCAAAGGCACCATCCGTGTTAAGTTTGATCCACGGGTGGTCCGGGGGGTTCCATTTCACCGCCAAAGCGCGCGGGATGGATTGCCTTCCTTCATCACGGTTTGGGCTGCACACTCCCAGCTTCACATTCTTCCAATGCTTCGGCTTGATACTCCCATTGGCGATGCTGTTTCGTACAAACATTTGGACTTGCCAAATCACATTGAACGGCTTGAACTGTGTCTCTTGATGGCGGCTCCTATTTCGTTCAGCCCAAAGAAACCACAAAATGAGGTAAGGCAAGGAACGACGAAGGTGTTTCTTACTTGTTTGGTTGGCTCTTTGGGGCCAAACTTCAAGCCTACCCGGGATAGTGTCATTGATGCGGAGTGGTGGGGAGGACCCTTCAAACCAGCCATCGAACTCTCTCCATACTCTAGAGGCCCCGCTGCCTTGGATGAAGAGGTGCTGGAGGGACTCCGTGCCGGGTCTAAGGGGGCAGCAAAGGCACTTAGACGCCAACTCGATCTTGCGCCATTGGAGCTTGGTGTCGACTGGAATTCGATTCGAAAGGAGTCTCCAGGCAAAAATGGAGATGGAAGAGGTGAGACCGGCCTTCCAAATATCATCAAGGCTTGGGACGATCGGCCTCTGTGTACGGATAGTATCCCAAGTAGAGGACACAGAGAAATCGCCAAGGCGAGATAAAGACCATCTCGGGATGTCTGGCCCCCCGGGGATGATTGGGATATTCCGAATCTTCATAATGATGTGTTGAGGAAGTCCAGCCTGGTCTTGAAGCTGCTGGAGTTTGGGCTCGTCCCAAGTACCCCCGTCCCTAATAAACTCCGAAACAAGGGTCCTAGGGCTGCCCCTCTCATCAAGGCATAGTTCTCTCAAGGTGGTATCGCCAATCCATATGTCATCCCAAAAGTAGATTTTCCCTTCCCCAACCAGCCACCGGATATACGGTTGAGCAACGGGCCGAGCTCTTAAGATCCTCCTCCAAGTTGGGCTCGCTCGACTCGAGGCACCATGCGTGAGCGGCGATGAATTGAAGCAATACTTAGCCAACAAATATCTTGCCCAAAGGGAGTTCTGCTCCCGGAAACGCCACCACAATTTGATAGTAAAGGCTCGTAGTACCTCTTTGAAATTCCGTATTCCAAGTCCTCCTTCGGCGGTTGGGCGACAAATCTGGTCCCAACTGATCCAATGGGTCCTTTTCTTCTCGTGTGATGATCCCCAAAAGAACCGAGCCATGAGCTGATCCAGTTGTTTAAGTACGCTAAGTGTTGGCTCGATGGCTTGAAAGATGTGGATCGGGATCGCTTCGAGGGTGCTTTTGATGAGCGTGAGCCTTCCCCCAAAGGACAGGTGTCGGTGGGCCCACCCCGAGATCCTGTTGGTGATCTTTTCCCGAAGAAACATGAACATCTCTGTGTGTTTGGCACCACGATAGATAGGCACTCCCAAGTAAGTACAAGGAAACGAACCCGGAGAGAAGCCTCCTTCCCGCTGAATAGGGGAGGACCATCCCACGTGCGCCTCCGCGATGTAGAAATTGCTTTTGCCGAGGTTAATCTGCTGCCCGGAAACCGCCTCATACTCGGTGAGGCAAGCTCGAAGTTGACGCAAGGCAGGTGTCGCTGCTTGCGTGAAAATAATGATGTCATCGGCATAGGCAAGGTGGCTGATCTCCATGCACCGACGAGCTACCTTGAATGTCATTTCTCTCTTGCCCAGAATGAGCCTATCAATGGCTTTTGACAGATATTCCGCTGCAATCACAAACAAAGCCGGGGAGATGGGGTCACCTTGTCTGAGCCCCCGCGTGGATTTGAAGAAGCCTGAGGGGGCACCATTAATGAGGATAGAAAACCAGCACGATCCCACACATCTATCAGTAAGGGACAGCCAAGCTTCCGGGAATCCCATGCACCTAAGGACTTGAATAAGGAACATTGAACGCGATCATAGGCCTTAGCCATATCAATTTTAATCGCAACATTTGGGGCTGGTGAACATCTGTGGAGTTCATGAAACATCTCTTGGGCAAGGAGGACATTGTCATGGAGGAGTCGCCCTTTCACAAAGCCACTTTGGTTAGGGGAGATAACCAAGGGGAGGAGGGGGGTGATTCTCGCTGTAAGGATTTTGGTAATGATTTTGTTGATGACGTTGCAAAGACTAATGGGGCGATAATCAGCCCAAGTCTCTGGGAGGGTTTTCTTTGAGACGAGGACAATGCTTGTCGCCGTGATGCTACGGGGTAAGAAGGCCCCGTTGAAGAACTGTTGAACTGCCGCAATAACATCCGAGCCAACAATGCTCCAACAAGATTGGTAGAAGGTAGCCGAGAAACCATCCGGACCAGGTGTGCTATCCCCGGAAATATCAAACACCGCTCTCTTCACTTCATCCGCATCCGGAGGTTCGGAGAGGGTCTCGAGTTGGGCTGAATGGAGAAGTGGCTGTATAAGAGTCGGGTCCATCTCGGCAAGGGCTGGGGCGTCAGGAGCAAGGAGGTTTTTAAAGAAATCAACCGCAGAGCTTTTAATCTCCAAATCATCAGCAAGCTCTATACCGTTCACTTGGATTTTATGGATGCGAAGCCTAACCCTTTTTTGCTTCACCCAGCTTTGGTAGAATCTAGTGTTTTTGTCTCCCTCCGCAAGCCATTTCATGGCTGCTTTTTGTCGCCAAAAATCCTCCTCCATCTTAAGACATAGGATGTAGGTAGCAATGGCTTTGTTGATCGTCGTCCTATTTGTGGGCGAGGGATCAGCTTCAAAATTAGCTTGAGCTGTAGCAATCTCCCCCTCCATGATCCTAATGTTGGCGTGGATGTTGCCAAACACCTCTCTATTCCACCTCTTGAGGGTCTTCTTCACTTTGGCAAGTTTGATTTGGAGCCCAAGAAGACCGTGTGCACCCGAGGGCTGATCCCACACCTCCCGGACCAGATCCAAGAAACCTTCATGCCGTGTCCACATATTTTGAAATCGGAAGGCACTTCCCGTTGACGTGGTGTTCAACAATTTGCAACGGACAAGAACCGGGCCATGATCCGAGGACACCCGAGGCAGGTTTGTCACCCTAGAGGCCTCAAAGATCCTAGCCCACATCTCGCTGACCAAGACCCTATCCAACCTCTCGAAAAGCCCATTCTTAGCCCAAGTGTATTCCGAGCCATCAAAGCCCAGGTCCAGCAATCTGCAATCCTCAATAGTTTCCGCAAAGTCGACCATTTCGGCTTGTCGGTTGGTATCGCTACCAGCCCTATCTCCCGGGGTTAAAATGGTATTGAAATCCCCCCGATCATCCACGGAGATCCATCAAAGCTGTTTGAGAGTTCCCTCATTTTATCCCAAAGCAAGTATCTTTCCACCCTCGCACACTTAGCATAGACGGCCGAGATGGCAATGTGATTAGCTAGCCGCGGAGATGTAAAGCGGCCATGTAGGATCTGCTCCGAGTCATCTTCGACAACAAAATCAGCCCCTTCTTTCACAAAGATCCAGATCTTTCCATTGGTGTTGGAGCCTTTGAAGACAAGCCCCAAAGCCTTGGAGTATCGATCCGGGTTAGGAAGAGTGAGCGGCTCCATTATTGCAAGAAAATCAACATTGAAATTTTTAATTAATCGTTTAAGGACGTTTTGGGTAGGCGCGTTAGCGATTCCCCGAACGTTCCAAACAAGAAATTGATAGACATAATTAACAAGGTAAGATCGTACCCGGCGAGGGGAAGGGCCCGCCTTGAAATTCAGTGATTTGTAAATCAGTGCCCCCTTCGATGTTTGGAGGGAACGTTGCATTAGCCCCGGGGCCATGTTGCACTTCCATCTCCGAGGCCTCACTCTCTCCGTTGCCATCAACGTCGAATTCGCCGTTTTCCATAAGAGAGTAGTATTGATTGGAGCTCATATAGCTTCTAAAAGCCGATCCACCACGTCCCCCTTCCGTTGAGTGACGTCCAGCCCCCCTTGAACCTCTTCGGCCATTAAAGGAAGATCCCCGCCCTGCCTGGTTGCCGCCCCTTGAGCTACTAGTAGAACCCCTTTCTTGTGAAATGTGGGCTAAGTCCAAGCCCCCAAAGGATCCCAGTTCCTTACCCTTGTCTCGGTCTCCTCTTCCTCCCTTTGAGCCGGGGTCCCCACCGTAGGCATTGCTTGATTCACCCATGATATCCGGCCCCATCCACGCTGGTTCCTTAGTTTCCTTCCCCTTCGACCCAACGTGAGCATCCTTTATCTTTTCCTGTCCGAGATCATTCTCTTTTGGTATTCGGTGTGGCTGATCTTGTTTCGCTTTCCCATTTTGCTCCCCATGGTGTTTCTGTTTTGGGATGTTGTAGTTCCTCTTTTCCGGCCTTTCTATCTTGCCCGCCGCATAGCACACCTCACTCGAGTGTCCCACATGCTTGCACTCTCGGCAATATGAGGGGATCTTTCCCCACTTAACTTGCTGCACCGTTTTGCGCCCACAAATGTCAAGGATGATCTCCTCCGGAGGTGGCTTTGTAAGTCGATCTCAACACAAATACGCGCAAAAGATAGTCTTGTTTTATCGGTTGTAGCACGATCAACTTGTATCGGTGTTCCAAGGAGTTTCCCGATGGCGAATAGGGCAGATTGATCAAAAAGGTGTATGGGGAGGCCAATTAGGTTGCACCAAATTGCCGCAATCGGAGACTCACAATAGGCATCGAAATCCGGCGTCCATTTGAAGACCCTCATGGGATGGCGATCAATATACCAAACTGGAGTGCCTTTCGGACCGCCAAGCATCCGCGCATAGTCCACAATATCCTCAAATTGAACAAGAATGTGTTTTGCATTAATATACTTCCAAGAGAAACTCCGGCCAAATTTAATGTTATCAAGAGCCTTTTGAATTTGAAAAGAGGCCGGAATGGAGTGAGAAAACTTACCCACGATTGCGTACCCGACATTGTCCGCAAGCTTCTGAATTTCGGCTCCGGAGAAGTAGATTGACGGAATGCCGTTTGAGAGGGAGGCGAATCCGATATTCTGAATCTTTTCCGGCACGAAAACTTGTGGGCCATTGGGGTCCGGTCTCTCCCGAATCACATCTGCCATGGTTCTCGGTTTCCCGGCTACACCCTCGACTTCGGCGGCTCCACCAGCCCCATTTGAGTTGTTTGCGCTCATGTTGGTTCTTGCCTTTGTCACACTCGGGATACCATCATTAACCGTGTTTGTAGGCTGCCCGTTCGGGTCCTCCTTATTCCTAGGGATGCCGGTGATTCTCGGGAGCCCGATAACTCCCCCATCGAGATTGAGAACAGCCGGGCCGGGGCTGACCCCCTCCCCGATCAGTGGTGTCTTCACGAGAGGGTTCGGAGTGGCTGTTGAGTCCATTGGTTCTTGTGCGCTCTCAAGCATTCTCGGCCATACCGAGTCCTTCCCCCGCTGCACCGCGCCCATCTCGAATGAGTCACGGATTTTCAAGGTCCGGCCTTTGCCGAGAGGGGGAAACTCTTCTAGAGATGGAATGAACGTTGCTAGAGGTTGAGGTTGGTGGAGGTAGGTTTTCGTGTAGCACAATAGCAAGGTGACCTATCTCCGGTGGGCCTCCGGCGAGAAGGGGTTGAGCCGCGGCTGTATCAAGCATTTCCGCCGAGGTCAAAGATGCAAGCTGCAAGATGGTGTCACTTTTTGGCTGCATTGGGTTTGCAACGGCTAGTACTCCATGTGATTCTTCAATGTGGCAAGCCTCCAAGCCTCTTTCAAAAAGTAAGTTTGTCTTTAGGTTCTGCATTGGGAAGGTTGACTATCTCACCAACCACCACTCCATTTTCATTGGTGGATGCATCCAGCTTTGACCAAGATTTGAACACCTTATTATCTTCATCCGGTCCGGCAGGCACGACGGCGCCGGCGACCTTGCCGGAATCCGGGGAGACTTCGAAGGCAATGGCCGGAGGGGTGCAAGCAAGCTCCATTTCAGCTATCACATCAAGCCCTTCATGAGAATTGCTCTCCTTTGCTGCATAGGCCGTTCCAGCCGCAAAAATCGGGCCTTTGCACGTCGGAGCTTCCAAATTCCGGCTAGACACTCATAAATCAATCCTTTTTCGAAGTTGTTTATCTTCCGGGAGGGGTGAGAGGTCTAGCCGTTTCCGGCCATTACCTTTAGTTAGCGGCATCGGAGTGTTCTTCCGAGACTTGAGCCTTGTCTTGGCTGCCGATTTTCTAGTCATTCCTTCCGGTGGTGGGGCCTGGTTTGACCGGAAGACCATCAAATGGTCCGGGATAGATGTGCCTTCATCGTTAGCTTGGGCGTTGGTAGCGGTTGGTGTCGACAAACTCGACATGGCCGAGCCCCTCGAGAGCCGGGAGAGAGGCTGGGCGCGGCAGCTCGTGTTCGGGGGGGTCGGGGGGTGAGAGAGGACAGGTGGTCAGAAAAGATGATCGGACGTTGGTCGGCGGTGGGACGTCACCGGCAGGGCAGTCACCGGAGGACCATTACACTAGAGAGAGAGAGTTGAACACGGGGAATATAATTACATTTCTTCGGAGGAAACAGTCTAGCCTTCTTTTCCTTCTGCTCACTTCTACTTCATTTCTTCGCTAGACTGTTTCCTCCAGCATCTCCTGGATCTTGCGATTCTGTCACACACCTGGCTTAGAAACCGTGTTAGACCCAGCAAAATGTAATGCTTTTCACTATATAACCGATGCATGAAATTAGCCTTATGTTGACCCGCACAGGCAAGTAAGGGGAAGGAGAGCCAAGTGTTTCACAAGGACAGCCCTAGACCGAGAGAAGTTCATACTCAGGATGACCTCCAGAAGGGAGATTTAGAGGGGTCTTTACCTCGAGCAGCTAATCCATTTTTCCTAGATCCAGGGCCTGAGTTAGAAAGTAAGGGAGTGAGTAGGGAAACTGGCGAAATCCCACCTGGGAGTTCCACAAATGCGGTGAAGCGAGCGAAGTCGTTTCCATACCGAGGGGAAGCCAAGAAAAAGAAGGATGATACAGAGGATCTCATGGAAATTTTTTGCAAGCTGGAAATCAACCTGCCTTTCTTGCAAGCCCTAAAGATGCCTGCCTTTAGCAAGTTCATCAAGGAATTCATACCTGGGAAGACAAAGCCGGACGGAAAGATTGTGATCGGGGAGAATGTATCTGCTGTGATACAAAAGAGAAGGATGCCTTCAAAATGCACAGACCCAAGTATGTTCACATTACCCATTTCTCTAGGGGACATTAGAGTCGAGCATGCCAGGTGTCATCTAGGGGCGTCTATAAATGTTTTACCCCTTTCAATCTACAAGAAACTGACAGGAGTTAGGATGGTCGATACCAACGTGGTAATCCAGTTAGAGGATAGGACTTGCATCTGTCCTGAAGGTGTGTTAGAAAATGTCATAGTTAAGGTGCATGATTTTCTATATCCTGCTGATTTCTATGTTATCAAGATGAATGATAATGAGTCTGCTGAGTCTAGTGGCGTGCTCTTAGGGAGACCGTTCTTATGCACCGCTAAGACCATTATCGATGTCTTTGATGGAACGATTTTCCTGGACTACAATGGGGAAAAATATACATTTAGCATAGATGAGGGAATGAAAATGCCATTAGATGTTGAAAATTTGTATGCTATAGATGTTATTAACCCCCTGGTCCAAGAATATCTTGAAACTGAATTGATACATGAACAAATTGACAACTCGGAGTTGAGCCATTTAATCGACCGAGAAGTTGTAGGGTGGTGTGCAGCAATGAACACAATGGAATTGACAGACGAGGAACTAGCAGAACCCATCATGGAGTTTTGCAAAAAATCCCAAGTCAGCTAGATCAAGGGGATCAGCCCATGTGGCCAATTTGGAAAATTCTCATGGGACTGGGAAGGAGACATTACCTGACCTTGCAGAAAAAAATCACTTGCCCCAGGAGACGAATGACACCAAAAAGGAACTGAAGACACTCCCACCAGGTCTCAAGTATGCTTACTTGGAAGAGAATGAGACATTCCCAGTAATTGTCAACAGTAACTTGACCGAGAGAAGGAGAAGGAACTATTGGGAGTAATCAAGCGGAACAAGAAGGCAATAGGATGGACCCTCTCCGATTTAGTAGGAATCAGCCCTGATCTCTGCATGCACTACATCCGGTTAGAGGAAGGTGTGAAGGCTCACCGAGACGCACAACGGAAGCTGAATCCAAACATTCGGGAGGGAGTTCTGAAGGAGGTGTTGAAATTGCTCTCTCTAGGGATCATCTACTCCATCCCGGTCAGTCCTGTCCATATGGTGCCCAAAAAGTCAGGAATATAGGTTGTCAAGAATGAAAAGAACGAATTGGTACCCACTAGGCTGGTGACTGGGTGGAGGATGTGCATTGACTTTGGGAAACTGAATGAAGCCACGAAGAAGGATCATTTTCCTTTACCCTTCATTGACCAGATGTTAGAAAGGTTAGCTGGCAAATAGTATTTTGGTTTCCTTGACGGATACAGCGGTTATTTCCAGATTTACGTAGACCCAGAGGATCAGGGGAAGACCACGTTCACGTGCCCTTTCGGTACGTATGCATACCGAAGGATGCCGTTTGGGTTGTGTAACGCACCAGGGACGTTCCAGCGGTGTATGATGAGTATCTTTTCGGATTTGCTTGAAGTATATAATGAGATATTCATGGATGACTTTACCTTATATGGGAATTCCTTCGACACGTGTTTGACCAACCTTGACCTAGTATTGAAAAGATTCCAGGAGAAGCACCTGGTCCTGAATTTCGAAAAATGCCACTTCATGGTGACTGAAGGTATTGTCCTGGGTCACGTGGTCTCTGAAAGAGGGATACAGGTGGACAAGGCAAAGGTGGATGTGATATCGAAGTTACCTTACCCCACAAACCAAAAAGAAGTTAGAGGCTTCCTGGGTCACGCGGGATTTTATAGGAGGTTTATAAGGGATTTCGCAAAAATCGCGCAACCGCTCACCCATTTGTTGCACCCATTTGTTGCACAATGATGTGGAATTCGTCTTTGATGGGGGATGCAAGCAGGCTTTTCAATTGCTTAAGGACAAACTCGTGTAAGCACCAATAATCAGGGCGCCAGACAGGAATCACCCTTTTGAGATAATGTGCGACGCTAGTGACTTTGCTGTAGGAGCTGTCCTAGGTCAAAAGATAGATGGGAAAAGTTATGTGATCTTCTATGCTTCCAAGACTCTAAATCAAGCTCATAAGAACTATGATACCACGGAGAAGGAAATGTTGGCTGTCGTGTACTCAATCGAGAAGTTCCGACCCTATTTGTTTGGGTCGAGGGTTATTGTTTTCACAGATCACGCAACGATAAAGTACTTACTGGCAAAGAAGGAGTCTAAGCCAAGGTTAATCCGTTGGGTGTTGCTTTTGTAAGAGTTTGATTGGGAAGTGAGAGACAAAAAAGGAACAGAGAATAGAGTAGTCGATCACTTGAGCAGAATTTTTCAAGGGGAAACGGAGGAGGCCATACCCGATGCTTTTCCTGAAGAGCATTTGTATTATCTAGAGGAATTCCCTAGACCGATCAGTTGGGAGGCAGTTTTGGCATTAACTGGTCTAGGAGAATCCGACAAGAGGAAGAGAACACTAAACGCAGAACCATGGTTTGCTGACTTGGCAAATTACTTGGTCACGGGAGAGATGCCCAGTTCAGAAGAAATTTCTCAGGCCCAGAAGATGAAAATTAAAAGTGAAGCCAAATATTACTTTTGGGATGATCCTTACTTATGGAAGATGTGCTCAGATCAAGTGATCAGACGCTGCATTCCCGAATGGGAACAAAGAGATGTGCTGAATCATTGTCACACCTTGGCGTGTGGAGGTCACTTAGGACCAAGGAAAACAGCGAGGTAAGGTATTGGATAGTGGGTTCTACTGGCCGACGCTTAATAAAGATGCCTTCGAGTTTTGTCATTGTTGCTAAAGGTGCAAACAGACAGGGGAATTTCAAGGAGGGACGAGATGCCCCAGGTCCCGGTGATTGTCTGTGAAATTTTCGACGTGTGGGGGATGAACTTCATGGGACCGTTTCCATCATCCTATGGGAACACATATATATTGGTCGCAGTGGATGTGTCTAAATGGATAGAAGCCAAGGTCACCACGACATGTGAATCGAAGGAGGTAGCAAAGTTTCTGAAGGCAATATCTTCAACAGATACGGAGTTCCTCGAGCCATCATCTCGGACCAGGGAACACATTTTTGTAATCGCACCATCGAGGCTCTGATGAGGAAATATGGTGTGCACCATAGGGTATCTACCCCCTACCACCCTCAGTCTAACAGCCAAGCAGAAATTTCTAATCGAGAGATCAAGGCAATACTGGAGAAGACAGTCAATCCCTCGAGGAAAGACTAGATTAAGAGGCTCGGTGCTGTATTATGGGCCTACAGAACTGCTTTCAAGACTCCTGTCGGAATGTCGCCTTATAGGCTAGTGTTTGGCAAAATGTGCCACCTGCTCGTGGGTATAGAGCACAAGGCGTACTGGGCAGTCAAAGAGATGAGTATGAAGCCTTCAGCTTGTAAAGAGGAAAGGAAGTTACAGTTACAAGAGCTGGAGAAACTAAGGCTGGAGTCTTATGAGTCTGCTATGTGGTATAAGGAAAGGACAAATTTATGGCATGACAAGAATCTCCGAGTCTTATGTGCTCCTTTTCCAATCCCGGCTCAAGCTTATGCCAGGAAAGTTGAAGTCTAAGTGGATCGGTCCATATACCATTGTCGGCCTCCGCGCGAATGGAGCTGTAGAGATCCAGGGAAGTGCCTCTAACTCTATCCCTTTCCTTGTTAATGGTCATATAGTAAAGGTCTATAGGGATAATTCTGAGTTGTGTGTAGTGGAGGAAGTGTCACTACGCGCACTCCCTATTATCACCTAGTCAAACAAGGAAGTGTCCTCGATGAATTCCTGGGTCAGGTAAATTGGTTTACATTTTTTAATATATACACTAAACCAGGGGATCTCGGGAATACTCAAACGGATTGTGTAAATAGTTTAATTACGTTGTGAAAATAAGTAAAAATCCAAAAAAAGAGAAAATCTAAATCTTCCAAAAATATTTTCGACGCACCAGACTCCGTAGGAAAATCGTTTGTCTTGTATTTTATCCTCGACCTAGGAGTCTGGCGTTTTCATTTTTTTTATAAAAGTATAAAGTCGTGGTCAGGGAAATTAGCTAGGGGAAGGAAGTCTAGAGAAGGAATTTTAGGGGAGGGATGGAGATAATTTGAATTTCAAATTGGCCGATATTTATGGGAGGTGTACGGTTGCTTAGATCACGCCTGCAACCACACCATCTTTTCACCAAAAAAGGCTAACCGCCAGTTTCTCTCTCCAATAATCTCAAACGACAAACGCCGATTCTCTCCCTTCTCTCTACTTTGTTTCTCTCTCAAGAATTGCATACCCTAACCCGATTTCTACCAAGTTTTCTTTTGATTTCAGATTACAGTGATGGATCCAACTCATACCACAAGGAGTTCAAGGCCGGAGGTGTCAGCCATGGGATCGGAAACCGTCCAGAACCCATACGACGCGGTTCATCTGGCAGAATTGATGCAAAAATTGGGAAGCGTCGAGAAAGCGAAGGAGGTCTACACCCTATTCTCGGCTAGCATGATGACATCTGCGGCTGCCGCACCACCGCCGACGATCCCTGTTGATTCGACGGCTCAAACCGCAGTTCCCCACGATGAGAGGCCTCAAGCTTCAACCAGAGTACCGGACTCTGGTCTTCAACAGGCGGAAACCGCTCCAAGCACAAGTCCACTGGAAGCGGACAAGGAGGAGGCGACGGATAAACTGGCGGCATACGGTGGGCTGAATGATGGTGATGAGAATGTGGAGTCCGAGGGACGAGAAAGTGAAAACCCTAACTCTGAGGGTGAGAAAAAGGGGGAAACCCCTGTTCTAGAGGAAGTTGTCGAGGGGGAAACCCCTATTCTGGAAGAGTTTGCTGAGGGGGAAACCCCTGTGTTAGAGGAAGTTATCGAGGGGGAAACCCCAATGGAGACGGGGGAAGAGACCCCGAAGGATTTTAGGGGGACAACCCCTGAGCCAATGGAGGAGGGGGCAACCCCGAGTGATGTCTGGGGGGAAACCCCTGTTTATATTGAGGGGGGGACCATAATGGTGGATGAAATGGGGGAAACCCCGAAGGAGCCTTTAGGGGAGACGAACCCCGACGATACCTGAGTACCAGAGCCCGTCGCAGAAGGGCAAGATCTGATTGTGGACCTGGTGGATGATCAAGATGAAGATGAACCAAGGATTGACGAAAGAGCAGAGAGGCGGAGGGCCAGGAGGAGTCTACTAGACCAGGTGGACGACTTGGTCTATTCTGAGAAAGAAGAGTTCCCTGCCCGAGGGACAGCAGTTGATGAGGCGGAGGATAGCCGCCTGGCCAAGGAAAGGACGAGGAAAGGGAAACAAGCAGCTGCGACCCAGTCGAAGGAAAACTCCCTTTGTCAAGGAGGTTGAGGAGCCACTTTCCCCACTGACAGAAGTCCCCTTCACCGAGGAACAAGCCAATCCTACTCTTGAGTCCGAGTCCGAACCCGGAGAAGAAGATGAATCTGATGAGGAGTTTAACTATGAGCGCCCGGAGATTTGGGTAACTAGGGAATTGCTGGAGTCAATGAGACGCTTTGATGATCATAAAAGGGCCGCAACATACAAGGAGAGATGCAGCGCAGGGAAGATGGCAAAATCAGGCAAGCAGTACATTCCCGAGGAGCTTAAGATGATTGAATGCGATGAGGAGTTCCGCGCGTGTATCTACGCGATCGGATTTGAGTGGTTATTAAAGCACATCCAGACAAAGGTGCCGGTGGACTTAGCTCGGGAGTTTTTCTCAACGTTCCGGCTCAAGAACACTTCTGATCTCGACGCAGACTCCATCACATTCAGGCTTTTCAACGAAGAACATGAGATGAGCATCAGGGAGTGGTCCTTGAGGATGGGGTTGTTTTCCAGGGCTGATGACGATGAAGGCATCTGGAATGAGAGAATGGTCGGCGTACCAATGAACACACCAGGGTTTAAGATACAGGCAGCATCGGAGCTGGTCACCCACTCTAATGCGGGGGCGTTCAAATCCAGTTACTCCAAAGCTTCCCACATTGAAGACCGCATCCTCCAATTCGCCCAGACATTTATAAGCTACAATCTGATGGGAACGACGAACTCAACTCTGACAACTACTGACCTCTACTTCACCTGGTGTATGGCGAAAGGTGTGAAGGTACATCTCGGCTACTGGTTGGCCCAAGCCTGCCATCAAATGACAAGCAATCTAAGGCGACATATGTACACATGCCATCTCCTCTGCGCTAATCTCCAACAAAACATCAACATGAAGATAGCCAAGACCGCTCCTCTAGTCGTGATGTGTGAGCCCCCAGAGACCTTCAGTGTTGAATATTTCTTCAACAAAGGGTTGCTCCAGGCACACGGCAAGGAAACCTTCTTCTATGAGGTGGGAGATAAGGTGAAGACGGAGTCGGAGGCTGTGGAGGCTGTGCCCAGTGAGGAGGTGGAGGAGTTGAAGAAGGAAGTGCAAATGATGAGGAAGGAGATGATGAAGGAACTTGGTGGAATGCGGAAAGAATTGAGCGGGGCTCGATAGGAGATAAAGACGCTACGGGGGAACATTGCAGACTTGGCAATGAAGTCCTCCACGCAGAATGAGCGTATACCAGAAGCCGTAGAGCTGATGATGACAATGTCAAAATGGGTGGAGAAGACACTCTCCCTGACCCAACAGAAGGTGCTTCCTGGATCCAGTAGTGAGGTCAAGCAGCCCGGCCAGGGCAGTTCCTCCATCCAGCGACCCCCACACCCGCTCAAGCCAGTGGTCACCCCATCCGCGTCCAAACCAGTGTTAATCCCATCCAAGTCAAAGTCTCTGACGTTAAAGAAACTAGTGACCAATCAGCAAGAGAAGGAGGAAGAAGAGCCGGAGCTGCCGGCGAAGAAGAAGGTGAAGATGACCCGACCCGGAATCCCAACCCAGTCTGGCTCTCGAGGGGGCCAGACCCAGAAATGAATTGCCCCCCCCCATGACCAAGTAACTTTTAATTTCTGTATTAGTTTCATTTTTGTTTTTTTTATGTCTTCGTTATTATTTGTGTTTCTGATGATAATTGCTATATGTGTTTACCTTCTCCCACTTAGCCCAATGCTTGGTCTAAGTGTGAAAATTTGTGTTTTCTTTTAATGTTGTCTTCTCCCACTTAGCCCGATACTCGGTCTAAGTGTGAGAAGTTTGTATTTTCTGATTTATTGTGTCTTCTCCCACTTAGCCCGATGTTCGGTCTAAGTATGAGAAGTTTTATTTGGTTATATTGTTTATTGTATGTTGGATTGACTGCCATGTTTCCCCCCTTCACGACGATGGCTTGGGGACAAGGTTGAGTGAAGTGGGAGAGGGAGGGGAGTCAATTCTTGTATGTGTTTAAAATGTTAAGAGTCGTTAAGTCTAGGTTTTGTTCGTGTCGCATATGCTGGTGAATATAATACGGCATGATCTCCTTAGTGAGAGCAATTGAAGAAAGGATGTATTTCAACTTAGAAGCCTTTTCCTTTAAGAAAGGATGTATTTCAACTTAGAAGATGCCTTAGCTGACTTAGTTGTGAAGCCCCACTATAAGAGCGAGTTATAAGCCTAAAACAATTTTGAGCTAACATATGTAAAATGGGGCCGCCACTGAATGCTTAGGGAGAAGAGTCCTGAAGGAGAAAAAATAGGGGGAAATTGGGTTATAAGCTAGACGAAGTCAAGAAAAAAAAAAAAAGAAGAAGAAAAAAATGGAGGAATAAGCTCGAAGAAGTCTAGGAAAAAAAATGAAAAAAAAGAGGAGGTATAAGCTGGACGAAGTCCAGGGGAACTATGTCTAAGGGCAGGAAGCAATAGTAACCTGACCCAGGAATAAAAGGGGGAACGATGTGTAGAAAGGTGAAAACTCTCATAACCCGATGCTTCAGTGGTATGGCAATAACTTATGAGAGATTCGGTCCCTACATCCCTGTGAGGAATGAGTGATCGAGTGAATCCAACAATTGGGGAAGTAAAAAAGGCTATCTTGACGAACTGACAGATTGATTAGGTGGAAGAAGGGAAGGAGCCAATTTTGAGAAGTGCAGCTTGTTGGATTGACCTTAATATTGTGGTGACGGTTGCCTAAAAGTTGAAGCTAGTTCATGCATATGTTCTTATGTGTTTTTCTTTAAGTGTTTTGTCATTTTGTGTGTCAGTTTGTGTCTAGGTCTAGGAGTCTGTGTTAAGTTAGTCTAGAGAGTCGATCAGGGGATAACCATGCGTTGAAATTCGCCTTATTTCTCTTTTCTTTTCTTTATACTTGAGGACAAGTATGGTTTAAGTGTGAGCAGTTTGATAAGGCTAATTTCATGCATCGGTTATATGATAAAAAAATCACCATTTATGGGGTCTAACAAATTGTTTAAGTCAGTCAGGTGTGTGAAGGAATTCGCCAGGTCCAGGAAGAACTGAAGGCAGTGGACCAGCGAAGGAAGGAGGCGAAAAAGTGAGTAGAATCAAGGAAGAAAATGGCTAGACGAAGGGAGTCCAAAGATGAGGGCAAAGAAGACTATTCACACAAAAGAGTCCCTGCAGGACCCACTTCCACGCCTATATAAGGAGGAGCATGCAACACACATGGGATAGACAATTTAGCTCTCAGCTCACACACACACACACATGGGATAGACAATTTAGTGTAGTGGTTCATCTTCGGGAAATTCTGTTGCAACACCGTCCTCAAGGAGGGCGAAGATACAATCGTTTACGTTTTAGCACTTGTGTTTTGATTTCTGTCGAAGTTCACCGTTTTCGAAGTCGATTACTCATTTGCTACTTACCGTTTATCTAAGAATTTTATTTTACGTCATGATGGTGTTGATTCTGTGTTGATTTATGTTGATTTTATGTTTTGAGGAGTTTTGTTTTGGAGGTTGATTGTTATTCTCTGTATTGAATGTTTTGTGTACTTGATCTGGGAAATATGAGTAGATTTGTGGTTGTTGTTGTTGATCTGTGGAGAATCGGCGAATCTGTAGTTATGGAGATGATTTTGATCGGAGTTTGTTTCGGATGCTTGGATCTGGAGTGGATTTTGCATCCGAAGTGTGGATCTGAATAGGGGAACTGAATTGTGCATGGATTTTGAATTTCTGCTTTCGTTTTTGCTTTACTTCATCTAGGAGATAGAGATCTGAGTTTCTGTTGGGTTTCTAGGCGTTTTACTGACGTCCGATTTGTTGGTCGCCGTTGAGTTGCTAGCGTTGTTCTGTTTTCATCATGTTTCAGTCAAATTCCGATGATGCTTTGCGTTTTGTAGGTAGTTAGGCTTAGAGGTTGTTACTTTGCAGCTTTTTGGTCGTACGCTTCTATTTTTGGAAAAATGGTCCCCACTGCATGCATCGAGTCTGTCTAGCTAGATTAGGTAGTGATATTACTAGATCTAGGAAGTTTGTTTGAAATAGTGATGATATAATGTCAATCTGTGTTACGTGATATAGTTAAATTTCTTTTCCTTTGTCTAGTATAAGTTCCTCAACCCAAGTTGCGTGGCAGCAGCCATACCACCTAAAAGCCTTTTAAATGAATGATTTCGCATCTGTCCTCGTGGGATCGATCCCTACTTCCCTATACTAATTCTAGTATACGCGGGTTGAGGGTTTTGAAGTGATATTCTGTGTGTCCAACGACCGAGATCTTTCAGCGTTCCGCAAGTTCCTAGATCTTGTGATCTAGTGGATTCTCTGGACCCCAGGAAGCTTGATATTCCTTATTGTGCACGCAGTTAAAAATATCTCAGTAATGCTTTGTTATTGTTCGCTAGACACTTCGCATTTTGCTATGGATATTTCTATTTTGGTTTCAGTTATGATATTGTCTTTTTACTTGTTTGCATTGGTGGATATCATTGGTTGATTTGAGTTCGAAGTTTGAATTGCTTGGAGATTGTGGTTGATCGGTTGAATCTGGTTGAATCTGTGAAGATAGGAGATGGAAATGGTGTTTTATTGTTGTGGATGGCTTGGATCCGGAGTGGATGAAGCATCCGACGTATAGATCTGTTCGCATTTGCATGGTTATGATGTTTTGAATTCTATTTACTTGTTTGCGTCATCTAGTAGTCATAGATCTGTGTTAGTTTTAGTCGTTCTGGCTGTCCATCGGTTTAATTTCCTTAACCCCTGTTTCGATCTTTGTTTGCTCTGTTTTCACCGCGTGTTTCGTGATAAAAATTAGAGAAGATAATGTCGTTGTTAGTTAGTCCTTAGGTTAGTTAATTTGCAGCTTTTTTCAGTCGTACTATGTCATTTTTGGAGGAAGAAGACGTAGATATGGCACACCTGGAGGATCCCGACCCGGAGATAGGTTCACTCACCGCACATCTGGACGGTGAACCTGCCCATGCCATAGTTTCGAACCAGCGTCAGAGGTCTATAGATATTAAGACAAATGTGCTAGGTGTTTTACCTACGTTCTCTGGACGGAAGAATGAATGTCCTTACGAATTCCTGAACGAGTTTAGTAAGTTGTGCAGCATCCAAAAGCGACCCAACGATGCCACTGAGGAGGACTACCGCCTGCGTGCAGTCCCATTTGCCCGTAAAGGGGAGGCTAATACTTGGTTGCTGAGGCTTCCACCTGACTCGATCAACACATGGAAGGATTTCAAACTGGAATTCCTGAACTATTTCTTTCCGTCCAACAAAACAAATGCCTTGAAGAAGGAGATTCAGGAATGTAAGCAGGACTACGATGGGTCCTTGAGCCAATACTGGTCTCGGTTTAAAGGGCTGCTCGACGCCTGTCCAAATCATAGGATGATGGAGGCTGAGTCTTTTTACTTGTTCTACGAATGAGCTAATCTTGAGTCTAAGGACTTAATGAATTCCTCGAGCGGGGGGAATTTTACTAAGAACAAGGCAAGTGAAGCACGAGAGATTTTGGGAAGGCTAATTGACGCCAAGAAGGCATACGACCACCCACGTATTATGAGGAGAGGTTCAGTTAACGCAATCAAGGAACAAGAAGGAGAAGGAGTTGAGGTCAAGATAGATCGGTTGGACAAGGCACTTCTGAGTGCAATTGAGAAAACTAATTCTCCGACCTCGCAGGAGAAAGAGAAACCGCCAGGTCCAGAAGAAAATTAACTCCAGCTCTATTAGCTCTATTATGGTCCACCGCCCGATGGAGAGTTCCAAGCCCAGGTGAATGCAGTGGGGAATTGGAACCAAAATAATCAGAATACAAGCTGGAATCAGTGGAAGACTAAGGAGGCACCATGGAGAGAAAACCCTTGTTTTAGGTAGGCAGATGGAAACCAACAACTCCAGCTACAGTACCCAGGTCCAGCAGAGGTCCAGCAGAACTGGCCTAACCGCAGTCAGGATGGACCCCAGCATAATTCAAACTGGTCAGGGAAAAATCAGGAAGGGCCAAACAACTGGGGTTATCGCAATCAAGGGGATCAACCCAATTGGAACAACAGAGGAACGCCACTGGAAACAATCAGAATTTCCAGCATACACACCAGGGAAATCAAGGGTCTGGGAGCCAGTTCGGCAACAATCAAGGAGGTCAAGGTAATTATCGCCCAAATCAGGGGAGTGGAACTATAAGCCTCTGAGGAATCTGGATGATATGGTACACGACCTAGTCAGCTCTCAACAACACATGCAGAACAATATGCAGGCAAACAATGATGTGGTACACAAAATTCAAGATGCACAACAAGAGCATAAGTCTGCTATGGATATCTTAGCCAAGCAAATGTCGCAATTGGCCACTTCGTTGAATGAGATGAGGGGACACGAGGGAAGGATACTTGCTTCAGTGAAACCACCTGACGGGGCTTGAGGGTCCAGTAATGAGAGAAGATGAGAGTACACCTCCTATGACAAGCCGGGGAGACGGGAAACTGACCACCGATAAAGGGGACACCAGGGTAGGAGATGACTTTCAAAAGGGTGATCTGGAGAAACCACTACCTCGAATGGCTGATCCATTTTTCTTAGACCCAGAGCCTGGAGTGGAGATTGAGGAAGGAAGGAAAGAAGTCGGAGAATCATCCGTTCCAGGTCCAGCAGGAACGTTGAAGCGCATGAAGCCATTTCCTCACCGAGGGGAAGCTAAGAAGAAGAGGGATGACACCGAGGACTTCATGGAAATCTTTGCCAAACTGGAAATTAACCTGCCCTTCCTACAAGCTTTGAAGCTGCCTACATTCAGTAAATTCATTAAGGAGTTCATAGCGGGGAAAACCAAGCCCGACAGGAAGATAGTAATTGGAGAAAATGTGTCGGCTGTGATATAGAAGAGGAGAATGCCATCAAAATGCACAGACCCAGGTATGTTCACTTTGCCCATTTCTCTGGGTAACATAAAAATTGAGCATGCGATGTGTGATCTAGGAGCCTCGATAAATGTGTTACCACTTTCAATATATAAGAAGTTGATAGGGGTATGTCTGGTTGATACGAAAGTAGCAATTCAGTTAGCCGATAGAACATGCATTTCACCCGAAGGTGTGCTGAGAATGTGATAGTAAAAGTGCATGATTTCCTGTACCCATCTGATTTCCATGTAATAAAAGTGAGTCATAATGAATCTGCTGAGTCTAGCGGAGTGCTTTTAGGAAGGCCATTTTTACGCACCGCTAAGACTATTATTGATGTGTTTGACGGTACTATATGCCTAGACTACCATGGGAAGAAATACACCTTTAACATTGATGAAGCTATAAAAAACCATTGGATGTGGAAAATTTGCATGTTGTTGATGTTATTAACCCCCTGGTCCAGGAGTACCTTGAGACCGAATTAATGCAGGAACAGTTTAACAATTCGGAGCTGAGTCAGTCTGTTGACAAGGAGGTAGCAGGATGGTGTGAAACAACCCTATTAACCCGGAACCTGACAGACGAACAGATCAATGAAGCGATCATGGCGTTTTGCCACCAACCACTATCATTCGAGTCTACAGGGTCTGTTCAAGTGAGGGCCCAGACGAGGGAACTGACTTGGGTGAAATGGTAACAGAAGGTCTGGAGAAAAACCCCCTGCCCCAGGAAGCCATCACACCAAAGAAGAAGTTGAAAAAACTATTTGAGACCCTAAAGTATGCCTACCTTGGGGAAGATGAAATATTCCCAGTGATAATCAACAGCCACTTGACAACGGAACAGGAGAATGATCTACTGGAATTAATCCTGAGGAACAAGAAGGCCATAGGGTGGACGGTCTCCGACCTGGTGGGAATCAGCACCCGACCTTTGCATGCACCACATCCGACTGGAAGAGGGGGCAAAGGGTCGTAGAGACCCGCAGCGCTAAGCCCAAACATGAGGGAAGAGGTTTTGAAGGAAGTTTTGAAGTTGCTATCCTTGGGGA
Source organism: Salvia hispanica (assembly GCF_029641045.1). Lineage (NCBI taxonomy): Eukaryota > Viridiplantae > Streptophyta > Magnoliopsida > Lamiales > Lamiaceae > Salvia > Salvia hispanica. Next base: position 7,185,343 of record NC_142697.1, on the reverse strand, counting down.
TTATTTACTCCATTCCAGACAGCGAATGGGTCAGCCCAGTTCACATGGTGCCAAAGAAGTCGGGAATACAAGTTATTGAAATGACAAGAATGAGTTGGTACCTACTAGATTGGTGAGTGAATGGAGGATGTGCATTGATTACCGGAAGCTTAATGAAGCCACCAAAAAGGATCACTTTCATTTACCTTTCATTGACCAGATGTTGGAAAGATTGGCTGGAAAGCAATATTTTTGCTTCCTAGACGGATACAGTGGATACTTCCAGATATATGTGGATCCTGAAGACCAGGAGAAGACAACCTTTACCTGCCCGTTTGGCACTTATGCGTATAGAAGAATGCCGTTTGGATTATGCAATGCACCGGGCACATTCCAGCGTTGTATGATGAGCATCTTCTCAGATTTGTTGGAGGTGTGTAATTAACTTTTTATGGATGATTTCACGGTGTATGGGAATTCCTTCGATGCGTGCTTGGCCAATTTGGATCTGGTATTGAGAGGGTGTCAGGAGAAGAATTTAGTCCTAAACTTCGAGAAATGCCATTTCATGGTACCAGAAGGAATAGTCCTAGGTCATGTGGTTTCTGAAAGAGGGATTCAAGTGGATAAAGCCAAGGTAGATGTGATCTCGAAGCTACCCTACCCCACAAATCAGAACGAAGTTAGAGGGTTCCTGGGTGATGCAGGGTTTTATAGGAGATTCATCAAGGACAATGTGACCCAGGACAATGCCTCCTATAGAAACCTGCATGGCCTAGAAAACCTCTCACCTCTTTTTGATTCGTAGGGTATGGTAATTTTGATATCACATCCACCTTTGCTTTGTCTACCTGAATACCCCTCTCGGAAACAACGTGACCCAGGACAATGCCTTCAGTCACCATGAAGTGGCACTTCTCGAAGTTCAACACTAAATGCTTCTCCTGGCATCTCTGTAACACTAGATCAAGGCTGGCTAAACAAGTATCAAATGAGTTCCCATATACAGTGAAATCGTCCATGAATATCTCAATGCATACTTCCAACAGATCCGAGAAAATGCTCATCATACACCGTTGGAAAGTCCCCGGTGCATTACACAATCCAAACGGCATTCTTCGGTATGCATATGTACCAAAAGGGCACGTGAATGTGGTCTTCCCTTGATCCTCTGGATTGACGTAGATTTGGAAATAGCCGCTGTATCCATCAAGGAAACAAAAATACTGTTTGCCTGCCAATCTCTCCAGCATCTGATCAATGAAAGGTAAAGGAAAATGATCCTTCTTTGTGGCTTCGTTCAACTTCCTGTAGTCGATGCACATCCTCCATCCTGTCACCAATCTGGTGGGTACCAATTCATTCTTTTCATTCTTTAACAACCTGTATCCCCGACTTCTTCGGCACCATATGGACAGGGCTAACCCACTCACTGTCAGGAATGGAGTAGATGATTCCTAGAGCAAGCAACTTCAATACCTCCTTTAGGACCTCCTCTCGCATGTTCGGGTTCAGCTTCCGTTGTGCATCTCGATGAGTCTTTGCACTTTCTTCTAAACGGATGTGGTGCATACAAAGATCCGGACTTATTCCCACAAAATCTGAGAGAGTCCATCCTATTGCCTTTTTGTTTCTTTTGATGACCTCCAACAACTCCTTCTTTTGCTCCTTGGTCAAGTTGCTGTTGACTATTACTGGAAATGTCTCATCCTCCTCCAAGTAAGCGTACTTGAGGCCTGGTGGAAGTGTCTTCAGCTCTTTTTTCGTTCCATTTGTCTCCTGGGGCAAGGGATTTTTGTCTGCAATTTCTGGTAAAGTCTCTTTCCCAGACCCAGGAGATTTTTCCAAACTAAGCTGATCCCTTAGATCTAGCTGATTCTGGGCTTCTGCAGAATTCCATAATGGCCTCTGTGAGCTCTTCGTCTGTCAACTCTGCTGTGTTCATTGCTGCGCACCATCCCACAACTTCTTTGTCAATCGAATGGCTCAACTCCGAGTTGTCGATTTGTTCCTGTATTAATTCTGTCTCAAGATATTCTTGGAGTAAAGGGTTAATAACATCAATAGCGTAGAGATTCTCAACATCTAAAGGCCTTTTCATCCCCTCATCTATGCTAAAGGTATATTTTTCCCCATTATAGTCCAAGCAAATTGTTCCATCAAAAACATCGATAATGGTCTTAGCAGTACGCAAAAATGGCCTCCCTAGAAGTACCCCAGTAGACTCAGCAGACTCATTATCATTCATCTTGATCACATAGAAATCAGCAGGATATAGAAAATCATGCACTTTGACTATAACATTTTCCAACACTCCTTCAGGGCAAATGCAAGTTCTATCTGCTAGCTGGATCACTACTTTGGTAGCAACCATTCTTACCCCAGTTAACTTCTTATAGATCGAAAGTGGCAAAACATTTATTGACGCCCCTAGATCACACATAGCATGCTCAATTTTTATATCCCCTAAGGAGATGGGTAATGTGAACATACCTGGGTCGGTGCATTTTGAGGGCATCCTTCTTTTTTGTATCACAGCAGACACAGTCTCTCCAATCACAATCTTCCCATCTGGCTTGGTCTTTCCTGCAATAAACTCCTTGATGAATTTACTGAAGACGGGCATTTTCAAGGCTTGCAAGAATGGCAGATTGATTTCCAACTTGCTGAAAATCTCCATGAGATCCTCTGTATCATCTTTTTTCTTCTTCGCCTCCCCACGATATGGAAATGGTTTTGCCCACTTTACTGCATTTGTGGAAGTCCCAGCCTGGGTTTCATCAGTTCCCTTGTTTCCTTCCTTACTCGCTTCCTCAGGTCTAGGAAGAATGGGTCCCTTGATCGAGGAAGGGATCCCCCTAAATCTCCCTTCTGGAGGTCCCCCTGAATAGAGACCTCCCTTGGTCTAGTGCCTTCCTCTTGCTGTTTCTGACTCTGTTTCCCTTCTTTAACTTGCATAGGCACTTCCTCATCAGTTCCCAACGTCGGCCCTTCGTAACCCCGCCCAGACCTCAGGGTGATTTGACTAATGTTTGCTCGGTCTGACGGTTTGACGGTAGCAGGAAGTTTGCCTTCATTCCCTCGCATCTCATTCAAGGATACTGCGATCTGGGAAAGTTGTTTTGCCATCATGTCCATGGATGCTTTATGTTCAGACTGAGCATCTTGTAACTTGTGCACCATGTCATTGTTGGAGTGTAGGTTACCTTGCATGAACTCCGCTGTGGTCTGAAGTTGAATTGACCAGAATTTTGTCCCTTTTTTTTTTTTTTTTTTTTTAAATCAAACACCTTTCGGTGGAGGGTTCGTGGGTCCCTCATCCCTTCATATCAAAAACATCAAAGGTACAGTACTTGGCCACGCCCAAAAGTGACGTGCCGGGATAAGCAAGGCAACAAACCAAACGTCCCAAATCAGGGGTAAACAAAACACAAACAAGGGGAAAACTAAAGTCACCTCAAGAGTAAACAGAGGACAAGTCAAGGGAACTCGACACCCGCATACTCTAAGGCGACCACGAGGGCCAACCTCCGGTTGTCACCCATTGAGGTCAGGCCTAGTCCGGATCATCCTCATACACTCGGATATTAGGTATTCCCATTTCTTCCATGCGAACGATGGCTTTGAGTAGTCTTGGGGCTGATTGGTCGTTGAATCGGGTGAACTCCTCAATCTCCAAGCCAATCTTAGCCAAGTGGTCAGCGGCTTTATTTCCTTCCCGGGGGGTGTAGGAGATTCGAAAGTTCCCATGTCTCCGATTCAGAGCCAGGTGAGCCATGGCTCGGCGTGACTGGGCTGGGCCCCAACTTGCGCCCTTGATTAGGCTGATTGCTTGGGCAGCATCCGATTCGACCCAAATTGGCTGAGCAAACTCCCATGCCAATGTCAAACCATGGTGGATGGCCAGGAGTTCAGCCTCCAACGCCGATTGAGCATCAAGAGGGGTGGTGAAGGCAACAATCAAATTGCCGCAGTGGTTCCGCAAGATGCCCCCACCCCCTGCTCTGCCTGATGTCTCTGAGTATGCGCCATCCGTGTTGAGTAAGAGCCACGGTTGATCTGGGGGGTTCCACTTCACCACCATGGCGCGCGGAATGGGGCGCCTCGCTTCCTCTTGCCTTGGGCAGCAAAAGCCCAACTTGACATCCTTCCAGTGTTTCGGTTTGAGGCCCCCATTAGCCATGCTGTTTCTGATGAACATTTGAACTTGCCAAATAACGTTGTACGCCTTAAATTGTGTCTCCTGATGCCGGCACCGATTTCGTTCAGCCCATAGAAACCATAAGATGAGGAGAGGCATCGAACGACTGAGATGCTTCCTGCTTGTGTGCTGAACTCTCTGCGACCACATTGCAAGCCTATCCGGGATGGTGTCATTGATCCGAAGGCTCGGGGAGTCACCTTCGAAGTCAGCCCAGCCTTCCAGATGTCGGCAAGGCTTGGGATAAGCGGCCTGCGAGAGCGGATGGTGTCCCAAGTCGAAGACACCGAGAAATCTCCAAGTTTGGATAGGGTCCATCTCGGGATGTCCGGGTCATCCGTGATGATTGGGGTATCCCGAATCATTGTAATTATGTGGTGGGGGAGCCCGGCTTGATCATGTAGCTGCTGGAGTTTAGGCACGTCCCAGTCACCGCCACTGATGTAGTCCGAGACCAAAGCCTGGGGGGATCCTCTGTCATCAAGGCATAGCTCTCTCAAGGAGATGTTGCCAATCCAAATGTCATCCCAAAAGGAAATGCTGCCCTTCCCAATAATCCATCGAATGTGCGGTTGAGCATGAGGTCGGGCTCTGAGAATTCGCCTCCATGTGGGACTAGCACGCCCCATGGGTCCGCGCGTGGTTGGCGACGAGTTGGAACAATATTTAGACATCAAATATCTTGCCCAGAGGGAGTTTTGCTCCCGGAACCGCCACCAAAGCTTAATAGTGAAGGCTTGGAGTACCTCTTTAAAGTTGCGAATACCGAGGCCTCCTTCGGATGTTGGCAAGCAGATTTGGTTCCAGCTGATCCAATGAGTCCGTTTCCTCTCGTTTGTTGAACCCCAAAAAAACCGCGCAAGAATCTGGTCCAGCAGTTTGAGGGCACTACCCGTAGGCTCGATGGCTTGGAAGATATGGATTGGAACGGCTTCCAGGGTGCTCTTGATGAGCGTGAGTCTTCCTCCAGAGGATAGATGTCGATGGGCCCATCCTGAGATCCTGTTGGCGATCTTATCCCGGAGGAACATAAACATCTCCGTACGCTTTGTTCCTTGGTAAATAGGCACTCCCAAATAGAGGAAAGGGAATGAACCAGGGGAAAAACCTCCTTCCAGCTGGATGGGAGAAGTCCAGCCCGCGTGCGCCTCCGCAATGTAGAAATTGCTCTTGCCAAGGTTGATCTGTTGGCCGGAGATTGCCTCATACTCATTAAGGCAAGCTCTGAGTTGGCTCAATGAGGAGGCCGCCGCTTGCATGAAGATAATAATGTCATCGGCATACGCGAGGTGGCTGATTTCCATGCATCGTCGCGCCGCCTTAAATGTCATCTCTCTCTTGTCCAAAATAAGTTTATCAAGGGCTTTCGAGAGGTATTCCGCTGCAATCACAAAGAGGGCTGGGGAGATAGGGTCACCTTGTCTGAGTCCTCGTGATGATTTGAAGAAACCCGAGGGAGCACCGTTGATGAGGACAGAGAACCAGCATGAGCCAATGCAACGGTCAATCAGTGAAATCCAAGAATCCAGAAAACCCATACACTTAAGGACTTTAAGCAGAAACGGCCATTGGACCCGATCATAAGCCTTGGCCATGTCAATCTTAATAGCGACGTTGGGGGCGGGTGAGCACCTATGAAGTTCATGAAACATTTCTTGCGCGAGGAGGACATTATCATTGAGAAGCCGCCCTTTCACGAAGCCACTTTGGTTGGGGGAGATGACCAATGGGAGGATGGGTGTGACTCTTGCCGTCAAGATCTTGGTGATGATCTTGTTAATGACGTTGCAGAGACTAATGGGGCGGTAGTCGGCCCAAGTTGCGGGAAGGGACTTCTTGGGGATAAGGACAATACTTGTGGCCGTGATGCTACGGGGAAGGAAGGCCCCGTTGAAGAATTGTTGAACTGCCTCAACAACATCTAAACCAATAATACTCCAGCAAGATTGATAGAAGGTGGCCGAGAACCCATCTGGACCCGGTGTACTATCTCCTGAAATACCGAAAGCCGCTTTTTTCACTTCTTCCTCGTTTGGCACTTCCACAAGGGCGTTGAGCTGAGCCGATTGGGGGAGAGGCTGGAACAGGTTGGTATCCATATCGGCAAGGACCAGGGCGTCGGGGGCAAGAAGGTTTTTGAAGAAATCAACCGCGGAGTTTTTAATCTCCAAGTCATCAGTCACTTCGCGTCCGTTCACCTGGATTTTGTGGATGCGAAGTCGAACCCTTTTCTGTCTTACCCAGCTTTGATAAAACTTGGTGTTTTTGTCTCCTTCCGCAAGCCATTTCATGGCTGCTTTTTGGCGCCAAAAGTCTTCTTCCATCTTGAGGAGAAGAATGTATGAGGCAATGGCTTTATTGATTTTCGACCTATTGGCGGGCGAGGGATCCCCTTCAAATTTAGCTTGAGCCTCCGCAATCTCCTCCTCCATGATTTTGATGTTGTTGTGAATATTCCCAAAGACCTCTCTATTCCATCAATTGAGGGACTTCTTAATTCTTGCAAGTTTGATTTGTAGGCCGAGGAGCCCCTGGGCTCCCGAGGGTTCCGCCCACACTTCCCGGACCAGGTCCAAAAATCCTTCGTGTCGAACCCACATGTTTTGAAAACGGAAGGCTCTCCCTGTGGTCGTAGTGTTCGCCATTTTGCACCGCACAAGGACTGGTCCGTGATCAGAGGAAATCCGCGGAAGGTTTGTAACTCTTGAGGCCTCGAAGACCCTAGCCCATGTTTCGCTGACCAAGACCCTATCCAGCCTTTCGAATAACCCATTCTTAGCCCAGGTGAACTCCGATCCATCGAAGCCCGGATCAAGGAGTCTACAATCTTCAATGGTTTCCGCAAAATCAATCATCTCGGCTTGCCTGTTAGTGTCACTTCCAACCCTATCCCCCGGGGTTAGGATAGTATTGAAATCTCCCCCGATCAGCCAAGGAGAGCCATCGAGGGTATTTGAAAGCTCCCTCATTTTATCCCATAAGGGGTATCTCTCTGCCCTAGAACACTTAGCATAGACGGCTGCGATCGCAATTTGGGTATTTAGTCGAGGTGTAGAAAAACGGCCTTGAAGCATCTGCTCTGAATCCTCCTTGACTACAAAATCAGCCCCTTCCTCTACGAAAACCCAGATATTTCCGTTGGTGTTGGAGCCTTTAAAGACCAGCCCCAAGGCCTTGGAGTATCGATCCGGATTAGGGAGTGTAAGCGGCTCCATTATTGCAAGAAAACCAATATTGAAATTTTTAATCAATCGTTTAAGGACGTTTTGGGTGGACGCGTTAGCGATTCCCCGAACGTTCCAAAACAAGAAATTGATAGACATAATTAACAAGGAAGGATCATACCCGGCGAGGAAGAAGTCCCCCCTTGAAATTCTGTGACCTGAAAATTGTCCATCCCTTCGGTGCTTGAAGGGATAACCGCATCGGCCCCGGGGTCATGTTGTACCTCCATCCCCGAGGCCTCACTCTCCCCATAACCATCGACATCGAATTCGCCGTTTGCCATGAGAGAGTAATATTTGTTGGAGCTCAAGTAATTGCCGGATGTAGCGTTTCCTCGACCCCCAACAGATTGAGGCCGTCCACCCCCCCTTGATCCGCCTCGGCCATTGTAGAACGTCCCGCGTCTAGCAAGGTGGGAGTCACGCGTGTGGCTTGAGGGTCCACAAATGTGCAGGTTGGTGGCTGCATTAAAGCCAGAGGGATTCTCGAAGGCCCGGACATTGTTCCGGTCTCCTCTCCTCTCATGTGGTTCGGCCTCCCCTCCAAACTGTTCCTGGAGCTCGCCCATAACATCCGGGCCTTCCCAAGCCGGTTCCTTGGTTTCCTTCCCTTTCGTCCTAGGGTTAGTAAAGTCGCCGTGGTCAGCCACGTCCGCACCCCTAGTACCACCCTTTTGCTTCCCCTGCCCCGAGTTCTTTCCTTGTTGGCCCTTTTCGGGGTCTCTTGGCTTTTGGTGCTCTTGATTTTGCCTCCCTTTTCCACCTTGATCCCCATTTTGTTTCTGTTGTGGTGTTGCAATGTTGTAGTTTCTCTTTTCCGGCCTTTCCATTTTTCCCGCCGCGTAACACACCTCGCTAGAGTGTCCCACATGCTTGCATTCTCGACAATATTGGGGAATTTTTCCCCATCTAACCTGTTGAACCGTTTCGCGACCGCAAATGTCTCGGATGATCTCCTCCGGGGGGGGCTTTGTGATGTCGATCTCAATGCATAGACGAGCAAATGATAGTCTTGACTTATCGGCTGTGGCGCGATCAACTTGTATCGGCGTGCCTAGTAGCTTCCCGATGGCGAAGAGAGCCGATTGGTCAAAGAGATGGATGGGAAGACCGATTAAGTTGCACCAAATTGCCGCAATAGGAGATTCACAATAAGCGTCGAAATCCGGCGTCCATTTGAACACCCGCATCGGGTGGCGATCAATATACCAAACTGGGGTGCCCTTCGGTCCATTAAGCATCCGTGCATAGTCCACAATATCCTCAAATTGAACAAGAATATGTTTTGCATTAATATACTTCCAAGAGTAGCTACGCCCAAATTTAATGTTATCAAGAGCCTTTTGAATTTGATGAGAAGCCGGGATGGAGTGAGAGAACTTACCCACGATAGCATGCCCGACATTATCCGCGAGCTTCTGAATTTCAGATCCGGAGAAGTAGATTGCCGGTATGCCATTTGAGAGGGAAGCGAATCCAATATTCTGAATCTTTTCAGGGACGAAAACTTGTGGGCCGTTGGGGTTTGGACTCTCCCGAAGTACATCAGCCATGGATCTCGGTTTTCCGGCATGTCCCATGTTCTCCGCGGTGCCTCCTGTCCCATTTGGATTGTTTGAAGCCTTGTTGATTCCATCCCTTGCTACACTCGGCATCCCATCAATCAGCATGGATGTAGGCTTCCCAAGCGGGTCCACCTTGGTCCTTGACTCGTTGGTGGGTCTCGGTTCCGGATTATGGTCTCCAGCGATGTTAGGATCAGCCGAGCCCGCGCTAGCTCCAGCCCCAAACGCCGGAGTATCTTCGAGACTGTACACGGGGGTTGTTGTGTCTCGTGGCTCTTGGGTGCCTCCGGTCAGTCTCGGCCATGCCGAGCCCTTTCCATGCTTCGCAGCGCTTGTCCCGAAGGAGTCTCGGATTTTCAAGGTACGGCCTTTCCTTTTCCGAGAGGTGGGAATTCGTCTAGAGGGAGGACATAAGAGGCCGAGTGGGGTGGCATTGCTGTCTCGGCTGGTGGGGGGTGGTTCCCGTGAAGCACAATGGCGAGGTGGCCAACCTCCGGTGGACTTCCGGCGAGCAGGGGCTGAGCAACAAAGGTATCTAGTGATTCGGCCGAGGTCAAAGATGCTAGCTGCAAAATGGTGTCATATTTTGGCTGCATTGGCTATGTCACCATGTGAACCTTCAGTTTGGTAAGCCTCCAAGCCTCTTTCTAAAACCAGATTTGTCTTTAGTTCCTTTTTGGGAAGGTTGACTAGCTCACCAACCACCACTTCATTTGCATTGGAGGGAACATCCATCTTTGACTGGAGTTTGAATCGGTTGTAATCATCCACCGGGGCGGCAGACACTTCGTCATCGGCGACCTTGCCGGATTCCGGCGGAGCTTCTTCATCAATGGAAGGCGGAGGGAAGATAGACCCCTTGCATTTTGGAGCCTCCATGGCAAGGTTATCCGCTGCTCCAAAATCGATCCTTTTCCGTAGTTGTTTATCTTCCGGGAGGAGCGAGAGGTCAAGCCGTTTCCGGCCATTTCCTTTAGTGGGTGGCGCCGGCGTGTTCTTCCTTGCCTTAAGCCTTGCCTTGGCAGCCATTTTCTTAGGCATTCCGGTTAGAATTGGGGCTTGATTTGAACGAAATACCATCTTTTGGTCTGAGATATATGAGGCTTCTTCGGTGTCTTGCGCGTTGGTGGCTGTTGAGGTCGCCATATCCGGCAAGGCCGAGCCTCCCCGGGGCCAGGGGTGGGAGGCCTCGCGCGAAGTAGCCACGGATTTGGCCAAGGGATTCGTGATGGAGAAGGGTTGGGATGGGTGGTCGGAAGGTTGGGCAACGGTGGGGCAGTCACCGGTTGGCCATTACGCTAGAGAGAGAAAGTAGAGAGAAGGAGGAGCTTCTTTTTTTACCTATAAGGATACTTGAGTCTAACTCCAGAATTTTGTCCTTGACCTTGGTTCTATCGATAGTTTCCTTGATGATTGTTGTATTGGTTATTCGACCCTTGATTTCCCTGATTCCTATACCCCAGCTGCAATTGTCCTTCTTGACCTTTCCCTGACCAGTTGGACTGCCTCTCCGGAGGGTGTGCAAAATTCGTGAGCTGAAATGGAGGTGGCTGGTTTTGATCATGGTTAGTCCATCTAAAGTTTTGGTGAGTTCTCCATGGAGCGTCCCTCTATCTTCCTTGATTCCAACTTCCATCGGGATTTCAACTTCCCATCGAATTTGCTTGAGCTTGACACTCCCCTTCGCAGGGCTGACTGTAATATGGTTGAAGTTTCCTTTCCTCTTGACCAGGGGATTTCTCAATTTCCACTGGAGCATGCGGATTGTATTTCCCAATTGCATTTAGCAAGGCCTTTTCCAGTTTATCGATCCTATCTTCCACCTTCTTGTCTTCTTGATCCAGCACTGCATTAGCTGATCCTCTCCTTAATATGCTTCGCGGGTTATCATAGGCCTTTTTTGCCTCTATCAGCCTCCCCATGGTTTCCCGAGCTTCACTTGCCTTATTCTTGGTAAAATTTCCCCCACTCGAGGAGTTCATCAAGTCCTTTGATTCAGGGTTCGCACCTTCGTAGAACAAATAGTAAGTCTCCGCTTCTATCATCCTGTGGTTCGGACAAGCATCCAGCAGTCCCTTGAAACGGGACCAATAAGAACTCAGAGACTCATCGTATTCTTGTTTGCACTCCTGAATCTCCTTCTTCAAGGCATTCGTCTTGTTGGATGGAAAAAAGTAATCCAGAAATTCCAGTTTAAAATCCTTCCACGTGTTGATCGAGTCCGGTGGAAGCCTTAGCAGCTAAGTGTTCGCCTCCCCCTTGAGAGCAAGCGGAATTGCTCAAAGACGGTAGTCCTCCTCGGTTGCCTCGTTGGGTCGCTTCTGAATGCTGCATAGTTTATTGAACTCGTTCAAAAATTCATAGGGGCATTCGTTCCTACGCCCAGAGAAAGTAGGTAGAACTCCAAGTACATTTGTCTTGATATCGATGTTGGTTCGGGACTATAGCATGAGCAGGTTCACCGTCAAGATGTGCGGTGAGCGACCCTATTTCCGGATCGGGGTCTAGTAGATGAGCCATATCTGGATCCTTCTCCTCCTCGGTCTCGGAATGCTCTGATTCGGTTGATGTCCCTGGGTTCTCCTCTGTCGATGAATTCCACTCCTTTTCACTTTCTGACTCGAACGGAAATGGATCTTCCGTCCTAAATCCTGATCTGGTGGTGATGGTAGATGTAGATTCCTTGACTCGCCACTTGTATTGGCCACTCCCTGATCCAGATGAGCTTGCCCAACTTCCAGATTGGAAGCCTGCTTTCATAAACTGTCAGGGAGAAAGAAAATAACAGAAATCAAAAATTATTCCAAATCCTTAAATGAAATAACAACAAACGCCATCCATCCCCGGCAACGGCGCCATTTGAAAAGCCCTTAGGTGGTTCTGTGTGTTCAAATAGGAAATATCAGGTTCCCTAGATCCAGCAAATCCACTAGATCACGTGGTCTAGGAACTCGTTGATCGCAAGGAATCCCGGTCGTCGGACACACAGAGCACTTCTTTCAAAAACCCTCAACCACTTTACTAAACCTAGTATAGGGAAGTAGGGATTGATCCCACAGAGAAGGATGCGTAATACTCATGTTCAAGGATTTGGGTGTGTTTTTGGTGTTGGCTGCTGCTACGCATTTTCTTGGGTTGAGGAAAAACAAAATTTACTTGACTTGGGAAACTTTAAAAATTCTTAAGCTAACAGCTAGACCTAGGCAAAAATTATGAAAAGGCGTGGTAAAGGAAATTAACTATTCAACACTTAATCTAAGAAAACTACTTCTCTACTATACCTAGGAAATAAACCTACTGTGGGGACCATGACTGAAAAAGCAAAGTACGAATGAAAAGTTGGCAGAATAACTAACTCTCGTACTAACTAACAGCGACATCGTCTTCTTCAACCAAATTGCGTAAAACTTCTTAAGAAATTCAACATGAGCGAAATTAAAACAGAGCAACTGACTTTTAAATCAAATTAATGCATAATCAACGAAGAACCTAACAGATCTGCATACTCTAGACGAAGAAAAACAGGAAACGAGAAGAAAACAGAATCCATCTAACAACTATCTTTCCACACGTCGAATCCAACCTCAGACGCTAAATCCACTCCGGATCCAAGCGTCCGACACGAACTCCAACTAACAGAAACTCTTCATCACGTTAGATTTAAACAAGGAACTCCGAATACTCAAATAACCACAGATCTATCACCAAATTCCATATCAAACACCACAACATCAAAATAAACAGAGATCGACATAACATTTGAAGAAATAAACTAACAGCAGAGAGATCAATGCAAATTGACTTGAAATTTTAACTGCTAAACGCAGATCAACAAACGGAACGACAAATAAGTATCATCCGCAGCAAGGTCGACTCCCAAAAGTGAAGTTCGACGGTAAAAAGGAGCAAAACAACTGAAATTAAAAGGAATTGTATCTTCGCCCACACTCGGGCGGTGTTGCCAACCACGAAATTTCTAAGAAAGTAACCTTCCGTTCCCGACTACCCCAGATCCATTCCCAAGTGTGTGTAAAGTGTGTGAGCTAAGAAGAGTAAAAAGTGATAATCCTTGCGTTGCATGCTCTTCTATATGTAGGCGTTTGAGTGGGGCCCAACGAGGTATAGATAAGACTTTGATGCCCTCAGCTTTTGACTCCTCTGTCACGCCAATTTCCCTTGTAAATTCTGCTCACTTTGTTCCTTTCCTTCGCTAGACCATCTCCTTCAGTACTTCCTTGATCTAGCGATTTTCTTCACACACCTGGCTTATGAAACGTGTTAGACCCAGCAAATTATAACATTTTTCGCACATTACCGATGCATGAAAGTAGCCTTATCAGCTACGCCCACCCGTGACTCAAAGGAGGTAGCTAAATTTCTGCGGACCAATATTTTCAATAGGTATGGGGTACTCAGAGCCATCATCTCGGACCAGGGAACGTATTTCTGTAACCGAACAATAGAAGCTTTGATGAGAAAATATGGCGTACATCATCGGCTGTCTACACCATATCACCCCCAGTCGAATGGTCAAGCTGAAGTCTCGAACATGGCAATCAAAAACATTTTGGAAAAGACGGTGAACACCACGAGGAAAGATTGGAGTAAACGCCTCAACGATGCTCTCTGGGCTTACAGGACTACTTACAAAACACCGATTGGAATGTCACCGTATAGATTGGTGTTCGGAAAAATGTGTCATTTGCCCGTGGAAGTGGAACATAAAGCTTACTGGACCATTAAAGAGATGAATATGAAGGTGCCGGCCTGTGAAGAAGAACGGAAACTGCAGCTACAAGAATTTGATAAGCTAAGACTGGAGGCATTCGACTCGGCCATGTGGTATAAAGAAAGAACAAAGTTCTAGCACAATAAGAGCCTCCGGGTCAAGGAACTTCGAGTAGGGCAAAAAGTACTACTTTTTCAATCTCGACAAAAGCTAATGCATGAGAAGTTAAAATCCAAGTGGATAGGGCCATACACGATCGTTGGCCTTCGAGCAAATGGGAGCAGTAGAGATTCAAGGAAGTGCCCCAAACTCAGTTCCTTTCCTAGTCAATGGACGCAGGGTGAAGGTATACAAAGATAATGTAGATCTGCATGTGGTGGAAGAGACGCCACTACATGCATCTGCTATTATTTCTTAAATTGGTCAGGCAAGTTGATAACCTCAATGAATTCCTGGGTCAGGTAACATAGGGAACGGAAGTTTATTTGTACACTGACCCAAGAAATTTTGAGGATACTCATTTTCTATGTAAATAGTTCAGTTGCTTTCTAATACAAGAAATCCAAACAAATTAAAAAAAAATTAATCTTCCAGAAACTTTTTTTCGAAACACCAAACTCTCTGGGAAAATTGTTTTGTCACTCATGATCTCCACCCGGGAATTTGGTGTTTCATTTCATTTGTTTTGTGAGTTGCTAGGGAGAGGAAGAGTCTTTGCAATTTGGAGGGAAGACAATTGTTTTTGGAATTTCAAAATCCGCTTTTCGAGGAACATACGGTTGCTTACATCATATCGCAACCGTTCGTCTGCCACTCTGAAAAGCCAAAGGATATTTGTCAAATCCGAAATTAATCGGTCACTTCTCTCTCTACTCTCACAAATTATCTCTCTTTCTCAATAATGTTTCCCCAAAATTGTTTCAAACCCTAACCAAATCTACCCCAGAAACTGTGAGTTTTGCAGGAACACCATGAAGAAAGCACAGGATACCACCGCGAAGAAGGGAGACCCCGCTGCCAAACCACCATCCGGCGAGTCGTCCAGACAACCGCTGGCTCAGGCGACATTTCCAGTCTTGGATATACGCTCTGAGTGGGGTGCGGCTGCGATACCGAAGCCCACCGCCGTTAGTAATCCTGAAGAAGAGGCGTTCATAAAGGAGTTAGAGGAAAAATTTTGCAGTAAAGAAGAGGCCATGAAACTCTTCTCTCGCTTCTCAGCATTCCGCCAACAACCACAGACGGTTCCCGACGAATCGACGACGCGGCCACCGAGTTCACAACCAGAAGAATCCCAAACCCTAGATCTGGCACATACAGAGACTAGGCCAACCCCAGACATCGAAGAACAGGGGCAGAGTGGTGGCAGAACTGAGGAGGAGAGCGTCAGTGGTTTTGCAGACGAAATTGACAGGATGGTGGTGGAGCACTCTATGGATGAAGCCGCGAGGGGAGGTAACACATCTACATTACAGTCTATGGGAGGGGGAAACCCATGTTGTTAAATCTGTGGAGGGGGAAACCCCTGTTGCTAAGTTTGTGGAGGGGGAAACCCATGTTTCTAAAAATGTGGAGGGGGAGACCCCGAGTTTGTATATCGAGAGGGGGACCACGTTTGATTTTGAGGGGGCAACTCCGACTTTGTTCGCTGAGGGGGAGACCCCGAGTTTGTATATCGAGAGGGGGACCACGTTTGATTTTGAGGGGGCAACTCCGACTTTGTTCGCTGAGGGTGAAACTCCAATTGTTTCTGAGGGAGAAATCCCTAACAAACCTAAGGAGGAGACTCCGAATAAATCTACGGGGGAAAACCCAATTATGTGTGCTGAGGGAGAAATCCCTGGGAATTCTGGAGGGGATGAGATCCCCGTTACTGCTGCAGGACAGAGGCCCAAGGAGGACGGACCATTAGAAGTTGTAGATCTGGACACCGTGCCAGAGGACTCGCCGGTTAATTTGAGAGAATCAAGGAGAATGGCAAGGAGAAGTTTTTTGGACGAGGTCGATGAAGGAGACCGAGATAGGGGATCAGGGTTCCTGGCCCCAGGAGCGACAAGCGTGAGAAACTCCTGACTCTGAGGAGGAGGTGGACGCCGCAGAGGAGCGTCGAGTGGCCAGGGAGAGCAAGAGGAAAGGGAAGAAAGCTATCATCCCTCGGCCTAGGAAATCACAGAGGCTCCTCTCAGTCAGGGAGTCTCCCCGCACGCTACCCAAAGCTTCTGGACCAGGTAATGAGAACAGCAAGACGGAGGAAGAGTCAGAGGGAGAGGAAGAAGTCCCTAATTATGAGCGAGAGGAGATCTGGATCACGAAGAAGCTTTTGGGAGCTATGGCTAAGTTCAATGACTCCAGGAGGGCACAAATGCATAAGGATCGAAGTGCAGTGGGAAAGCTAGCTAAATCAGGAAAGCGATATGACAGAGACTCTCTGAGACAGATCGAGTCAGAGGAGGAATTCCTTGGTCACATCCGGATGCGAACTCCATCTCTTTCCGTCTCTTCACCATCGAATATACAATGAGTGTAAGGGGAGTGGTCTCTCAGAATGGGGCGATTTACAAATGCTGAGGATGACGAGGGCATTTGGGATGATAGAGTAAACGGCCCACCAAGAGACACCCCTGGATTCTCGCCGCAAGCAGCTTGGGAGTATTTAACACACGCAAGGAGTGGGACTTTTAAAACCAGTGTGTCGAAGGGGATTGATAAGGCTAATTTCATGCATTGGTTATATGGTGAAAATCACTTTATTTTACTAGGTCTAACGCAATTTTTAAGCCAGGTATGTGAAGGAAATCGCTAGGTCCAGGAAGAGCTGAAGGAGATGGACTTGCGAAGGAAAGCGAAGGAAAGTGAGCAGAATTTGAGGAGAAAAATGGCTAGACGAAGGAAGTCCAAAGCCGAGGGTAACGAAGACTATTCACACCCTGCTGGACCCACTTCTACGCCTATATAAAGAGGAGCATGCAGCACACGAGATATACATGATTTTTGCTCTCAGCTCACACACTCTCACACACTTGGAAAAATGGGAATTCTGGGGTAGTTAGGGGTTTTATCTTCGGAGAAAGTTAGTGGTAACACCGTCCTCACGAAGGGCGAAGATACAATCAGTTTACATTCAGTTTTTGCACTGTTATTTCGTTGAACTTCATCGTTTGGGAAGTCGATTTGGTTATTTGCTACCTACCGTTATCTATGCATTTAGTTTACGTCATGATGGTGTTTAACTTGTGATTGGTTTACGTTGATTCTGTGTTTTTTGAGGTTTATTTCAGAAGTTGAATGTTATTCTCTATTTTGAATGTTTCTGTGCTTGATCTGGGAGATAGGTTGTGGATCTGTGTTGTTGTTGTTGATCGGTGGTAGTTTGGCGCATCTGTAGCTATGGATATACTTTTGGTCGGAGTTTGTTTTGGATGCTTGGATCCGGAGTGGATTTAGCATCCGAAGTGTGGATATCTGAACAGGGGAAACCAAGTTGTGCATGGATTTCGAACTTTCTGCTCTCTTTTAATTTTACTTCGTCTAGTAGCCGTAGATCTGTCGTAGTTTTAATTATTCTTCGTTTAATTGCTTTAAATTCAGTCTGTTTCGTTTCGATTTACGTCCTATCTCTATTTTTCCTGAAAGTTTTATGCAAATTGTTGGAGAAGATGATGTTGCTGTTAGTTAGTACTTTAGTTAGTAGTTCTCCAGCTTTTCATCCGTACTTTACCTTTTCAGCAAATGGTCCCCACCGTCAGTTGTTTTCCCAGGTCTAGGTAACTTAGGGAATAGTTTCTTAGATCTAGAAATTGTCCCGCTTGTTCCAGTTAAATGCATTTTTCCTCTTTTATCTAGATCTAGTTGTTAGCGTAGGAGATTTCAGCTCCAAGTTTAGTTTTTTTTCCTCAACCCAAATTGCGTGGCAGCAGCCAACCCAAAAAATAGTCCCGAATCCTTGAACATGTTTATTTGCGCATTCATCTCTGTGGGATCGATCCCTACTTCCCTGTGCTAATTTTAGTATACGTGGTTGAGGGTTTTTGAAGAGGTATTTTGTGTGTCCGACGACCAAGATCTTCCAACGATCCGTGAGTTCCTAGACCCTGTGATCTAGTGGATTTCGCTGGACCTAGGAAACTTGATATTCCTTACTGTGCACGCAGTCTAAACAAACAAACCAGTAGCTTCAGGGATCCACATCACTGACCATCTTCTTCGATTTGCCCAGGAATTTATTGGTTACAATTTGATGGGCACGGCCAATTCCAGCATCACCACCACCGAGCGCAACTTTACATGGTGCATGTCCAAACGCATCAAAGTTCACCTTGGGTATTGGTTAGCCCAGGCCTGCCATCAGATGACTGTCAACCCTTCCCGCCACATGTACACCTGCCACCTTCTAGGCGCTTACATAGAGCGCAACTTCGTGATGAAGATTGGGAAGGCAGAGCCGAGTGTTACAATGTGCGAGCCCCCGGAGCTATTTAGCATGGAGTACTTTTTCATCAAGGGGCTCTTACACATGAAAGGGCAGGAGTTGTGCTTCTACAACATAGGGGCCAATGTGGACAAAGTGAAGCGTGAACCGGAGCTGGTGGAGGATGTGGTGACTTGGACGTGGCAGAGCAACGGAAGGAGATGGCAGTGATGATAGAAGAGATGGGGGGAGTCAAGAAGCAGCTGCAGGAAATTAAGGGGAGTCTGGATGCCCTAGCCGAGCGATCATCTGCCCAGAATGAGAGGATGACCGATGCGGTCAAGCTTATGAAGAGAATGGCAGAATGGTTGGGAGAGGTGCTTCCCCAGACCCAGCAGAAGCTGCCCTCTGAACCCAACAAAATGGTCCGGCAGCCCGGTCCGGGAAGTTCTTCCCAGCAACAGCTTCCAGCCCCCTCCAAGCCATTGGTAGCCCCACTTGTGTCTCCAGCCCTTGCATCTGTCTCTGTGAGAAAACCCCTGACGAAAACCCCCATGATTACTGAAGAGGAAGCGCCGGCATCACCGGCGAAGAAAAAGTTGAAAGTGCAGCACCCCATCGTACCACCCAGGTCTAGTACCCAGGAAGGCCAGACTCAGAATTGAAATCCCCCCTATGACCAAGTAAACTTAACTTTCAGTTGTTTCGTTTTTTTTATGTTTATTTTTTTTATTATTCTGCTAAGCATGTGTGATTGTTTTTCTGTGTGTTCTCCTACTTTGTCTAAGTGTGAGAAGTTTATGTGTTTATTTAGCATGTTGTTTTGATATTTGTGTTCTTTGTCTTCTCCCACTTAGCCCGTTGCACGGTCTAAGTGTGAGAAGTTTTCTTCGTTATTTGTTTTGATTGTGTGCACCAACTCCCTTAGTTCCCCTCTTTACTAGGACAGCTTGGAGACAAGCTGGAGTGAAGTGGGAGGGGGGGTAGGAGAATTAGTTCAATGTGTGCTCAGCATGTGTAAAAATCCCTAGGTCTAGGAGTTAGTCAGTTTTTTTTAGGTTATGTGTTTTAAGCATGAATTAGCAAGGATAATAAGTCAAGATTCCCTTAGGGAGAGTAATTGAAAATAGGATACATTACAACTTTGATGCCTGTTTCCTTGATAAGCTAAAATTGGTTTGGAAGAAGTGAGGAAGATAGAAGATAGAAGATGCCTTAGCAGACCTAGTTGTGAAACCCCATAAACATCAGTGAGGTATAAGCCTTAACAGTGAGTGTTAACAATCTAAAAGGGGAACTGCCACCTGATGCTTAGGGCGAAGAATACAGAAAGGAGAATAAAAATATATATATATATATATATATATATATCTGGAGGGATATGCTGGACGAAGTCCAGGGGAGGAAAATTAAAAAAATAATAATAATAATAATAATATATTCTGGAGGTATAAGCTGGACGAAGTTTAGGGGAGGAAAATTAAAAAAAATAATAATTTAGTCTCATAACCCGAAGCATCGGTGGCAGAAAATAACTTAGAGCGTTTGATCCTAACATCCCTGGTGAGGAATGAGTGATCGAGCGAATCCAACAACTGGTGAAGCTAAAGGCTATCTGGACAAACTGGCAAGCCGACTAGGTGGAAAAAGGGAAGGGGAGGATTTGGAGAGTGTAGACTATTGGATTGACCTTAAACTTATGGGGACAGATGCTTAAAAATCTGAACTAATTTATGCCTTTGTGTTTTATTCTCTTAGGTGTTTGTTTCTTTTGTATGTCAATAGGATTTCTAGGTCTAGGAATATTTTTTGGTATGTCGGTCAGGGAATAACCATGCATTGAAATTCGCCTTATTTCTCTTTTTCTTGTCTTTATACTTGAGGACAAGTATGGTTTAAGTGTGAGCAGTTTGATAAGGCTAATTTCATGCATTGGTTATTGGGATAAATTTTGTAATTTCATGGGTCTAACAAGGTTTTATAAGCCAGGTGTGTAGAGAAATCACCAGCCCTAGGAAAAAGACGCAGATTGCCTGGAGGAAGAAGCTGGCAGGAAAAGTGAGCGGAAGAAGGAGGAGTTACTAGACTGAGGAGCATCCGATTGGAGGGAAAAATGGGAATCACATGAACATTCTAGAAGCTCTATCCACTATAAATAAGAGCATGCGATCAACGTGAAAATATCTCTCTCATTCCATTCGGCTCTTAGCTTAGTTTTTCAACTTTTCTCTACACACACTTGAGGGGAAACATTCTGGGGAGTGCACTTTCGGATCTAGTTGTGGTGTAAACACCGTCTCTATGGAGGCGAAGATAAAATCATTTACTGTTTTTTTCATTTTAGATTCCGTATTTCCCCGAGTCTTCGCTGTTCGAAGCTCGGTTATGCTTTGTTATTGTTCGCTAGACACTTCGCTTGTTTGCCTTGGTGGATATCGTTGGTTGATTTGAGTTTGAAGTTTGAATTGCTTGGAGATTGTGGTTGATCGGTTGAATCTGGTTGAATCTGTGAAGATCGGAGATGGAAATGGTGTTTTATTGTTGTGGATGGCTTGGATCCAGAGTGGATGAAGCATCTGACGTATAGATCTGTTCGCATTTGCATGGTTATGATGTTTTGAATTTTATTTACTTGTTTGTCTCGTCTAGTAGTCATAGATCTGTGTTAGTTTTAGTCGTTCTTGATGTCCATCGGTTTAATTTCGTTAGCCCCTGTTTCGATCTTTATTTGCTCTGTTTTCATCGGGTGTTTCGTGATAAAAATTAGAGAAGATGATGTCGCTGTTAGTTAGTCCTTAGGTTAGTTAATTTGCAGTTTTTTTCAGTCGTACAATGCTGTTTTGGGAAATAGTCACCAAAGCTTGTACCTGCAGCTGTCTTCAATCAGTATTATTCCCGTCAAGATGACTTCCAAATGCTTTGAAACTGCCATAATTATCTTCGTCTTTGAAAAAGCTTCGCGTGGGTATCTTACACGCCCCAATCGAAGTTCGGAGGAGAGAGTTATGGACGATTTACTAAAGCCGCGCAGAATAGGCAGGGAGCTCCAGAAGGAACACCCGGGCGGGTGTTTTCACCATGAAAATCACCCGACCGGGTGAAAGTGTTGTGAAGCATTTCCAGATTCCAGAAGAAACACCCGGGCGGGTGTTTTGGAACGCACAATTCACCCGACCGGGTGAATCACCCGAGACTTAGTTTTTGTGGGCCTTTTTCACATTTTGGGCTCTTAGTATAAATACCTTTTTGGTGTCATTTTTCATTCGAGATTAAGATAAGATTGTGATTAAGATATCTCCTTTGTGAGTTTTTCCTCTTTGAGGAATGTATCTAATTCCTTCCTTGAAGGTTCCTTGTCTCAATTTCATAGATTGATTCAAGTAGAGGTATGCACCAATGGGGTGTATCCATTGAGTAGTGGAGCCAAGGGGCGATAGAGCTATTGAAAGTTGCCTAGGGTTGTTTCCATTCTTTTGGTCAAGGTCCTATGGTCATAGCTCTTTTATCTCATCATTATACACATGCTTTCCATTCCTAATCTTCCATCCATTCTTGTTTGGATTCAACTTTTGTGGTTGGGTCTACCTTATCCTTTGTTTTATTGATAAATTGAAAATCAATCTCACAAAAATAGTTAGATCAAGCATCATAAATGGGTAATCCTTGGGAAATGGATCATAAAATACATGGATCCTTATCATTTGGTATCTAGAGCCTAGTACCCACTAGGTGTTTGATCTATTGTTGCTTTGGGTTGGGTTATTTTTCCTTTTGTTCTTTGTTTTGATTCTGTTTTTGTTGGGATGATCGGATTGATCAATTGTGCTTAGATTAAGCTGAAATTTGGTGTGTATGATCAATGTTATATGTGACCTAGCTACCTGCAATATTTCATCAAAACATTCCTTCGTTTACCTAGTTAACTGTGGAGATTAACATCATTGCCCTAGTTGGGGAAAACCATACAAAACCTAGCAAATTATCAAATCTGACTATATATGGCTATTTTTCCCATGATCTAGACTTGTTTGGGAATCTATCCACCAAAATTCATCCAAATTGGGCGCGGGGATCAATACAAAAAAAAAATCATAAAGATCAGCCATATTTCAGCAAAAAGCTTCATCCCATGTCTTGTGTTCGTTAGTGTGCGTGTTTCCTCTAGGCCTAGTTTTCCTTGATTTCATATGTTTAATCATTATTAATTTGGTATTTACTACTTGGTGTCCATATGTTCTTGAGGTGTACACTTTGATTGAGTTGTCCGGGCGCCAACGAGTGGGAATTGGATCGAGAGTGTGTGATACTAGCCCCACTATATTCTAAACCTACCGAGTGACTTGGGGGGGTGTTGGGATACTACATTGGGGTGAATTAGCTTCTTAAATCTCTCTTTCTTAATTTTACTAATCTTTAAGACTAGTCCCTAGTTTTTGTTTTTGTGTTTGTAGGAAACTTTGATGCTTCCTATGACTCGATCCAACAAAATGGTGGACATCCACGAGGAGGAAGTCGAGAAGGGCACGGGCTCAAGTAATTCCAAACCCGAAGGGGATCTAGTGAGCATGATGTCCCAAATGATGGAAGATTTTAGTCGTGATCTCAAACAAGAGATGAGAGAATGGGATGCCCGGATGGATGCCCGGAGGAAGGAGTTCGAGACCCGATGGAAATCCAATCAAAACACATTGGTTGGAGCCTTAAAGGACGTTCGTGCATCGAGATCCGTCATTCCTAAAAGTGACCATCTACATCTCAAAGCTTCCGGCATAGAACATGTAGTGTCGAGGGGTAATGGAGCCAATAGGCGGTTTGGAGGAGGAAATGAGGAGTATGGTCGTTTTGGGGTAGGAAACCAACATGGAGGGGTGGAGTCTTGTGGGGAAATTGAAGGAGGGAATATGGCAAATCGGGATGAGAATGGAGGCTATGGTAGATTTGGGATGGGCAATCAACAAGGGAGAGTTGGGCTCTATGATGATGATAGAGGTGACTATGAATCAAGGTACCATGAAGATGGACTTGATAGGGGAAGTCGTGGGGAACGAGTTCCAAAGTCTCATAGAGAGTGGCATTCTAGGAGGGTGAGAGATCACGTTAGCCATAAGGGGTTTGAGAGGCCAATTGAAGAAGAAATCTCATATAGAGCTCGGTTTAGGCCTACCTACCTACACGGTGGTGTTGACACGAACCAAAGAGGTAACTCATCAAGTCATTTGACTACATCCTCTTCTTTCCATTTCTCACATAAGCCTCTTGATGTATATGGAAATGTCTCCTCTTCGATGAGCTTAAACCAAATTAGTAGAGAAAAAGAACGAGAGAGAGAGAGAGAAAAGGCTTGAGAGTGAAAGTGAGTCTAAAAAGCCAAGAGAGCGTGATAAAAGACAAGAGTGTGAGGTGCAAAAGTCAAGAGAGAGTGGTGGGGGTGAGAGAAAAGAAAAATATCAAATGAGAGAAAAACCACAAGCACAAGTGAGTAAAGGGTGCTTGTTAGATTCTAAGGCCTACCTTGGGTGGGCACCAAATGATCCTTTGCCTCTTGTCCTTTGTGAGGAAAATAAGCCCTTACCCACTAATATTTCTTCTATGTCTTTTTATGTTGATGAATGTGTAGATAATTTAATTGAAGATATGGAAGTGAAGCACCATATTGCACATGGCTTGGAGACTATGCCCCCGGAGAAGGACCGAGAGGAACAATGGCAAGTGGATGAACTCCTTGCCCAAGGTTCAAGTGCACTATCCTTGTCGCGTTGTGATGCTCCCTTGCATATGATTACACTAGAGAAGTCCCTTTGTGTTGATAGATTTGTAATTGATAACTTGTGTAAAAAGTGGTCTCATGAGCTTGAATCTTTGAATGATAAATCTATATTTGCACCATATATTGATCATTTCTTGATAAACCCAAGCATTGAGAGACATGCCATTTCTCTTGTGGATTCTATCTTGAATGTAGGAGTTACTTCCTTGCATGCTAAGATGACTAGGTTCTTTTTTGTTAGTAACCTTGAGTTTCATTTATATGTCAATGAGAATAGTAGGACCAAGAGAAGTGAAACTATTGATTTCTTTAGAACTTGGTGTTTGCTACGTCTTCATTGCAAAGTGGTTAAACCCTTCAAGGGGATTGGAGTGTTCTATGGCCATTTTGTGAAGGATTTTTCCACTCATATATCTCTTGTGGATTGTGTTGTATTTAATGGCATAAGGATACATTTTCTCCATAGTTGTGGTCTAAAATTGTTGGAGCAATTGTGTGGGGCTTATTTTGACAAGTTTCTCATGATACTTGATGTAGCTTTTTGCAAGTTTCATATGCATGGTGATGTGTTTTGTCTCCATGTTGTGCAAGAAGGTTTATGGACACATTGCTCCCTTATTTTTGATAATCTCTTGAAATTGATGGGGCAATGGGATGAAATCCATTGTGATGAACTTTGTTTGTTGAATGATAATCCTTCTTGCAAACTTGATGTGTGTCGTGATGAACCTACTCTATGTGTTGAATATGAGTTTATCAATTTGTGGAGTAGCTCTTATTTCAGCAAGGATGATGTATCAATGGTTCCTTATGGTCTTTTGTTGCTTAACCTTGAGAATAGGAATCTTGTGAATAGACCTTATTCGGTTACCTTTGAATCTACACACTATGAGGACCCTTTCTTGTATATGCCTAATCTTGTTGAGAAAGCCAAATCTTTTGTGAAGATGTTCAAGAATTTGGGCATCATTTGTATGGGGATGATCGAACCAAATAGAAACAAGGTGCTTGGGGCATGTGCGTTTTGGCATGTTGATTGCTTTTATTGCATGTCCATTAAACCATTCAATGGAGTTGGGATGTTTTATGGTCTACTTGTGAAGAAATTTATATCTAATGGCTTTGTTTGGGACTACATTATGAACGAATATCTATGTTTATTTGCACCCACATCTTGTACCTATATTGTGAAGTTATTTGAGTTTTGGTATGAAGGGTATCTTGATGAGTTTGTCTTGATTTCTTATGGGTGGGATTTGGACATGAAAGGATTCATTAATTTGTGTTCTCATATTTATTGTGACTTGGCCTTGAGCTTGAGAGAACATGAATTTGGAAGTCCATACAACGTCTTTGGTGTAGTATTGTCTCTTAGAGCCGTTAGTGGTCTCAATCTTTATCGTCGTACTTTGATATTTGACTTGCTCTCCTTCTATTTTGTAGTTGTGCGTAATCCGGATTTGAGGGCAAATCCTTTCCAAGGAGGGGAGGATGATATGACCACGGTTGCTAGACGTCAAGAGTGTCCCTCTCGGCGTGAGCCATGGATCGATTGGGGTCCAAGGATAAGAGGGAGGTCATGCCACATACCCAATACAGCTCGAGGGATGGCCAGGGAAGCGAGGAAGAGGGAAGGCTCAGATTTGAGGACAAATCCTTTCCAAGAAGGGGAGGATGATACGACCATGGCAGCCGTACACCAAAGCTTGTACCTGCAGCTGTCTTCAATCGGTATTATGCCCGTCAAGATGACTTCCAAATGCTTTGAAACTGCCACAATTATCTTCGTCTTTGAGAGAGCTTCGCGTGGGTATCTTACACGCCCCAATCGGAGTTCGGAGGAGAGAGTTATGGACGATTTACTAAAGCCGCGCAGAATAGGCAGGGAGCTCCAGAAGGAACACCCGGGCGGGTGTTTTCTCCATGAAAATCACCCGACCGGGTGAAAGTGTTGTGAAGCATTTCCAGATTCCAGAAGAAACACCCGGGCGGGTGTTTTGGACCGCACAATTCACCCGAGACTTAGTTTTTGTGGGCCTTTTTCACATTTTGGGCTCTTAGTATAAATACATTTTTGGTGTCATTTTTCATTCGAGATTAAGATAAGATTGTGACTAAGATATCTCTTTTGTGAGTTTTTCCTCTTTAAGGAATGTATCCAATTCCTTCCTTGAAGGTTGCTTGTCTCAATTTCATAGATTGATTCAAGTAGAGGTATGCATCAATGGGGTGTATCCATTGAGTAGTGGAGCCAAGGGGTGATAGAGCTATTAAAAGTTGCCTAGGGTTGTTTCCATTCTTTTGGTCAAGGTCCTATGGTCATAACTCTTTTATCTCATCATTATATATGACCACGGTTGCCAAACGTCAAGAGTGTCCCTCTCGGCGTGAGCCATGGAGGATAAGAGGGAGGTCATGCCACATACCCAATACAGCTCGAGGGATGGCCAGGGAAGCGAGGAAGAGGGAAGGCTCAGATTTGAGGACAAATCCTTTCCAAGAAGGGGAGGATGATACGACCATGGAAGCCGTACACCAAAGCTTGTACCTGCAGCTGTCTTCAATCGGTATTATGCCCATCAAGATGACTTCCAAATGCTTTGAAACTGCCACAATTATCTTCGTCTTTGAGAGAGCTTCGCGTGGGTATCTTACACGCCCCAATCGGAGTTCGGAGGAGAGAGTTATGGACGATTTACTAAAGCCGCGCAGAATAGGCAGGGAGCTCCAGAAGGAACACCCGGGCGGGTGTTTTCTCCATGAAAATCACCCGACCGGGTGAAAGTGTTGTGAAGCATTTCCTGATTCCAGAAGAAACACCCGGGCGGGTGTTTTGGACCGCACAATTCACCCGAGACTTAGTTTTTGTGGGCCTTTTTCACATTTTGGGCTCTTAGTATAAATACATTTTTGGTGTCATTTTTCATTCGAGATTAAGATAAGATTGTGACTAAGATATCTCTTTTGTGAGTTTTTCCTCTTTGAGGAATGTATCCAATTCCTTCCTTGAAGGTTGCTTGTCTCAATTTCATAGATTGATTCAAGTAGAGGTATGCATCAATGGGGTGTATCCATTGAGTAGTGGAGCCAAGGGGTGATAGAGCTATTAAAAGTTGCCTAGGGTTGTTTCCATTCTTTTGGTCAAGGTCCTATGGTCATAGCTCTTTTATCTCATCAATATATATGACCACGGTTGCCAGACGTCAAGAGTGTCCCTCTCGGCGTGAGCCATGGAGGATAAGAGGGAGGTCATGCCACATACCAATACAGCTCGAGGGATGGCCAGGGAAGCGAGGAAGAGGGAAGGCTCAGATTTGAGGACAAATCCTTTCCAAGAAGGGGAGGATGATACGACCATGGAAGCCGTACACCAAAGCTTGTACCTGCAGCTGTCTTCAATCAGTATTATGCCCGTCAAGATGACTTCCAAATGCTTTGAAACTGCCACAATTATCTTCGTCTTTGAGAGAGCTTCGCGTGGGTATCTTACACACCCCAATCGGAGTTCGGAGGAGAGAGTTATGGACGATTTACTAAAGCCGCGCAGAACAGGCAGGGAGCTCCAGAAGAAACACCCGGGCGGGTGTTTTCACCATGAAAATCACCCGACCGGGTGAAAGTGTTGTGAAGCACTTCCAGATTCCAGAAGAAACACCCGGGCGGGTGTTTTGGACCGCACAATTCACCCGACACTTAGTTTTTGTGGGCCTTTTTCACATTTTGGGCTCTTAGTATAAATACCTTTTTGGTGTCATTTTTCATTCGAGATTAAGATAAGATTGTGATTAAGATATCTCTTTTGTGAGTTTTTCCTCTTTGAGGAATGTATCCAATTCCTTCCTTGAAGGTTGCTTATCTCAATTTCATAGGTTGATTCAAGTAGGGGTATGCATCAATGGGGTGTATCCATTGAGTAGTGGAGCCAAGGGGTGATAGAGCTATTAAAAGTTGCCTAGGGTTGTTTCCATTCTTTTGGTCAAGGTCCTATGGTCATAACTCTTTTATCTCATCATTATATATGACCACGGTTGCCAGACGTCAAGAGTGTCCCTCTCGGCGTGAGCCATGGAGGATAAGAGGGAGGTCATGCCACATACCCAATACAGCTCGAGGGATGGCCAGGGAAGCGAGGAAGAGGGAAGGCTCAGATTTGAGGACAAATCCTTTCCAAGAAGGGGAGGATGATACGACCATGGAAGCCGTGCACCAAAGCTTGTACCTGCAGCTGTCTTCAATCAGTATTATGCCCGTCAAGATGACTTCCAAATGCTTTGAAACTGCCACAATTATCTTCGTCTTTGAGAGAGCTTCGCGTGGGTATCTTACACGCCCCAATCGGAGTTCGGAGGAGAGAGTTATGGACGATTTACTAAAGCCGCGCAGAATAGGCAGGGAGCTCCAGAAGGAACACCCGGGCGGGTGTTTTCTCCATGAAAATCACCCGACCGGGTGAAAGTGTTGTGAAGCATTTCCAGATTCCAGAAGAAACACCCGGGCGGGTGTTTTGGACCGCACAATTCACCCGAGACTTAGTTTTTGTGGGCCTTTTTCACATTTTGGGCTCTTAGTATAAATACATTTTTGGTGTCATTTTTCATTCGAGATTAAGATAAGATTGTGACTAAGATATCTCTTTTGTGAGTTTTTCCTCTTTAAGGAATGTATCCAATTCCTTCCTTGAAGGTTGCTTGTCTCAATTTCATAGATTGATTCAAGTAGAGGTATGCATCAATGGGGTGTATCCATTGAGTAGTGGAGCCAAGGGGTGATAGAGCTATTAAAAGTTGCCTAGGGTTGTTTCCATTCTTTTGGTCAAGGTCCTATGGTCATAACTCTTTTATCTCATCATTATATATGACCACGGTTGCCAAACGTCAAGAGTGTCCCTCTCGGCGTGAGCCATGGAGGATAAGAGGGAGGTCATGCCACATACCCAATACAGCTCGAGGGATGGCCAGGGAAGCGAGGAAGAGGGAAGGCTCAGATTTGAGGACAAATCCTTTCCAAGAAGGGGAGGATGATACGACCATGGAAGCCGTACACCAAAGCTTGTACCTGCAGCTGTCTTCAATCGGTATTATGCCCATCAAGATGACTTCCAAATGCTTTGAAACTGCCACAATTATCTTCGTCTTTGAGAGAGCTTCGCGTGGGTATCTTACACGCCCCAATCGGAGTTCGGAGGAGAGAGTTATGGACGATTTACTAAAGCCGCGCAGAATAGGCAGGGAGCTCCAGAAGGAACACCCGGGCGGGTGTTTTCTCCATGAAAATCACCCGACCGGGTGAAAGTGTTGTGAAGCATTTCCTGATTCCAGAAGAAACACCCGGGCGGGTGTTTTGGACCGCACAATTCACCCGAGACTTAGTTTTTGTGGGCCTTTTTCACATTTTGGGCTCTTAGTATAAATACATTTTTGGTGTCATTTTTCATTCGAGATTAAGATAAGATTGTGACTAAGATATCTCTTTTGTGAGTTTTTCCTCTTTGAGGAATGTATCCAATTCCTTCCTTGAAGGTTGCTTGTCTCAATTTCATAGATTGATTCAAGTAGAGGTATGCATCAATGGGGTGTATCCATTGAGTAGTGGAGCCAAGGGGTGATAGAGCTATTAAAAGTTGCCTAGGGTTGTTTCCATTCTTTTGGTCAAGGTCCTATGGTCATAGCTCTTTTATCTCATCAATATATATGACCACGGTTGCCAGACGTCAAGAGTGTCCCTCTCGGCGTGAGCCATGGAGGATAAGAGGGAGGTCATGCCACATACCAATACAGCTCGAGGGATGGCCAGGGAAGCGAGGAAGAGGGAAGGCTCAGATTTGAGGACAAATCCTTTCCAAGAAGGGGAGGATGATACGACCATGGAAGCCGTACACCAAAGCTTGTACCTGCAGCTGTCTTCAATCAGTATTATGCCCGTCAATCAGTATTATGCCCGTCAAGATGACTTCCAAATGCTTTGAAACTGCCACAATTATCTTCGTCTTTGAGAGAGCTTCGCGTGGGTATCTTACACACCCCAATCGGAGTTCGGAGGAGAGAGTTATGGACGATTTACTAAAGCCGCGCAGAACAGGCAGGGAGCTCCAGAAGAAACACCCGGGCGGGTGTTTTCACCATGAAAATCACCCGACCGGGTGAAAGTGTTGTGAAGCACTTCCAGATTCCAGAAGAAACACCCGGGCGGGTGTTTTGGACCGCACAATTCACCCGACACTTAGTTTTTGTGGGCCTTTTTCACATTTTGGGCTCTTAGTATAAATACCTTTTTGGTGTCATTTTTCATTCGAGATTAAGATAAGATTGTGATTAAGATATCTCTTTTGTGAGTTTTTCCTCTTTGAGGAATGTATCCAATTCCTTCCTTGAAGGTTGCTTATCTCAATTTCATAGGTTGATTCAAGTAGGGGTATGCATCAATGGGGTGTATCCATTGAGTAGTGGAGCCAAGGGGTGATAGAGCTATTAAAAGTTGCCTAGGGTTGTTTCCATTCTTTTGGTCAAGGTCCTATGGTCATAACTCTTTTATCTCATCATTATATATGACCACGGTTGCCAGACGTCAAGAGTGTCCCTCTCGGCGTGAGCCATGGAGGATAAGAGGGAGGTCATGCCACATACCCAATACAGCTCGAGGGATGGCCAGGGAAGCGAGGAAGAGGGAAGGCTCAGATTTGAGGACAAATCCTTTCCAAGAAGGGGAGGATGATACGACCATGGAAGCCGTGCACCAAAGCTTGTACCTGCAGCTGTCTTCAATCAGTATTATGCCCGTCAAGATGACTTCCAAATGCTTTGAAACTGCCACAATTATCTTCGTCTTTGAGAGAGCTTCGCGTGGGTATCTTACACGCCCCAATCGGAGTTCGGAGGAGAGAGTTATGGACGATTTACTAAAGCCGCGCAGAATAGGCAGGGAGCTCCAGAAGGAACACCCGGGCGGGTGTTTTCTCCATGAAAATCACCCGACCGGGTGAAAGTGTTGTGAAGCATTTCCAGATTCCAGAAGAAACACCCGGGTGGGTGTTTTGGACCGCACAATTCACCCGAGACTTAGTTTTTGTGGGCCTTTTTCACATTTTGGGCTCTTAGTATAAATACCTTTTTGGTGTCATTTTTCATTCGAGATTAAGATAAGATTGTGATTAAGATATCTCTTTTGTGAGTTTTTCCTCTTTGAGGAATGTATCCAATTCCTTCCTTGAAGGTTGCTTATCTCAATTTCATAGGTTGATTCAAGTAGAGGTATGCATCAATGGGGTGTATCCATTGAGTAGTGGAGCCAAGGGGTGATAGAGCTATTAAAAGTTGCCTAGGGTTGTTTCCATTCTTTTGGTCAAGGTCCTATGGTCATAACTCTTTTATCTCATCATTATATATGACCACGGTTGCCAGACGTCAAGAGTGTCCCTCTCGGCGTGAGCCATGGAGGATAAGAGGGAGGTCATGCCACATACCCAATACAGCTCGAGGGATGGCCAGGGAAGCGAGGAAGAGGGAAGGCTCAGATTTGAGGACAAATCCTTTCCAAGAAGGGGAGGATGATACGACCATGGAAGCCGTACACCAAAGCTTGTACCTGCAGCTGTCTTCAATCGGTATTATGCCCATCAAGATGACTTCCAAATGCTTTGAAACTGCCACAATTATCTTCGTCTTTGAGAGAGCTTCGCGTGGGTATCTTACACGCCCCAATCGGAGTTCGGAGGAGAGAGTTATGGACGATTTACTAAAGCCGCGCAGAATAGGCAGGGAGCTCCAGAAGGAAC
Source organism: Salvia hispanica (assembly GCF_029641045.1). NCBI lineage: Eukaryota > Viridiplantae > Streptophyta > Magnoliopsida > Lamiales > Lamiaceae > Salvia > Salvia hispanica. The sequence continues at coordinate 7,153,699 of NC_142697.1, read as the reverse complement.
ACCCGGGCGGGTGTTTTCTCCATGAAAATCACCCGACCGGGTGAAAGTGTTGTGAAGCATTTCCAGATTCCAGAAGAAACACCCGGGTGGGTGTTTTGGACCGCACAATTCACCCGAGACTTAGTTTTTGTGGGCCTTTTTCACATTTTGGGCTCTTAGTATAAATACATTTTTGGTGTCATTTTTCATTCGAGATTAAGATAAGATTGTGACTAAGATATCTCTTTTGTGAGTTTTTCCTCTTTGAGGAATGTATCCAATTCCTTCCTTGAAGGTTGCTTGTCTCAATTTCATAGATTGATTCAAGTAGAGGTATGCATCAATGGGGTGTATCCATTGAGTAGTGGAGCCAAGGGGTGATAGAGCTATTAAAAGTTGCCTAGGGTTGTTTCCATTCTTTTGGTCAAGGTCCTATGGTCATAGCTCTTTTATCTCATCAATATATATGACCACGGTTGCCAGACGTCAAGAGTGTCCCTCTCGGCGTGAGCCATGGAGGATAAGAGGGAGGTCATGCCACATACCCAATACAGCTCGAGGGATGGCCAGGGAAGCGAGGAAGAGGGAAGGCTCAGATTTGAGGACAAATCCTTTCCAAGAAGGGGAGGATGATACGACCATGGAAGCCGTGCACCAAAGCTTGTACCTGCAGCTGTCTTCAATCAGTATTATGCCCGTCAAGATGACTTCCAAATGCTTTGAAACTGCCACAATTATCTTCGTCTTTGAGAGAGCTTCGCGTGGGTATCTTACACGCCCCAATCGGAGTTCGGAGGAGAGAGTTATGGACGATTTACTAAAGCCGCGCAGAATAGGCAGGGAGCTCCAGAAGGAACACCCGGGCGGGTGTTTTCTCCATGAAAATCACCCGACCGGGTGAAAGTGTTGTGAAGCATTTCCAGATTCCAGAAGAAACACCCGGGTGGGTGTTTTGGACCGCACAATTCACCCGAGACTTAGTTTTTGTGGGCCTTTTTCACATTTTGGGCTCTTAGTATAAATACCTTTTTGGTGTCATTTTTCATTCGAGATTAAGATAAGATTGTGATTAAGATATCTCTTTTGTGAGTTTTTCCTCTTTGAGGAATGTATCCAATTCCTTCCTTGAAGGTTGCTTATCTCAATTTCATAGGTTGATTCAAGTAGAGGTATGCATCAATGGGGTGTATCCATTGAGTAGTGGAGCCAAGGGGTGATAGAGCTATTAAAAGTTGCCTAGGGTTGTTTCCATTCTTTTGGTCAAGGTCCTATGGTCATAACTCTTTTATCTCATCATTATATATGACCACGGTTGCCAGACGTCAAGAGTGTCCCTCTCGGCGTGAGCCATGGAGGATAAGAGGGAGGTCATGCCACATACCCAATACAGCTCGAGGGATGGCCAGGGAAGCGAGGAAGGGGGAAGGCTCAGATTTGAGGACAAATCCTTTCCAAGAAGGGGAGGATGATACGACCATGGAAGCCGTACACCAAAGCTTGTACCTGCAGCTGTCTTCAATCGGTATTATGCCCATCAAGATGACTTCCAAATGCTTTGAAACTGCCACAATTATCTTCGTCTTTGAGAGAGCTTCGCGTGGGTATCTTACACGCCCCAATCGGAGTTCGGAGGAGAGAGTTATGGACGATTTACTAAAGCCGCGCAGAATAGGCAGGGAGCTCCAGAAGGAACACCCGGGCGGGTGTTTTCTCCATGAAAATCACCCGACCGGGTGAAAGTGTTGTGAAGCATTTCCAGATTCCAGAAGAAACACCCGGGCGGGTGTTTTGGACCGCACAATTCACCCGAGACTTAGTTTTTGTGGGCCTTTTTCACATTTTGGGCTCTTAGTATAAATACCTTTTTGGTGTCATTTTTCATTCGAGATTAAGATAAGATTGTGATTAAGATATCTCTTTTGTGAGTTTTTCCTCTTTGAGGAATGTATCCAATTCCTTCCTTGAAGGTTGCTTATCTCAATTTCATAGGTTGATTCAAGTAGGGGTATGCATCAATGGGGTGTATCCATTGAGTAGTGGAGCCAAGGGGTGATAGAGCTATTAAAAGTTGCCTAGGGTTGTTTCCATTCTTTTGGTCAAGGTCCTATGGTCATAACTCTTTTATCTCATCATTATATATGACCACGGTTGCCAGACGTCAAGAGTGTCCCTCTCGGCGTGAGCCATGGAGGATAAGAGGGAGGTCATGCCACATACCCAATACAGCTCGAGGGATGGCCAGGGAAGCGAGGAAGAGGGAAGGCTCAGATTTGAGGACAAATCCTTTCCAAGAAGGGGAGGATGATACGACCATGGAAGCCGTGCACCAAAGCTTGTACCTGCAGCTGTCTTCAATCAGTATTATGCCCGTCAAGATGACTTCCAAATGCTTTGAAACTGCCACAATTATCTTCGTCTTTGAGAGAGCTTCGCGTGGGTATCTTACACGCCCCAATCGGAGTTCGGAGGAGAGAGTTATGGACGATTTACTAAAGCCGCGCAGAATAGGCAGGGAGCTCCAGATGGAACACCCGGGCGGGTGTTTTCTCCATGAAAATCACCCGACCGGGTGAAAGTGTTGTGAAGCATTTCCAGATTCCAGAAGAAACACCCGGGTGGGTGTTTTGGACCGCACAATTCACCCGAGACTTAGTTTTTGTGGGCCTTTTTCACATTTTGGGCTCTTAGTATAAATACCTTTTTGGTGTCATTTTTCATTCGAGATTAAGATAAGATTGTGATTAAGATATCTCTTTTGTGAGTTTTTCCTCTTTGAGGAATGTATCCAATTCCTTCCTTGAAGGTTGCTTATCTCTATTTCATAGGTTGATTCAAGTAGAGGTATGCATCAATGGGGTGTATCCATTGAGTAGTGGAGCCAAGGGGTGATAGAGCTATTAAAAGTTGCCTAGGGTTGTTTCCTTTCTTTTGGTCAAGGTCCTATGGTCATAACTCTTTTATCTCATCATTATATATGACCACGGTTGCCAGACGTCAAGAGTGTCCCTCTCGGCGTGAGCCATGGAGGATAAGAGGGAGGTCATGCCACATACCCAATACAGCTCGAGGGATGGCCAGGGAAGCGAGGAAGAGGGAAGGCTCAGATTTGAGGACAAATCCTTTCCAAGAAGGGGAGGATGATACGACCATGGAAGCCGTACACCAAAGCTTGTACCTGCAGCTGTCTTCAATCGGTATTATGCCCATCAAGATGACTTCCAAATGCTTTGAAACTGCCACAATTATCTTCGTCTTTGAGAGAGCTTCGCGTGGGTATCTTACACGCCCCAATCGGAGTTCGGAGGAGAGAGTTATGGACGATTTACTAAAGCCGCGCAGAATAGGCAGGGAGCTCCAGAAGGAACACCCGGGCGGGTGTTTTCTCCATGAAAATCACCCGACCGGGTGAAAGTGTTGTGAAGCATTTCCAGATTCCAGAAGAAACACCCGGGCGGGTGTTTTGGACCGCACAATTCACCCGAGACTTAGTTTTTGTGGGCCTTTTTCACATTTTGGGCTCTTAGTATAAATACCTTTTTGGTGTCATTTTTCATTCGAGATTAAGATAAGATTGTGATTAAGATATCTCTTTTGTGAGTTTTTCCTCTTTGAGGAATGTATCCAATTCCTTCCTTGAAGGTTGCTTATCTCAATTTCATAGGTTGATTCAAGTAGGGGTATGCATCAATGGGGTGTATCCATTGAGTAGTGGAGCCAAGGGGTGATAGAGCTATTAAAAGTTGCCTAGGGTTGTTTCCATTCTTTTGGTCAAGGTCCTATGGTCATAACTCTTTTATCTCATCATTATATATGACCACGGTTGCCAGACGTCAAGAGTGTCCCTCTCGGCGTGAGCCATGGAGGATAAGAGGGAGGTCATGCCACATACCCAATACAGCTCGAGGGATGGCCAGGGAAGCGAGGAAGAGGGAAGGCTCAGATTTGAGGACAAATCCTTTCCAAGAAGGGGAGGATGATACGACCATGGAAGCCGTGCACCAAAGCTTGTACCTGCAGCTGTCTTCAATCAGTATTATGCCCGTCAAGATGACTTCCAAATGCTTTGAAACTGCCACAATTATCTTCGTCTTTGAGAGAGCTTCGCGTGGGTATCTTACACGCCCCAATTGGAGTTCGGAGGAGAGAGTTATGGACGATTTACTAAAGCCGCGCAGAATAGGCAGGGAGCTCCAGAAGGAACACCCGGGCGGGTGTTTTCTCCATGAAAATCACCCGACCGGGTGAAAGTGTTGTGAAGCATTTCCAGATTCCAGAAGAAACACCCGGGCGGGTGTTTTGGACCGCACAATTCACCCGAGACTTAGTTTTTGTGGGCCTTTTTCACATTTTGGGCTCTTAGTATAAATACATTTTTGGTGTCATTTTTCATTCGAGATTAAGATAAGATTGTGACTAAGATATCTCTTTTGTGAGTTTTTCCTCTTTGAGGAATGTATCCAATTCCTTCCTTGAAGGTTGCTTGTCTCAATTTCATAGATTGATTCAAGTAGAGGTATGCATCAATGGGGTGTATCCATTGAGTAGTGGAGCCAAGGGGTGATAGAGCTATTAAAAGTTGCCTAGGGTTGTTTCCATTCTTTTGGTCAAGGTCCTATGGTCATAGCTCTTTTATCTCATCAATATATATGACCACGGTTGCCAGACGTCAAGAGTGTCCCTCTCGGCGTGAGCCATGGAGGATAAGAGGGAGGTCATGCCACATACCCAATACAGCTCGAGGGATGGCCAGGGAAGCGAGGAAGAGGGAAGGCTCAGATTTGAGGACAAATCCTTTCCAAGAAGGGGAGGATGATACGACCACGGAAGCCGTACACCAAAGCTTGTACCTGCAGCTGTCTTCAATCAGTATTATGCCCATCAAGATGACTTCCAAATGCTTTGAAACTGCCACAATTAATTATCTTCGTCTTTGAGAGAGCTTCACGTGGGTATCTTACACACCCCAATCGGAGTTCGGAGGAGAGAGTTATGGACGATTTACTAAAGCCGCGCAGAACAGGCAGGGAGCTCCAGAAGAAACACCCGGGCGGGTGTTTTCACCATGAAAATCACCCGACCGGGTGAAAGTGTTGTGAAGCATTTCCAGATTCCAGAAGAAACACCCGGGCGGGTGTTTTGGACCGCACAATTCACCCGAGACTTAGTTTTTGTGGGCCTTTTTCACATTTTGGGCTCTTAGTATAAATACCTTTTTGGTGTCATTTTTCATTCGAGATTAAGATAAGATTGTGATTAAGATATCTCTTTTGTGAGTTTTTCCTCTTTGAGGAATGTATCCAATTCCTTCCTTGAAGGTTGCTTATCTCAATTTCATAGGTTGATTCAAGTAGAGGTATGCATCAATGGGGTGTATCCATTGAGTAGTGGAGCCAAGGGGTGATAGAGCTATTAAAAGTTGCCTAGGGTTGTTTCCATTCTTTTGGTCAAGGTCCTATGGTCATAACTCTTTTATCTCATCATTATATATGACCACGGTTGCCAGACGTCAAGAGTGTCCCTCTCGGCGTGAGCCATGGAGGATAAGAGGGAGGTCATGCCACATACCCAATACAGCTCGAGGGATGGCCAGGGAAGCGAGGAAGAGGGAAGGCTCAGATTTGAGGACAAATCCTTTCCAAGAAGGGGAGGATGATACGACCATGGAAGCCGTGCACCAAAGCTTGTACCTGCAGCTGTCTTCAATCAGTATTATGCCCGTCAAGATGACATCCAAATGCTTTGAAACTGCCACAATTATCTTCGTCTTTGAGAGAGCTTCGCGTGGGTATCTTACACACCCCAATCGGAGTTCGGAGGAGAGAGTTATGGACCATTTACTAAAGCCGCGCAGAACAGGCAGGGAGCTCCAGAAGGAACACCCGGGCGGGTGTTTTCTCCATGAAAATCACCCGACCGGGTGAAAGTGTTGTGAAGCATTTCCAGATTCCAGAAGAAACACCCGGGCGGGTGTTTTGGACCGCACAATTCACCCGAGACTTAGTTTTTGTGGGCCTTTTTCACATTTTGGGCTCTTAGTATAAATACCTTTTTGGTGTCATTTTTCATTCGAGATTAAGATAAGATTGTGATTAAGATATCTCTTTTGTGAGTTTTTCCTCTTTGAGGAATATATCCAATTCCTTCCTTGAAGGTTGCTTATCTCAATTTCATAGGTTGATTCAAGTAGAGGTATGCATCAATGGGGTGTATCCATTGAGTAGTGCAGCCAAGGGGTGATAGAGCTATTAAAAGTTGCCTAGGGTTGTTTCCATTCTTTTGGTCAAGGTCCTATGGTCATAACTCTTTTATCTCATCATTATATATGACCACGGTTGCCAAACGTCAAGAGTGTCCCTCTCGGCGTGAGCCATGGAGGATAAGAGGGAGGTCATGCCACATACCCAATACAGCTCGAGGGATGGCCAGGGAAGCGAGGAAGAGGGAAGGCTCAGATTTGAGGACAAATCCTTTCCAAGAAGGGGAGGATGATACGACCATGGAAGCCGTGCACCAAAGCTTGTACCTGCAGCTGTCTTCAATCAGTATTATGCCCGTCAAGATGACATCCAAATGCTTTGAAACTGCCACAATTATCTTCGTCTTTGAGAGAGCTTCGCGTGGGTATCTTACACACCCCAATCGGAGTTCGGAGGAGAGAGTTATGGACCATTTACTAAAGCCGCGCAGAACAGGCAGGGAGCTCCAGAAGGAACACCCGGGCGGGTGTTTTCTCCATGAAAATCACCCGACCGGGTGAAAGTGTTGTGAAGCATTTCCAGATTCCAGAAGAAACACCCGTGCGGGTGTTTTGGACCGCACAATTCACCCGAGACTTAGTTTTTGTGGGCCTTTTTCACATTTTGGGCTCTTAGTATAAATACCTTTTTGGTGTCATTTTTCATTCGAGATTAAGATAAGATTGTGATTAAGATATCTCTTTTGTGAGTTTTTCCTCTTTGAGGAATATATCCAATTCCTTCCTTGAAGGTTGCTTATCTCAATTTCATAGGTTGATTCAAGTAGAGGTATGCATCAATGGGGTGTATCCATTGAGTAGTGCAGCCAAGGGGTGATAGAGCTATTAAAAGTTGCCTAGGGTTGTTTCCATTCTTTTGGTCAAGGTCCTATGGTCATAACTCTTTTATCTCATCATTATATATGACCACGGTTGCCAAACGTCAAGAGTGTCCCTCTCGGCGTGAGCCATGGAGGATAAGAGGGAGGTCATGCCACATACCCAATACAGCTCGAGGGATGGCCAGGGAAGCGAGGAAGAGGGAAGGCTCAGATTTGAGGACAAATCCTTTCCAAGAAGGGGAGGATGATACGACCATGGAAGCCGTACACCAAAGCTTGTACCTGCAGCTGTCTTCAATCGGTATTATGCCCGTCAAGATGACTTCCAAATGCTTTGAAACTGCCACAATTATCTTCGTCTTTGAGAGAGCTTCGCGTGGGTATCTTACACGCCCCAATCGGAGTTCGGAGGAGAGAGTTATGGACGATTTACTAAAGCCGCGCAGAATAGGCAGGGAGCTCCAGAAGGAACACCCGGGCGGGTGTTTTCTCCATGAAAATCACCCGACCGGGTGAAAGTGTTGTGAAGCATTTCCAGATTCCAGAAGAAACACCCGGGCGGGTGTTTTGGACCGCACAATTCACCCGAGACTTAGTTTTTGTGGGCCTTTTTCACATTTTGGGCTCTTAGTATAAATACATTTTTGGTGTCATTTTTCATTCGAGATTAAGATAAGATTGTGACTAAGATATCTCTTTTGTGAGTTTTTCCTCTTTGAGGAATGTATCCAATTCCTTCCTTGAAGGTTGCTTGTCTCAATTTCATAGATTGATTCAAGTAGAGGTATGCATCAATGGGGTGTATCCATTGAGTAGTGGAGCCAAGGGGTGATAGAGCTATTAAAAGTTGCCTAGGGTTGTTTCCATTCTTTTGGTCAAGGTCCTATGGTCATAGCTCTTTTATCTCATCAATATATATGACCACGGTTGCCAGACGTCAAGAGTGTCCCTCTCGGCGTGAGCCATGGAGGATAAGAGGGAGGTCATGCCACATACCCAATACAGCTCGAGGGATGGCCAGGGAAGCGAGGAAGAGGGAAGGCTCAGATTTGAGGACAAATCCTTTCCAAGAAGGGGAGGATGATACGACCACGGAAGCCGTACACCAAAGCTTGTACCTGCAGCTGTCTTCAATCAGTATTATGCCCATCAAGATGACTTCCAAATGCTTTGAAACTGCCACAATTATCTTCGTCTTTGAGAGAGCTTCACGTGGGTATCTTACACACCCCAATCGGAGTTCGGAGGAGAGAGTTATGGACGATTTACTAAAGCCGCGCAGAACAGGCAGGGAGCTCCAGAAGAAACACCCGGGCGGGTGTTTTCACCATGAAAATCACCCGACCGGGTGAAAGTGTTGTGAAGCATTTCCAGATTCCAGAAGAAACACCCGGGCGGGTGTTTTGGACCGCACAATTCACCCGAGACTTAGTTTTTGTGGGCCTTTTTCACATTTTGGGCTCTTAGTATAAATACCTTTTTGGTGTCATTTTTCATTCGAGATTAAGATAAGATTGTGATTAAGATATCTCTTTTGTGAGTTTTTCCTCTTTGAGGAATGTATCCAATTCCTTCCTTGAAGGTTGCTTATCTCAATTTCATAGGTTGATTCAAGTAGAGGTATGCATCAATGGGGTGTATCCATTGAGTAGTGGAGCCAAGGGGTGATAGAGCTATTAAAAGTTGCCTAGGGTTGTTTCCATTCTTTTGGTCAAGGTCCTATGGTCATAGCTCTTTTATCTCATCAATATATATGACCACGGTTGCCAGACGTCAAGAGTGTCCCTCTCGGCGTGAGCCATGGAGGATAAGAGGGAGGTCATGCCACATACCCAATACAGCTCGAGGGATGGCCAGGGAAGCGAGGAAGAGGGAAGGCTCAGATTTGAGGACAAATCCTTTCCAAGAAGGGGAGGATGATACGACCATGGAAGCCGTGCACCAAAGCTTGTACCTGCAGCTGTCTTCAATCAGTATTATGCCTATCAAGATGACATCCAAATGCTTTGAAACTGCCACAATTATCTTCGTCTTTGAGAGAGCTTCGCGTGGGTATCTTACACGCCCCAATCGGAGTTCGGAGGAGAGAGTTATGGACGATTTACTAAAGCCGCGCAGAATAGGCAGGGAGCTCCAGAAGGAACACCCGGGCGGGTGTTTTCTCCATGAAAATCACCCGACCGGGTGAAAGTGTTGTGAAGCATTTCCAGATTCCAGAAGAAACACCCGGGTGGGTGTTTTGGACCGCACAATTCACCCGAGACTTAGTTTTTGTGGGCCTTTTTCACATTTTGGGCTCTTAGTATAAATACCTTTTTGGTGTCATTTTTCATTCGAGATTAAGATAAGATTGTGATTAAGATATCTCTTTTGTGAGTTTTTCCTCTTTGAGGAATGTATCCAATTCCTTCCTTGAAGGTTGCTTATCTCAATTTCATAGGTTGATTCAAGTAGAGGTATGCATCAATGGGGTGTATCCATTGAGTAGTGGAGCCAAGGGGTGATAGAGCTATTAAAAGTTGCCTAGGGTTGTTTCCATTCTTTTGGTCAAGGTCCTATGGTCATAACTCTTTTATCTCATCATTATATATGACCACGGTTGCCAGACGTCAAGAGTGTCCCTCTCGGCGTGAGCCATGGAGGATAAGAGGGAGGTCATGCCACATACCCAATACAGCTCGAGGGATGGCCAGGGAAGCGAGGAAGAGGGAAGGCTCAGATTTGAGGACAAATCCTTTCCAAGAAGGGGAGGATGATACGACCACGGAAGCCGTACACCAAAGCTTGTACCTGCAGCTGTCTTCAATCGGTATTATGCCCATCAAGATGACTTTCAAATGCTTTGAAACTGCCACAATTATCTTCGTCTTTGAGAGAGCTTCGCGTGGGTATCTTACACGCCCCAATCGGAGTTCGGAGGAGAGAGTTATGGACGATTTACTAAAGCCGCGCAGAATAGGCAGGGAGCTCCAGAAGGAACACCCGGGCGGGTGTTTTCTCCATGAAAATCACCCGACCGGGTGAAAGTGTTGTGAAGCATTTCCAGATTCCAGAAGAAACACCCGGGCGGGTGTTTTGGACCGCACAATTCACCCGAGACTTAGTTTTTGTGGGCCTTTTTCACATTTTGGGCTCTTAGTATAAATACATTTTTGGTGTCATTTTTCATTCGAGATTAAGATAAGATTGTGACTAAGATATCTCTTTTGTGAGTTTTTCCTCTTTGAGGAATGTATCCAATTCCTTCCTTGAAGGTTGCTTGTCTCAATTTCATAGATTGATTCAAGTAGAGGTATGCATCAATGGGGTGTATCCATTGAGTAGTGGAGCCAAGGGGTGATAGAGCTATTAAAAGTTACCTAGGGTTGTTTCCATTCTTTTGGTCAAGGTCCTATGGTCATAGCTCTTTTATCTCATCAATATATATGACCACGGTTGCCAGACGTCAAGAGTGTCCCTCTCGGCGTGAGCCATGGAGGATAAGAGGGAGGTCATGCCACATACCCAATACAGCTCGAGGGATGGCCAGGGAAGCGAGGAAGAGGGAAGGCTCAGATTTGAGGACAAATCCTTTCCAAGAAGGGGAGGATGATACGACCACGGAAGCCGTACACCAAAGCTTGTACCTGCAGCTGTCTTCAATCAGTATTATGCCCATCAAGATGACTTCCAAATGCTTTGAAACTGCCACAATTATCTTCGTCTTTGAGAGAGCTTCACGTGGGTATCTTACACACCCCAATCGGAGTTCGGAGGAGAGAGTTATGGACGATTTACTAAAGCCGCGCAGAATAGGCAGGGAGCTCCAGAAGGAACACCCGGGCGGGTGTTTTCTCCATGAAAATCACCCGACCGGGTGAAAGTGTTGTGAAGCATTTCCAGATTCCAGAAGAAACACCCGGGTGGGTGTTTTGGACCGCACAATTCACCCGAGACTTAGTTTTTGTGGGCCTTTTTCACATTTTGGGCTCTTAGTATAAATACCTTTTTGGTGTCATTTTTCATTCGAGATTAAGATAAGATTGTGATTAAGATATCTCTTTTGTGAGTTTTTCCTCTTTGAGGAATGTATCCAATTCCTTCCTTGAAGGTTGCTTATCTCAATTTCATAGGTTGATTCAAGTAGAGGTATGCATCAATGGGGTGTATCCATTGAGTAGTGGAGCCAAGGGGTGATAGAGCTATTAAAAGTTGCCTAGGGTTGTTTCCATTCTTTTGGTCAAGGTCCTATGGTCATAACTCTTTTATCTCATCATTATATATGACCACGGTTGCCAGACGTCAAGAGTGTCCCTCTCGGCGTGAGCCATGGAGGATAAGAGGGAGGTCATGCCACATACCCAATACAGCTCGAGGGATGGCCAGGGAAGCGAGGAAGAGGGAAGGCTCAGATTTGAGGACAAATCCTTTCCAAGAAGGGGAGGATGATACGACCATGGAAGCCGTACACCAAAGCTTGTACCTGCAGCTGTCTTCAATCGGTATTATGCCCATCAAGATGACTTCCAAATGCTTTGAAACTGCCACAATTATCTTCGTCTTTGAGAGAGCTTCGCGTGGGTATCTTACACGCCCCAATCGGAGTTCGGAGGAGAGAGTTATGGACGATTTACTAAAGCCGCGCAGAACAGGCAGGGAGCTCCAGAAGAAACACCCGGGCGGGTGTTTTCACCATGAAAATCACCCGACCGGGTGAAAGTGTTGTGAAGCATTTCCAGATTCCAGAAGAAACACCCGGGCGGGTGTTTTGGACCGCACAATTCACCCGAGACTTAGTTTTTGTGGGCCTTTTTCACATTTTGGGCTCTTAGTATAAATACCTTTTTGGTGTCATTTTTCATTCGAGATTAAGATAAGATTGTGATTAAGATATCTCTTTTGTGAGTTTTTCCTCTTTGAGGAATGTATCCAATTCCTTCCTTGAAGGTTGCTTATCTCAATTTCATAGGTTGATTCAAGTAGAGGTATGCATCAATGGGGTGTATCCATTGAGTAGTGGAGCCAAGGGGTGATAGAGCTATTAAAAGTTGCCTAGGGTTGTTTCCATTCTTTTGGTCAAGGTCCTATGGTCATAACTCTTTTATCTCATCATTATATATGACCACGGTTGCCAGACGTCAAGAGTGTACCTCTCGGCGTGAGCCATGGAGGATAAGAGGGAGGTCATGCCACATACCCAATACAGCTCGAGGGATGGCCAGGGAAGCGAGGAAGAGGGAAGGCTCAGATTTGAGGACAAATCCTTTCCAAGAAGGGGAGGATGATACGACCATGGAAGCCGTGCACCAAAGCTTGTACCTGCAGCTGTCTTCAATCAGTATTATGCCCATCAAGATGACATCCAAATGCTTTGAAACTGCCACAATTATCTTCGTCTTTGAGAGAGCTTCGCGTGGGTATCTTACACGCCCCAATCGGAGTTCGGAGGAGAGAGTTATGGACGATTTACTAAAGCCGCGCAGAATAGGCAGGGAGCTCCAGAAGGAACACCCGGGCGGGTGTTTTCTCCATGAAAATCACCCGACCGGGTGAAAGTGTTGTGAAGCATTTCCAGATTCCAGAAGAAACACCCGGGTGGGTGTTTTGGACCGCACAATTCACCCGAGACTCAGTTTTTGTGGGCCTTTTTCACATTTTGGGCTCTTAGTATAAATACCTTTTTGGTGTCATTTTTCATTCGAGATTAAGATAAGATTGTGATTAAGATATCTCTTTTGTGAGTTTTTCCTCTTTGAGGAATGTATCCAATTCCTTCCTTGAAGGTTGCTTATCTCAATTTCATAGGTTGATTCAAGTAGAGGTATGCATCAATGGGGTGTATCCATTGAGTAGTGGAGCCAAGGGGTGATAGAGCTATTAAAAGTTGCCTAGGGTTGTTTCCATTCTTTTGGTCAAGGTCCTATGGTCATAACTCTTTTATCTCATCATTATATATGACCACGGTTGCCAGACGTCAAGAGTGTACCTCTCGGCGTGAGCCATGGAGGATAAGAGGGAGGTCATGCCACATACCCAATACAGCTCGAGGGATGGCCAGGGAAGCGAGGAAGAGGGAAGGCTCAGATTTGAGGACAAATCCTTTCCAAGAAGGGGAGGATGATACGACCATGGAAGCCGTACACCAAAGCTTGTACCTGCAGCTGTCTTCAATCGGTATTATGCCCATCAAGATGACTTCCAAATGCTTTGAAACTGCCACAATTATCTTCGTCTTTGAGAGAGCTTCGCGTGGGTATCTTACACGCCCCAATCGGAGTTCGGAGGAGAGAGTTATGGACGATTTACTAAAGCCGCGCAGAATAGGCAGGGAGCTCCAGAAGGAACACCCGGGCGGGTGTTTTCTCCATGAAAATCACCCGACCGGGTGAAAGTGTTGTGAAGCATTTCCTGATTCCAGAAGAAACACCCGGGCGGGTGTTTTGGACCGCACAATTCACCCGAGACTTAGTTTTTGTGGGCCTTTTTCACATTTTGGGCTCTTAGTATAAATACATTTTTGGTGTCATTTTTCATTCGAGATTAAGATAAGATTGTGACTAAGATATCTCTTTTGTGAGTTTTTCCTCTTTGAGGAATGTATCCAATTCCTTCCTTGAAGGTTGCTTGTCTCAATTTCATAGATTGATTCAAGTAGAGGTATGCATCAATGGGGTGTATCCATTGAGTAGTGGAGCCAAGGGGTGATAGAGCTATTAAAAGTTGCCTAGGGTTGTTTCCATTCTTTTGGTCAAGGTCCTATGGTCATAGCTCTTTTATCTCATCAATATATATGACCACGGTTGCCAGACGTCAAGAGTGTCCCTCTCGGCGTGAGCCATGGAGGATAAGAGGGAGGTCATGCCACATACCAATACAGCTCGAGGGATGGCCAGGGAAGCGAGGAAGAGGGAAGGCTCAGATTTGAGGACAAATCCTTTCCAAGAAGGGGAGGATGATACGACCATGGAAGCCGTACACCAAAGCTTGTACCTGCAGCTGTCTTCAATCAGTATTATGCCCGTCAAGATGACTTCCAAATGCTTTGAAACTGCCACAATTATCTTCGTCTTTGAGAGAGCTTCGCGTGGGTATCTTACACACCCCAATCGGAGTTCGGAGGAGAGAGTTATGGACGATTTACTAAAGCCGCGCAGAACAGGCAGGGAGCTCCAGAAGAAACACCCGGGCGGGTGTTTTCACCATGAAAATCACCCGACCGGGTGAAAGTGTTGTGAAGCACTTCCAGATTCCAGAAGAAACACCCGGGCGGGTGTTTTGGACCGCACAATTCACCCGACACTTAGTTTTTGTGGGCCTTTTTCACATTTTGGGCTCTTAGTATAAATACCTTTTTGGTGTCATTTTTCATTCGAGATTAAGATAAGATTGTGATTAAGATATCTCTTTTGTGAGTTTTTCCTCTTTGAGGAATGTATCCAATTCCTTCCTTGAAGGTTGCTTATCTCAATTTCATAGGTTGATTCAAGTAGGGGTATGCATCAATGGGGTGTATCCATTGAGTAGTGGAGCCAAGGGGTGATAGAGCTATTAAAAGTTGCCTAGGGTTGTTTCCATTCTTTTGGTCAAGGTCCTATGGTCATAACTCTTTTATCTCATCATTATATATGACCACGGTTGCCAGACGTCAAGAGTGTCCCTCTCGGCGTGAGCCATGGAGGATAAGAGGGAGGTCATGCCACATACCCAATACAGCTCGAGGGATGGCCAGGGAAGCGAGGAAGAGGGAAGGCTCAGATTTGAGGACAAATCCTTTCCAAGAAGGGGAGGATGATACGACCATGGAAGCCGTGCACCAAAGCTTGTACCTGCAGCTGTCTTCAATCAGTATTATGCCCGTCAAGATGACTTCCAAATGCTTTGAAACTGCCACAATTATCTTCGTCTTTGAGAGAGCTTCGCGTGGGTATCTTACACGCCCCAATCGGAGTTCGGAGGAGAGAGTTATGGACGATTTACTAAAGCCGCGCAGAATAGGCAGGGAGCTCCAGAAGGAACACCCGGGCGGGTGTTTTCTCCATGAAAATCACCCGACCGGGTGAAAGTGTTGTGAAGCATTTCCAGATTCCAGAAGAAACACCCGGGCGGGTGTTTTGGACCGCACAATTCACCCGAGACTTAGTTTTTGTGGGCCTTTTTCACATTTTGGGCTCTTAGTATAAATACATTTTTGGTGTCATTTTTCATTCGAGATTAAGATAAGATTGTGACTAAGATATCTCTTTTGTGAGTTTTTCCTCTTTAAGGAATGTATCCAATTCCTTCCTTGAAGGTTGCTTGTCTCAATTTCATAGATTGATTCAAGTAGAGGTATGCATCAATGGGGTGTATCCATTGAGTAGTGGAGCCAAGGGGTGATAGAGCTATTAAAAGTTGCCTAGGGTTGTTTCCATTCTTTTGGTCAAGGTCCTATGGTCATAACTCTTTTATCTCATCATTATATATGACCACGGTTGCCAAACGTCAAGAGTGTCCCTCTCGGCGTGAGCCATGGAGGATAAGAGGGAGGTCATGCCACATACCCAATACAGCTCGAGGGATGGCCAGGGAAGCGAGGAAGAGGGAAGGCTCAGATTTGAGGACAAATCCTTTCCAAGAAGGGGAGGATGATACGACCATGGAAGCCGTACACCAAAGCTTGTACCTGCAGCTGTCTTCAATCGGTATTATGCCCATCAAGATGACTTCCAAATGCTTTGAAACTGCCACAATTATCTTCGTCTTTGAGAGAGCTTCGCGTGGGTATCTTACACGCCCCAATCGGAGTTCGGAGGAGAGAGTTATGGACGATTTACTAAAGCCGCGCAGAATAGGCAGGGAGCTCCAGAAGGAACACCCGGGCGGGTGTTTTCTCCATGAAAATCACCCGACCGGGTGAAAGTGTTGTGAAGCATTTCCTGATTCCAGAAGAAACACCCGGGCGGGTGTTTTGGACCGCACAATTCACCCGAGACTTAGTTTTTGTGGGCCTTTTTCACATTTTGGGCTCTTAGTATAAATACATTTTTGGTGTCATTTTTCATTCGAGATTAAGATAAGATTGTGACTAAGATATCTCTTTTGTGAGTTTTTCCTCTTTGAGGAATGTATCCAATTCCTTCCTTGAAGGTTGCTTGTCTCAATTTCATAGATTGATTCAAGTAGAGGTATGCATCAATGGGGTGTATCCATTGAGTAGTGGAGCCAAGGGGTGATAGAGCTATTAAAAGTTGCCTAGGGTTGTTTCCATTCTTTTGGTCAAGGTCCTATGGTCATAGCTCTTTTATCTCATCAATATATATGACCACGGTTGCCAGACGTCAAGAGTGTCCCTCTCGGCGTGAGCCATGGAGGATAAGAGGGAGGTCATGCCACATACCAATACAGCTCGAGGGATGGCCAGGGAAGCGAGGAAGAGGGAAGGCTCAGATTTGAGGACAAATCCTTTCCAAGAAGGGGAGGATGATACGACCATGGAAGCCGTACACCAAAGCTTGTACCTGCAGCTGTCTTCAATCAGTATTATGCCCGTCAATCAGTATTATGCCCGTCAAGATGACTTCCAAATGCTTTGAAACTGCCACAATTATCTTCGTCTTTGAGAGAGCTTCGCGTGGGTATCTTACACACCCCAATCGGAGTTCGGAGGAGAGAGTTATGGACGATTTACTAAAGCCGCGCAGAACAGGCAGGGAGCTCCAGAAGAAACACCCGGGCGGGTGTTTTCACCATGAAAATCACCCGACCGGGTGAAAGTGTTGTGAAGCACTTCCAGATTCCAGAAGAAACACCCGGGCGGGTGTTTTGGACCGCACAATTCACCCGACACTTAGTTTTTGTGGGCCTTTTTCACATTTTGGGCTCTTAGTATAAATACCTTTTTGGTGTCATTTTTCATTCGAGATTAAGATAAGATTGTGATTAAGATATCTCTTTTGTGAGTTTTTCCTCTTTGAGGAATGTATCCAATTCCTTCCTTGAAGGTTGCTTATCTCAATTTCATAGGTTGATTCAAGTAGGGGTATGCATCAATGGGGTGTATCCATTGAGTAGTGGAGCCAAGGGGTGATAGAGCTATTAAAAGTTGCCTAGGGTTGTTTCCATTCTTTTGGTCAAGGTCCTATGGTCATAACTCTTTTATCTCATCATTATATATGACCACGGTTGCCAGACGTCAAGAGTGTCCCTCTCGGCGTGAGCCATGGAGGATAAGAGGGAGGTCATGCCACATACCCAATACAGCTCGAGGGATGGCCAGGGAAGCGAGGAAGAGGGAAGGCTCAGATTTGAGGACAAATCCTTTCCAAGAAGGGGAGGATGATACGACCATGGAAGCCGTGCACCAAAGCTTGTACCTGCAGCTGTCTTCAATCAGTATTATGCCCGTCAAGATGACTTCCAAATGCTTTGAAACTGCCACAATTATCTTCGTCTTTGAGAGAGCTTCGCGTGGGTATCTTACACGCCCCAATCGGAGTTCGGAGGAGAGAGTTATGGACGATTTACTAAAGCCGCGCAGAATAGGCAGGGAGCTCCAGAAGGAACACCCGGGCGGGTGTTTTCTCCATGAAAATCACCCGACCGGGTGAAAGTGTTGTGAAGCATTTCCAGATTCCAGAAGAAACACCCGGGTGGGTGTTTTGGACCGCACAATTCACCCGAGACTTAGTTTTTGTGGGCCTTTTTCACATTTTGGGCTCTTAGTATAAATACCTTTTTGGTGTCATTTTTCATTCGAGATTAAGATAAGATTGTGACTAAGATATCTCTTTTGTGAGTTTTTCCTCTTTGAGGAATGTATCCAATTCCTTCCTTGAAGGTTGCTTATCTCAATTTCATAGGTTGATTCAAGTAGAGGTATGCATCAATGGGGTGTATCCATTGAGTAGTGGAGCCAAGGGGTGATAGAGCTATTAAAAGTTGCCTAGGGTTGTTTCCATTCTTTTGGTCAAGGTCCTATGGTCATAACTCTTTTATCTCATCATTATATATGACCACGGTTGCCAGACGTCAAGAGTGTCCCTCTCGGCGTGAGCCATGGAGGATAAGAGGGAGGTCATGCCACATACCCAATACAGCTCGAGGGATGGCCAGGGAAGCGAGGAAGAGGGAAGGCTCAGATTTGAGGACAAATCCTTTCCAAGAAGGGGAGGATGATACGACCATGGAAGCCGTACACCAAAGCTTGTACCTGCAGCTGTCTTCAATCGGTATTATGCCCATCAAGATGACTTCCAAATGCTTTGAAACTGCCACAATTATCTTCGTCTTTGAGAGAGCTTCGCGTGGGTATCTTACACGCCCCAATCGGAGTTCGGAGGAGAGAGTTATGGACGATTTACTAAAGCCGCGCAGAATAGGCAGGGAGCTCCAGAAGGAACACCCGGGCGGGTGTTTTCTCCATGAAAATCACCCGACCGGGTGAAAGTGTTGTGAAGCATTTCCAGATTCCAGAAGAAACACCCGGGTGGGTGTTTTGGACCGCACAATTCACCCGAGACTTAGTTTTTGTGGGCCTTTTTCACATTTTGGGCTCTTAGTATAAATACATTTTTGGTGTCATTTTTCATTCGAGATTAAGATAAGATTGTGACTAAGATATCTCTTTTGTGAGTTTTTCCTCTTTGAGGAATGTATCCAATTCCTTCCTTGAAGGTTGCTTGTCTCAATTTCATAGATTGATTCAAGTAGAGGTATGCATCAATGGGGTGTATCCATTGAGTAGTGGAGCCAAGGGGTGATAGAGCTATTAAAAGTTGCCTAGGGTTGTTTCCATTCTTTTGGTCAAGGTCCTATGGTCATAGCTCTTTTATCTCATCAATATATATGACCACGGTTGCCAGACGTCAAGAGTGTCCCTCTCGGCGTGAGCCATGGAGGATAAGAGGGAGGTCATGCCACATACCCAATACAGCTCGAGGGATGGCCAGGGAAGCGAGGAAGAGGGAAGGCTCAGATTTGAGGACAAATCCTTTCCAAGAAGGGGAGGATGATACGACCATGGAAGCCGTGCACCAAAGCTTGTACCTGCAGCTGTCTTCAATCAGTATTATGCCCGTCAAGATGACTTCCAAATGCTTTGAAACTGCCACAATTATCTTCGTCTTTGAGAGAGCTTCGCGTGGGTATCTTACACGCCCCAATCGGAGTTCGGAGGAGAGAGTTATGGACGATTTACTAAAGCCGCGCAGAATAGGCAGGGAGCTCCAGAAGGAACACCCGGGCGGGTGTTTTCTCCATGAAAATCACCCGACCGGGTGAAAGTGTTGTGAAGCATTTCCAGATTCCAGAAGAAACACCCGGGTGGGTGTTTTGGACCGCACAATTCACCCGAGACTTAGTTTTTGTGGGCCTTTTTCACATTTTGGGCTCTTAGTATAAATACCTTTTTGGTGTCATTTTTCATTCGAGATTAAGATAAGATTGTGATTAAGATATCTCTTTTGTGAGTTTTTCCTCTTTGAGGAATGTATCCAATTCCTTCCTTGAAGGTTGCTTATCTCAATTTCATAGGTTGATTCAAGTAGAGGTATGCATCAATGGGGTGTATCCATTGAGTAGTGGAGCCAAGGGGTGATAGAGCTATTAAAAGTTGCCTAGGGTTGTTTCCATTCTTTTGGTCAAGGTCCTATGGTCATAACTCTTTTATCTCATCATTATATATGACCACGGTTGCCAGACGTCAAGAGTGTCCCTCTCGGCGTGAGCCATGGAGGATAAGAGGGAGGTCATGCCACATACCCAATACAGCTCGAGGGATGGCCAGGGAAGCGAGGAAGGGGGAAGGCTCAGATTTGAGGACAAATCCTTTCCAAGAAGGGGAGGATGATACGACCATGGAAGCCGTACACCAAAGCTTGTACCTGCAGCTGTCTTCAATCGGTATTATGCCCATCAAGATGACTTCCAAATGCTTTGAAACTGCCACAATTATCTTCGTCTTTGAGAGAGCTTCGCGTGGGTATCTTACACGCCCCAATCGGAGTTCGGAGGAGAGAGTTATGGACGATTTACTAAAGCCGCGCAGAATAGGCAGGGAGCTCCAGAAGGAACACCCGGGCGGGTGTTTTCTCCATGAAAATCACCCGACCGGGTGAAAGTGTTGTGAAGCATTTCCAGATTCCAGAAGAAACACCCGGGCGGGTGTTTTGGACCGCACAATTCACCCGAGACTTAGTTTTTGTGGGCCTTTTTCACATTTTGGGCTCTTAGTATAAATACCTTTTTGGTGTCATTTTTCATTCGAGATTAAGATAAGATTGTGATTAAGATATCTCTTTTGTGAGTTTTTCCTCTTTGAGGAATGTATCCAATTCCTTCCTTGAAGGTTGCTTATCTCAATTTCATAGGTTGATTCAAGTAGGGGTATGCATCAATGGGGTGTATCCATTGAGTAGTGGAGCCAAGGGGTGATAGAGCTATTAAAAGTTGCCTAGGGTTGTTTCCATTCTTTTGGTCAAGGTCCTATGGTCATAACTCTTTTATCTCATCATTATATATGACCACGGTTGCCAGACGTCAAGAGTGTCCCTCTCGGCGTGAGCCATGGAGGATAAGAGGGAGGTCATGCCACATACCCAATACAGCTCGAGGGATGGCCAGGGAAGCGAGGAAGAGGGAAGGCTCAGATTTGAGGACAAATCCTTTCCAAGAAGGGGAGGATGATACGACCATGGAAGCCGTGCACCAAAGCTTGTACCTGCAGCTGTCTTCAATCAGTATTATGCCCGTCAAGATGACTTCCAAATGCTTTGAAACTGCCACAATTATCTTCGTCTTTGAGAGAGCTTCGCGTGGGTATCTTACACGCCCCAATCGGAGTTCGGAGGAGAGAGTTATGGACGATTTACTAAAGCCGCGCAGAATAGGCAGGGAGCTCCAGATGGAACACCCGGGCGGGTGTTTTCTCCATGAAAATCACCCGACCGGGTGAAAGTGTTGTGAAGCATTTCCAGATTCCAGAAGAAACACCCGGGTGGGTGTTTTGGACCGCACAATTCACCCGAGACTTAGTTTTTGTGGGCCTTTTTCACATTTTGGGCTCTTAGTATAAATACCTTTTTGGTGTCATTTTTCATTCGAGATTAAGATAAGATTGTGATTAAGATATCTCTTTTGTGAGTTTTTCCTCTTTGAGGAATGTATCCAATTCCTTCCTTGAAGGTTGCTTATCTCTATTTCATAGGTTGATTCAAGTAGAGGTATGCATCAATGGGGTGTATCCATTGAGTAGTGGAGCCAAGGGGTGATAGAGCTATTAAAAGTTGCCTAGGGTTGTTTCCTTTCTTTTGGTCAAGGTCCTATGGTCATAACTCTTTTATCTCATCATTATATATGACCACGGTTGCCAGACGTCAAGAGTGTCCCTCTCGGCGTGAGCCATGGAGGATAAGAGGGAGGTCATGCCACATACCCAATACAGCTCGAGGGATGGCCAGGGAAGCGAGGAAGAGGGAAGGCTCAGATTTGAGGACAAATCCTTTCCAAGAAGGGGAGGATGATACGACCATGGAAGCCGTACACCAAAGCTTGTACCTGCAGCTGTCTTCAATCGGTATTATGCCCATCAAGATGACTTCCAAATGCTTTGAAACTGCCACAATTATCTTCGTCTTTGAGAGAGCTTCGCGTGGGTATCTTACACGCCCCAATCGGAGTTCGGAGGAGAGAGTTATGGACGATTTACTAAAGCCGCGCAGAATAGGCAGGGAGCTCCAGAAGGAACACCCGGGCGGGTGTTTTCTCCATGAAAATCACCCGACCGGGTGAAAGTGTTGTGAAGCATTTCCAGATTCCAGAAGAAACACCCGGGCGGGTGTTTTGGACCGCACAATTCACCCGAGACTTAGTTTTTGTGGGCCTTTTTCACATTTTGGGCTCTTAGTATAAATACCTTTTTGGTGTCATTTTTCATTCGAGATTAAGATAAGATTGTGATTAAGATATCTCTTTTGTGAGTTTTTCCTCTTTGAGGAATGTATCCAATTCCTTCCTTGAAGGTTGCTTATCTCAATTTCATAGGTTGATTCAAGTAGGGGTATGCATCAATGGGGTGTATCCATTGAGTAGTGGAGCCAAGGGGTGATAGAGCTATTAAAAGTTGCCTAGGGTTGTTTCCATTCTTTTGGTCAAGGTCCTATGGTCATAACTCTTTTATCTCATCATTATATATGACCACGGTTGCCAGACGTCAAGAGTGTCCCTCTCGGCGTGAGCCATGGAGGATAAGAGGGAGGTCATGCCACATACCCAATACAGCTCGAGGGATGGCCAGGGAAGCGAGGAAGAGGGAAGGCTCAGATTTGAGGACAAATCCTTTCCAAGAAGGGGAGGATGATACGACCATGGAAGCCGTGCACCAAAGCTTGTACCTGCAGCTGTCTTCAATCAGTATTATGCCCGTCAAGATGACTTCCAAATGCTTTGAAACTGCCACAATTATCTTCGTCTTTGAGAGAGCTTCGCGTGGGTATCTTACACGCCCCAATTGGAGTTCGGAGGAGAGAGTTATGGACGATTTACTAAAGCCGCGCAGAATAGGCAGGGAGCTCCAGAAGGAACACCCGGGCGGGTGTTTTCTCCATGAAAATCACCCGACCGGGTGAAAGTGTTGTGAAGCATTTCCAGATTCCAGAAGAAACACCCGGGCGGGTGTTTTGGACCGCACAATTCACCCGAGACTTAGTTTTTGTGGGCCTTTTTCACATTTTGGGCTCTTAGTATAAATACATTTTTGGTGTCATTTTTCATTCGAGATTAAGATAAGATTGTGACTAAGATATCTCTTTTGTGAGTTTTTCCTCTTTGAGGAATGTATCCAATTCCTTCCTTGAAGGTTGCTTGTCTCAATTTCATAGATTGATTCAAGTAGAGGTATGCATCAATGGGGTGTATCCATTGAGTAGTGGAGCCAAGGGGTGATAGAGCTATTAAAAGTTGCCTAGGGTTGTTTCCATTCTTTTGGTCAAGGTCCTATGGTCATAGCTCTTTTATCTCATCAATATATATGACCACGGTTGCCAGACGTCAAGAGTGTCCCTCTCGGCGTGAGCCATGGAGGATAAGAGGGAGGTCATGCCACATACCCAATACAGCTCGAGGGATGGCCAGGGAAGCGAGGAAGAGGGAAGGCTCAGATTTGAGGACAAATCCTTTCCAAGAAGGGGAGGATGATACGACCACGGAAGCCGTACACCAAAGCTTGTACCTGCAGCTGTCTTCAATCAGTATTATGCCCATCAAGATGACTTCCAAATGCTTTGAAACTGCCACAATTAATTATCTTCGTCTTTGAGAGAGCTTCACGTGGGTATCTTACACACCCCAATCGGAGTTCGGAGGAGAGAGTTATGGACGATTTACTAAAGCCGCGCAGAACAGGCAGGGAGCTCCAGAAGAAACACCCGGGCGGGTGTTTTCACCATGAAAATCACCCGACCGGGTGAAAGTGTTGTGAAGCATTTCCAGATTCCAGAAGAAACACCCGGGCGGGTGTTTTGGACCGCACAATTCACCCGAGACTTAGTTTTTGTGGGCCTTTTTCACATTTTGGGCTCTTAGTATAAATACCTTTTTGGTGTCATTTTTCATTCGAGATTAAGATAAGATTGTGATTAAGATATCTCTTTTGTGAGTTTTTCCTCTTTGAGGAATGTATCCAATTCCTTCCTTGAAGGTTGCTTATCTCAATTTCATAGGTTGATTCAAGTAGAGGTATGCATCAATGGGGTGTATCCATTGAGTAGTGGAGCCAAGGGGTGATAGAGCTATTAAAAGTTGCCTAGGGTTGTTTCCATTCTTTTGGTCAAGGTCCTATGGTCATAACTCTTTTATCTCATCATTATATATGACCACGGTTGCCAGACGTCAAGAGTGTCCCTCTCGGCGTGAGCCATGGAGGATAAGAGGGAGGTCATGCCACATACCCAATACAGCTCGAGGGATGGCCAGGGAAGCGAGGAAGAGGGAAGGCTCAGATTTGAGGACAAATCCTTTCCAAGAAGGGGAGGATGATACGACCATGGAAGCCGTGCACCAAAGCTTGTACCTGCAGCTGTCTTCAATCAGTATTATGCCCGTCAAGATGACATCCAAATGCTTTGAAACTGCCACAATTATCTTCGTCTTTGAGAGAGCTTCGCGTGGGTATCTTACACACCCCAATCGGAGTTCGGAGGAGAGAGTTATGGACCATTTACTAAAGCCGCGCAGAACAGGCAGGGAGCTCCAGAAGGAACACCCGGGCGGGTGTTTTCTCCATGAAAATCACCCGACCGGGTGAAAGTGTTGTGAAGCATTTCCAGATTCCAGAAGAAACACCCGGGCGGGTGTTTTGGACCGCACAATTCACCCGAGACTTAGTTTTTGTGGGCCTTTTTCACATTTTGGGCTCTTAGTATAAATACCTTTTTGGTGTCATTTTTCATTCGAGATTAAGATAAGATTGTGATTAAGATATCTCTTTTGTGAGTTTTTCCTCTTTGAGGAATATATCCAATTCCTTCCTTGAAGGTTGCTTATCTCAATTTCATAGGTTGATTCAAGTAGAGGTATGCATCAATGGGGTGTATCCATTGAGTAGTGCAGCCAAGGGGTGATAGAGCTATTAAAAGTTGCCTAGGGTTGTTTCCATTCTTTTGGTCAAGGTCCTATGGTCATAACTCTTTTATCTCATCATTATATATGACCACGGTTGCCAAACGTCAAGAGTGTCCCTCTCGGCGTGAGCCATGGAGGATAAGAGGGAGGTCATGCCACATACCCAATACAGCTCGAGGGATGGCCAGGGAAGCGAGGAAGAGGGAAGGCTCAGATTTGAGGACAAATCCTTTCCAAGAAGGGGAGGATGATACGACCATGGAAGCCGTGCACCAAAGCTTGTACCTGCAGCTGTCTTCAATCAGTATTATGCCCGTCAAGATGACATCCAAATGCTTTGAAACTGCCACAATTATCTTCGTCTTTGAGAGAGCTTCGCGTGGGTATCTTACACACCCCAATCGGAGTTCGGAGGAGAGAGTTATGGACCATTTACTAAAGCCGCGCAGAACAGGCAGGGAGCTCCAGAAGGAACACCCGGGCGGGTGTTTTCTCCATGAAAATCACCCGACCGGGTGAAAGTGTTGTGAAGCATTTCCAGATTCCAGAAGAAACACCCGTGCGGGTGTTTTGGACCGCACAATTCACCCGAGACTTAGTTTTTGTGGGCCTTTTTCACATTTTGGGCTCTTAGTATAAATACCTTTTTGGTGTCATTTTTCATTCGAGATTAAGATAAGATTGTGATTAAGATATCTCTTTTGTGAGTTTTTCCTCTTTGAGGAATATATCCAATTCCTTCCTTGAAGGTTGCTTATCTCAATTTCATAGGTTGATTCAAGTAGAGGTATGCATCAATGGGGTGTATCCATTGAGTAGTGCAGCCAAGGGGTGATAGAGCTATTAAAAGTTGCCTAGGGTTGTTTCCATTCTTTTGGTCAAGGTCCTATGGTCATAACTCTTTTATCTCATCATTATATATGACCACGGTTGCCAAACGTCAAGAGTGTCCCTCTCGGCGTGAGCCATGGAGGATAAGAGGGAGGTCATGCCACATACCCAATACAGCTCGAGGGATGGCCAGGGAAGCGAGGAAGAGGGAAGGCTCAGATTTGAGGACAAATCCTTTCCAAGAAGGGGAGGATGATACGACCATGGAAGCCGTACACCAAAGCTTGTACCTGCAGCTGTCTTCAATCGGTATTATGCCCGTCAAGATGACTTCCAAATGCTTTGAAACTGCCACAATTATCTTCGTCTTTGAGAGAGCTTCGCGTGGGTATCTTACACGCCCCAATCGGAGTTCGGAGGAGAGAGTTATGGACGATTTACTAAAGCCGCGCAGAATAGGCAGGGAGCTCCAGAAGGAACACCCGGGCGGGTGTTTTCTCCATGAAAATCACCCGACCGGGTGAAAGTGTTGTGAAGCATTTCCAGATTCCAGAAGAAACACCCGGGCGGGTGTTTTGGACCGCACAATTCACCCGAGACTTAGTTTTTGTGGGCCTTTTTCACATTTTGGGCTCTTAGTATAAATACATTTTTGGTGTCATTTTTCATTCGAGATTAAGATAAGATTGTGACTAAGATATCTCTTTTGTGAGTTTTTCCTCTTTGAGGAATGTATCCAATTCCTTCCTTGAAGGTTGCTTGTCTCAATTTCATAGATTGATTCAAGTAGAGGTATGCATCAATGGGGTGTATCCATTGAGTAGTGGAGCCAAGGGGTGATAGAGCTATTAAAAGTTGCCTAGGGTTGTTTCCATTCTTTTGGTCAAGGTCCTATGGTCATAGCTCTTTTATCTCATCAATATATATGACCACGGTTGCCAGACGTCAAGAGTGTCCCTCTCGGCGTGAGCCATGGAGGATAAGAGGGAGGTCATGCCACATACCCAATACAGCTCGAGGGATGGCCAGGGAAGCGAGGAAGAGGGAAGGCTCAGATTTGAGGACAAATCCTTTCCAAGAAGGGGAGGATGATACGACCACGGAAGCCGTACACCAAAGCTTGTACCTGCAGCTGTCTTCAATCAGTATTATGCCCATCAAGATGACTTCCAAATGCTTTGAAACTGCCACAATTATCTTCGTCTTTGAGAGAGCTTCACGTGGGTATCTTACACACCCCAATCGGAGTTCGGAGGAGAGAGTTATGGACGATTTACTAAAGCCGCGCAGAACAGGCAGGGAGCTCCAGAAGAAACACCCGGGCGGGTGTTTTCACCATGAAAATCACCCGACCGGGTGAAAGTGTTGTGAAGCATTTCCAGATTCCAGAAGAAACACCCGGGCGGGTGTTTTGGACCGCACAATTCACCCGAGACTTAGTTTTTGTGGGCCTTTTTCACATTTTGGGCTCTTAGTATAAATACCTTTTTGGTGTCATTTTTCATTCGAGATTAAGATAAGATTGTGATTAAGATATCTCTTTTGTGAGTTTTTCCTCTTTGAGGAATGTATCCAATTCCTTCCTTGAAGGTTGCTTATCTCAATTTCATAGGTTGATTCAAGTAGAGGTATGCATCAATGGGGTGTATCCATTGAGTAGTGGAGCCAAGGGGTGATAGAGCTATTAAAAGTTGCCTAGGGTTGTTTCCATTCTTTTGGTCAAGGTCCTATGGTCATAGCTCTTTTATCTCATCAATATATATGACCACGGTTGCCAGACGTCAAGAGTGTCCCTCTCGGCGTGAGCCATGGAGGATAAGAGGGAGGTCATGCCACATACCCAATACAGCTCGAGGGATGGCCAGGGAAGCGAGGAAGAGGGAAGGCTCAGATTTGAGGACAAATCCTTTCCAAGAAGGGGAGGATGATACGACCATGGAAGCCGTGCACCAAAGCTTGTACCTGCAGCTGTCTTCAATCAGTATTATGCCTATCAAGATGACATCCAAATGCTTTGAAACTGCCACAATTATCTTCGTCTTTGAGAGAGCTTCGCGTGGGTATCTTACACGCCCCAATCGGAGTTCGGAGGAGAGAGTTATGGACGATTTACTAAAGCCGCGCAGAATAGGCAGGGAGCTCCAGAAGGAACACCCGGGCGGGTGTTTTCTCCATGAAAATCACCCGACCGGGTGAAAGTGTTGTGAAGCATTTCCAGATTCCAGAAGAAACACCCGGGTGGGTGTTTTGGACCGCACAATTCACCCGAGACTTAGTTTTTGTGGGCCTTTTTCACATTTTGGGCTCTTAGTATAAATACCTTTTTGGTGTCATTTTTCATTCGAGATTAAGATAAGATTGTGATTAAGATATCTCTTTTGTGAGTTTTTCCTCTTTGAGGAATGTATCCAATTCCTTCCTTGAAGGTTGCTTATCTCAATTTCATAGGTTGATTCAAGTAGAGGTATGCATCAATGGGGTGTATCCATTGAGTAGTGGAGCCAAGGGGTGATAGAGCTATTAAAAGTTGCCTAGGGTTGTTTCCATTCTTTTGGTCAAGGTCCTATGGTCATAACTCTTTTATCTCATCATTATATATGACCACGGTTGCCAGACGTCAAGAGTGTCCCTCTCGGCGTGAGCCATGGAGGATAAGAGGGAGGTCATGCCACATACCCAATACAGCTCGAGGGATGGCCAGGGAAGCGAGGAAGAGGGAAGGCTCAGATTTGAGGACAAATCCTTTCCAAGAAGGGGAGGATGATACGACCACGGAAGCCGTACACCAAAGCTTGTACCTGCAGCTGTCTTCAATCGGTATTATGCCCATCAAGATGACTTTCAAATGCTTTGAAACTGCCACAATTATCTTCGTCTTTGAGAGAGCTTCGCGTGGGTATCTTACACGCCCCAATCGGAGTTCGGAGGAGAGAGTTATGGACGATTTACTAAAGCCGCGCAGAATAGGCAGGGAGCTCCAGAAGGAACACCCGGGCGGGTGTTTTCTCCATGAAAATCACCCGACCGGGTGAAAGTGTTGTGAAGCATTTCCAGATTCCAGAAGAAACACCCGGGCGGGTGTTTTGGACCGCACAATTCACCCGAGACTTAGTTTTTGTGGGCCTTTTTCACATTTTGGGCTCTTAGTATAAATACATTTTTGGTGTCATTTTTCATTCGAGATTAAGATAAGATTGTGACTAAGATATCTCTTTTGTGAGTTTTTCCTCTTTGAGGAATGTATCCAATTCCTTCCTTGAAGGTTGCTTGTCTCAATTTCATAGATTGATTCAAGTAGAGGTATGCATCAATGGGGTGTATCCATTGAGTAGTGGAGCCAAGGGGTGATAGAGCTATTAAAAGTTACCTAGGGTTGTTTCCATTCTTTTGGTCAAGGTCCTATGGTCATAGCTCTTTTATCTCATCAATATATATGACCACGGTTGCCAGACGTCAAGAGTGTCCCTCTCGGCGTGAGCCATGGAGGATAAGAGGGAGGTCATGCCACATACCCAATACAGCTCGAGGGATGGCCAGGGAAGCGAGGAAGAGGGAAGGCTCAGATTTGAGGACAAATCCTTTCCAAGAAGGGGAGGATGATACGACCACGGAAGCCGTACACCAAAGCTTGTACCTGCAGCTGTCTTCAATCAGTATTATGCCCATCAAGATGACTTCCAAATGCTTTGAAACTGCCACAATTATCTTCGTCTTTGAGAGAGCTTCACGTGGGTATCTTACACACCCCAATCGGAGTTCGGAGGAGAGAGTTATGGACGATTTACTAAAGCCGCGCAGAATAGGCAGGGAGCTCCAGAAGGAACACCCGGGCGGGTGTTTTCTCCATGAAAATCACCCGACCGGGTGAAAGTGTTGTGAAGCATTTCCAGATTCCAGAAGAAACACCCGGGTGGGTGTTTTGGACCGCACAATTCACCCGAGACTTAGTTTTTGTGGGCCTTTTTCACATTTTGGGCTCTTAGTATAAATACCTTTTTGGTGTCATTTTTCATTCGAGATTAAGATAAGATTGTGATTAAGATATCTCTTTTGTGAGTTTTTCCTCTTTGAGGAATGTATCCAATTCCTTCCTTGAAGGTTGCTTATCTCAATTTCATAGGTTGATTCAAGTAGAGGTATGCATCAATGGGGTGTATCCATTGAGTAGTGGAGCCAAGGGGTGATAGAGCTATTAAAAGTTGCCTAGGGTTGTTTCCATTCTTTTGGTCAAGGTCCTATGGTCATAACTCTTTTATCTCATCATTATATATGACCACGGTTGCCAGACGTCAAGAGTGTCCCTCTCGGCGTGAGCCATGGAGGATAAGAGGGAGGTCATGCCACATACCCAATACAGCTCGAGGGATGGCCAGGGAAGCGAGGAAGAGGGAAGGCTCAGATTTGAGGACAAATCCTTTCCAAGAAGGGGAGGATGATACGACCATGGAAGCCGTACACCAAAGCTTGTACCTGCAGCTGTCTTCAATCGGTATTATGCCCATCAAGATGACTTCCAAATGCTTTGAAACTGCCACAATTATCTTCGTCTTTGAGAGAGCTTCGCGTGGGTATCTTACACGCCCCAATCGGAGTTCGGAGGAGAGAGTTATGGACGATTTACTAAAGCCGCGCAGAACAGGCAGGGAGCTCCAGAAGAAACACCCGGGCGGGTGTTTTCACCATGAAAATCACCCGACCGGGTGAAAGTGTTGTGAAGCATTTCCAGATTCCAGAAGAAACACCCGGGCGGGTGTTTTGGACCGCACAATTCACCCGAGACTTAGTTTTTGTGGGCCTTTTTCACATTTTGGGCTCTTAGTATAAATACCTTTTTGGTGTCATTTTTCATTCGAGATTAAGATAAGATTGTGATTAAGATATCTCTTTTGTGAGTTTTTCCTCTTTGAGGAATGTATCCAATTCCTTCCTTGAAGGTTGCTTATCTCAATTTCATAGGTTGATTCAAGTAGAGGTATGCATCAATGGGGTGTATCCATTGAGTAGTGGAGCCAAGGGGTGATAGAGCTATTAAAAGTTGCCTAGGGTTGTTTCCATTCTTTTGGTCAAGGTCCTATGGTCATAACTCTTTTATCTCATCATTATATATGACCACGGTTGCCAGACGTCAAGAGTGTACCTCTCGGCGTGAGCCATGGAGGATAAGAGGGAGGTCATGCCACATACCCAATACAGCTCGAGGGATGGCCAGGGAAGCGAGGAAGAGGGAAGGCTCAGATTTGAGGACAAATCCTTTCCAAGAAGGGGAGGATGATACGACCATGGAAGCCGTGCACCAAAGCTTGTACCTGCAGCTGTCTTCAATCAGTATTATGCCCATCAAGATGACATCCAAATGCTTTGAAACTGCCACAATTATCTTCGTCTTTGAGAGAGCTTCGCGTGGGTATCTTACACGCCCCAATCGGAGTTCGGAGGAGAGAGTTATGGACGATTTACTAAAGCCGCGCAGAATAGGCAGGGAGCTCCAGAAGGAACACCCGGGCGGGTGTTTTCTCCATGAAAATCACCCGACCGGGTGAAAGTGTTGTGAAGCATTTCCAGATTCCAGAAGAAACACCCGGGTGGGTGTTTTGGACCGCACAATTCACCCGAGACTCAGTTTTTGTGGGCCTTTTTCACATTTTGGGCTCTTAGTATAAATACCTTTTTGGTGTCATTTTTCATTCGAGATTAAGATAAGATTGTGATTAAGATATCTCTTTTGTGAGTTTTTCCTCTTTGAGGAATGTATCCAATTCCTTCCTTGAAGGTTGCTTATCTCAATTTCATAGGTTGATTCAAGTAGAGGTATGCATCAATGGGGTGTATCCATTGAGTAGTGGAGCCAAGGGGTGATAGAGCTATTAAAAGTTGCCTAGGGTTGTTTCCATTCTTTTGGTCAAGGTCCTATGGTCATAACTCTTTTATCTCATCATTATATATGACCACGGTTGCCAGACGTCAAGAGTGTACCTCTCGGCGTGAGCCATGGAGGATAAGAGGGAGGTCATGCCACATACCCAATACAGCTCGAGGGATGGCCAGGGAAGCGAGGAAGAGGGAAGGCTCAGATTTGAGGACAAATCCTTTCCAAGAAGGGGAGGATGATACGACCATGGAAGCCGTACACCAAAGCTTGTACCTGCAGCTGTCTTCAATCGGTATTATGCCCATCAAGATGACTTCCAAATGCTTTGAAACTGCCACAATTATCTTCGTCTTTGAGAGAGCTTCGCGTGGGTATCTTACACGCCCCAATCGGAGTTCGGAGGAGAGAGTTATGGACGATTTACTAAAGCCGCGCAGAATAGGCAGGGAGCTCCAGAAGGAACACCCGGGCGGGTGTTTTCTCCATGAAAATCACCCGACCGGGTGAAAGTGTTGTGAAGCATTTCCAGATTCCAGAAGAAACACCCGGGCGGGTGTTTTGGACCGCACAATTCACCCGAGACTTAGTTTTTGTGGGCCTTTTTCACATTTTGGGCTCTTAGTATAAATACATTTTTGGTGTCATTTTTCATTCGAGATTAAGATAAGATTGTGACTAAGATATCTCTTTTGTGAGTTTTTCCTCTTTGAGGAATGTATCCAATTCCTTCCTTGAAGGTTGCTTGTCTCAATTTCATAGATTGATTCAAGTAGAGGTATGCATCAATGGGGTGTATCCATTGAGTAGTGGAGCCAAGGGGTGATAGAGCTATTAAAAGTTGCCTAGGGTTGTTTCCATTCTTTTGGTCAAGGTCCTATGGTCATAGCTCTTTTATCTCATCAATATATATGACCACGGTTGCCAGACGTCAAGAGTGTCCCTCTCGGCGTGAGCCATGGAGGATAAGAGGGAGGTCATGCCACATACCCAATACAGCTCGAGGGATGGCCAGGGAAGCGAGGAAGAGGGAAGGCTCAGATTTGAGGACAAATCCTTTCCAAGAAGGGGAGGATGATACGACCACGGAAGCCGTACACCAAAGCTTGTACCTGCAGCTGTCTTCAATCAGTATTATGCCCATCAAGATGACTTCCAAATGCTTTGAAACTGCCACAATTATCTTCGTCTTTGAGAGAGCTTCACGTGGGTATCTTACACACCCCAATCGGAGTTCGGAGGAGAGAGTTATGGACGATTTACTAAAGCCGCGCAGAACAGGCAGGGAGCTCCAGAAGAAACACCCGGGCGGGTGTTTTCACCATGAAAATCACCCGACCGGGTGAAAGTGTTGTGAAGCATTTCCAGATTCCAGAAGAAACACCCGGGCGGGTGTTTTGGACCGCACAATTCACCCGAGACTTAGTTTTTGTGGGCCTTTTTCACATTTTGGGCTCTTAGTATAAATACATTTTTGGTGTCATTTTTCATTCGAGATTAAGATAAGATTGTGATTAAGATATCTCTTTTGTGAGTTTTTCCTCTTTGAGGAATGTATCCAATTCCTTCCTTGAAGGTTGCTTATCTCAATTTCATAGGTTGATTCAAGTAGAGGTATGCATCAATGGGGTGTATCCATTGAGTAGTGGAGCCAAGGGGTGATAGAGCTATTAAAAGTTGCCTAGGGTTGTTTCCATTCTTTTGGTCAAGGTCCTATGGTCATAACTCTTTTATCTCATCATTATATATGACCACGGTTGCCAGACGTCAAGAGTGTCCCTCTCGGCGTGAGCCATGGAGGATAAGAGGGAGGTCATGCCACATACCCAATACAGCTCGAGGGATGGCCAGGGAAGCGAGGAAGAGGGAAGGCTCAGATTTGAGGACAAATCCTTTCCAAGAAGGGGAGGATGATACGACCATGGAAGCCGTGCACCAAAGCTTGTACCTGCAGCTGTCTTCAATCAGTATTATGCCCGTCAAGATGACATCCAAATGCTTTGAAACTGCCACAATTATCTTCGTCTTTGAGAGAGCTTCGCGTGGGTATCTTACACACCCCAATCGGAGTTCGGAGGAGAGAGTTATGGACGATTTACTAAAGCCGCGCAGAACAGGCAGGGAGCTCCAGAAGAAACACCCGGGCGGGTGTTTTCACCATGAAAATCACCCGACCGGGTGAAAGTGTTGTGAAGCATTTCCAGATTCTAGAAGAAACACCCGGTCGGGTGTTTTGGACCGCACAATTCACCCGAGACTTAGTTTTTGTGGGCCTTTTTCACATTTTGGGCTCTTAGTATAAATACCTTTTTGGTGTCATTTTTCATTCGAGATTAAGATAAGATTGTGATTAAGATATCTCTTTTGTGAGTTTTTCCTCTTTAAGGAATGTATCCAATTCCTTCCTTGAAGGTTGCTTATCTCAATTTCATAGGTTGATTCAAGTAGAGGTATGCATCAATGCGGTGTATCCATTGAGTAGTGGAGCCAAGGGGTGATAGAGCTATTAAAAGTTTCCTAGGGTTGTTTCCATTCTTTTGGTCAAGGTCCTATGGTCATAACTCTTTTATCTCATCATTATATATGACCACGGTTGCTAGACGTCAAGAGTGTCCCTCTCGGCGTGAGCCATGGAGGATAATAGGGAGGTCATGCCACATACCCAATACAGCTCGAGGGATGGCCAGGGAAGCGAGGAAGAGGGAAGGCTCAGATTTGAGGACAAATCCTTTCCAAGAAGGGGAGGATGATACGACCATGGAAGCCGTACACCAAAGCTTGTACCTGCAGCTGTCTTCAATCAGTATTATGCCCGTCAAGATGACTTCCAAATGCTTTGAAACTGCCACAATTATCTTCGTCTTTGAGAGAGCTTCGCGTGGGTATCTTACACACCCCAATCGGAGTTCGGAGGAGAGAGTTATGGACGATTTACTAAAGCCGCGCAGAACAGGCAGGGAGCTCCAGAAGAAACACCCGGGCGGGTGTTTTCACCATGAAAATCACCCGACCGGGTGAAAGTGTTGTGAAGCATTTCCAGATTCTAGAAGAAACACCCGGGCTGGTGTTTTGGACCGCACAATTCACCCGAGACTTAGTTTTTGTGGGCCTTTTTCACATTTTGGGCTCTTAATATAAATACCTTTTTGGTGTCATTTTTCATTCGAGATTAAGATAAGATTGTGATTAAGATATCTCTTTTGTGAGTTTTTCCTCTTTGAGGAATGTATCCAATTCCTTCCTTGAAGGTTGCTTATCTCAATTTCATAGGTTGATTCAAGTAGAGGTATGCATCAATGGGGTGTATCCATTGAGTAGTGGAGCCAAGGGGTGATAGAGCTATTAAAAGTTGCCTAGGGTTGTTTCCATTCTTTTGGTCAAGGTCCTATGGTCATAACTCTTTTATCTCATCATTATATATGACCACGGTTGCCAGACGTCAAGAGTGTCCCTCTCGGCGTGAGCCATGGAGGATAAGAGGGAGGTCATGCCACATACCCAATACAGCTCGAGGGATGGCCAGGGAAGCGAGGAAGAGGGAAGGCTCAGATTTGAGGACAACTCCTTTCCAAGAAGGGGAGGATGATACGACCATGGAAGCCGTACACCAAAGCTTGTACCTGCAGCTGTCTTCAATCAGTATTATGCCCGTCAAGATGACTTCCAAATGCTTTGAAACTGCCACAATTATCTTCGTCTTTGAGAGAGCTTCGCGTGGGTATCTTACACACCCCAATCGGAGTTCGGAGGAGAGAGTTATGGACGATTTACTAAAGCCGCGCAGAACAGGCAGGGAGCTCCAGAAGAAACACCCGGGCGGGTGTTTTCACCATGAAAATCACCCGACCGGGTGAAAGTGTTGTGAAGCATTTCCAGATTCTAGAAGAAACACCCGGGCTGGTGTTTTGGACCGCACAATTCACCCGAGACTTAGTTTTTGTGGGCCTTTTTCACATTTTGGGCTCTTAATATAAATACCTTTTTGGTGTCATTTTTCATTCGAGATTAAGATAAGATTGTGATTAAGATATCTCTTTTGTGAGTTTTTCCTCTTTAAGGAATGTATCCAATTCCTTCCTTGAAGGTTGCTTATCTCAATTTCATAGGTTGATTCAAGTAGAGGTATGCATCAATGCGGTGTATCCATTGAGTAGTGGAGCCAAGGGGTGATAGAGCTATTAAAAGTTTCCTAGGGTTGTTTCCATTCTTTTGGTCAAGGTCCTATGGTCATAACTCTTTTATCTCATCATTATATATGACCACGGTTGCCAGACGTCAAGAGTGTCCCTCTCGGCGTGAGCCATGGAGGATAAGAGGGAGGTCATGCCACGTACCCAATACAGCTCGAGGGATGGCCAGGGAAGCGAGGAAGAGGGAAGGCTCAGATTTGAGGACAAATCCTATCCAAGAAGGGGAGGATGATACGACCATGGAAGCCGTACACCAAAGCTTGTACCTGCAGCTGTCTTCAATCAGTATTATGCCCGTCAAGATGACTTCCAAATGCTTTGAAACTGCCACAATTATCTTCGTCTTTGAGAGAGCTTCGCGTGGGTATCTTACACACCCCAATCGGAGTTCGGAGGAGAGAGTTATGGACGATTTACTAAAGCCGCGCAGAACAGGCAGGGAGCTCCAGAAGAAACACCCGGGCGGGTGTTTTCACCATGAAAATCACCCGACCGGGTGAAAGTGTTGTGAAGCATTTCCAGATTCTAGAAGAAACACCCGGGCTGGTGTTTTGGACCGCACAATTCACCCGAGACTTAGTTTTTGTGGGCCTTTTTCACATTTTGGGCTCTTAATATAAATACCTTTTTGGTGTCATTTTTCATTCGAGATTAAGATAAGATTGTGATTAAGATATCTCTTTTGTGAGTTTTTCCTCTTTAAGGAATGTATCCAATTCCTTCCTTGAAGGTTGCTTATCTCAATTTCATAGGTTGATTCAAGTAGAGGTATGCATCAATGCGGTGTATCCATTGAGTAGTGGAGCCAAGGGGTGATAGAGCTATTAAAAGTTTCCTAGGGTTGTTTCCATTCTTTTGGTCAAGGTCCTATGGTCATAACTCTTTTATCTCATCATTATATATGACCACGGTTGCCAGACGTCAAGAGTGTCCCTCTCGGCGTGAGCCATGGAGGATAAGAGGGAGGTCATGCCACGTACCCAATACAGCTCGAGGGATGGCCAGGGAAGCGAGGAAGAGGGAAGGCTCAGATTTGAGGACAAATCCTATCCAAGAAGGGGAGGATGATACGACCATGGAAGCCGTACACCAAAGCTTGTACCTGCAGCTGTCTTCAATCAGTATTATGCCCGTCAAGATGACTTCCAAATGCTTTGAAACTGCCACAATTATCTTCGTCTTTGAGAGAGCTTCGCGTGGGTATCTTACACACCCCAATCGGAGTTCGGAGGAGAGAGTTATGGACGATTTACTAAAGCCGCGCAGAACAGGCAGGGAGCTCCAGAAGAAACACCCGGGCGGGTGTTTTCACCATGAAAATCACCCGACCGGGTGAAAGTGTTGTGAAGCATTTCCAGATTCTAGAAGAAACACCCTGTCGGGTGTTTTGGACCGCACAATTCACCCGAGACTTAGTTTTTGTGGGCCTTTTTCACATTTTGGGCTCTTAGTATAAATACATTTTTGGTGTCATTTTTCATTCGAGATTAAGATAAGATTGTGATTAAGATATCTCTTTTGTGAGTTTTTCCTCTTTGAGGAATGTATCCGATTCCTTCCTTGAAGGTTGCTTGTCTCAATTTCATAGATTGATTCAAGTAGAGGTATGCATCAATGGGGTGTATCCATTGAGTAGTGGAGCCAAGGGGTGATAGAGCTATTAAAAGTTGCCTAGGGTTGTTTCCATTCTTTTGGTCAAGGTCCTATGGTCATAACTCTTTTATCTCATCATTATATATGACCACGGTTGCCAGACGTCAAGAGTGTCCCTCTCGGCGTGAGCCATGGAGGATAAGAGGGAGGTCATGCCACATACCCAATACAGCTCGAGGGATGGCCAGGGAAGCGAGGAAGAGGGAAGGCTCAGATTTGAGGACAAATCCTTTCCAAGAAGGGGAGGATGATACGACCATGGAAGCCGTACACCAAAGCTTGTACCTGCAGCTGTCTTCAATCAGTATTATGCCCGTCAAGATGACTTCCAAATGCTTTGAAACTGCCACAATTATCTTCGTCTTTGAGAGAGCTTCGCGTGGGTATCTTACACACCCCAATCGGAGTTCGGAGGAGAGAGTTATGGACGATTTACTAAAGCCGCGCAGAATAGGCAGGGAGCTCCAGAAGGAACACCCGGGCGGGTGTTTTCTCCATGAAAATCACCCGACCGGGTGAAAGTGTTGTGAAGCATTTCCAGATTCCAGAAGAAACACCCGGGTGGGTGTTTTGGACCGCACAATTCACCCGAGACTTAGTTTTTGTGGGCCTTTTTCACATTTTGGGCTCTTAGTATAAATACATTTTTGGTGTCATTTTTCATTCGAGATTAAGATAAGATTGTGATTAAGATATCTCTTTTGTGAGTTTTTCCTCTTTGAGGAATGTATCCAATTCCTTCCTTGAAGGTTGCTTATCTCAATTTCATAGGTTGATTCAAGTAGAGGTATGCATCAATGGGGTGTATCCATTGAGTAGTGCAGCCAAGGGGTGATAGAGCTATTAAAAGTTGCCTAGGGTTGTTTCCATTCTTTTGGTCAAGGTCCTATGGTCATAACTCTTTTATCTCATCATTATATATGACCACGGTTGCCAGACGTCAAGAGTGTCCCTCTCGGCGTGAGCCATGGAGGATAAGAGGGAGGTCATGCCACGTACCCAATACAGCTCGAGGGATGGCCAGGGAAGCGAGGAAGAGGGAAGGCTCAGATTTGAGGACAAATCCTATCCAAGAAGGGGAGGATGATACGACCATGGAAGCCGTACACCAAAGCTTGTACCTGCAGCTGTCTTCAATCAGTATTATGCCCGTCAAGATGACTTCCAAATGCTTTGAAACTGCCACAATTATCTTCGTCTTTGAGAGAGCTTCGCGTGGGTATCTTACACGCCCCAATCGGAGTTCGGAGGAGAGAGTTATGGACGATTTACTAAAGCCGCGCAGAATAGGCAGGGAGCTCCAGAAGGAACACCCGGGCGGGTGTTTTCTCCATGAAAATCACCCGACCGGGTGAAAGTGTTGTGAAGCATTTCCAGATTCCAGAAGAAACACCCGGGTGGGTGTTTTGGACCGCACAATTCACCCGAGACTTAGTTTTTGTGGGCCTTTTTCACATTTTGGGCTCTTAGTATAAATACATTTTTGGTGTCATTTTTCATTCGAGATTAAGATAAGATTGTGATTAAGATATCTCTTTTGTGAGTTTTTCCTCTTTGAGGAATGTATCCAATTCCTTCCTTGAAGGTTGCTTATCTCAATTTCATAGGTTGATTCAAGTAGAGGTATGCATCAATGGGGTGTATCCATTGAGTAGTGCAGCCAAGGGGTGATAGAGCTATTAAAAGTTGCCTAGGGTTGTTTCCATTCTTTTGGTCAAGGTCCTATGGTCATAACTCTTTTATCTCATCATTATATATGACCATGGTTGCCAGACGTCAAGAGTGTCCCTCTCGGCGTGAGCCATGGAGGATAAGAGGGAGGTCATGCCACGTACCCAATACAGCTCGAGGGATGGCCAGGGAAGCGAGGAAGAGGGAAGGCTCAGATTTGAGGACAAATCCTATCCAAGAAGGGGAGGATGATACGACCATGGAAGCCGTACACCAAAGCTTGTACCTGCAGCTGTCTTCAATCAGTATTATGCCCGTCAAGATGACTTCCAAATGCTTTGAAACTGCCACAATTATCTTCGTCTTTGAGAGAGCTTCGCGTGGGTATCTTACACGCCCCAATCGGAGTTCGGAGGAGAGAGTTATGGACGATTTACTAAAGCCGCGCAGAATAGGCAGGGAGCTCCAGAAGGAACACCCGGGCGGGTGTTTTCTCCATGAAAATCACCCGACCGGGTGAAAGTGTTGTGAAGCATTTCCAGATTCCAGAAGAAACACCCGGGTGGGTGTTTTGGACCGCACAATTCACCCGAGACTTAGTTTTTGTGGGCCTTTTTCACATTTTGGGCTCTTAGTATAAATACATTTTTGGTGTCATTTTTCATTCGAGATTAAGATAAGATTGTGATTAAGATATCTCTTTTGTGAGTTTTTCCTCTTTGAGGAATGTATCCAATTCCTTCCTTGAAGGTTGCTTGTCTCAATTTCATAGATTGATTCAAGTAGAGGTATGCATCAATGGGGTGTATCCATTGAGTAGTGGAGCCAAGGGGTGATAGAGCTATTAATAGTTGCCTAGGGTTGTTTCCATTCTTTTGGTCAAGGTCCTATGGTCATAACTCTTTTATCTCATCATTATATATGACCACGGTTGCCAGACGTCAAGAGTGTCCCTCTCGGCGTGAGCCATGGAGGATAAGAGGGAGGTCATGCCACATACCCAATACAGCTCGAGGGATGGCCAGGGAAGCGAGGAAGAGGGAAGGCTCAGATTTGAGGACAAATCCTTTCCAAGAAGGGGAGGATGATACGACCATGGAAGCCGTACACCAAAGCTTGTACCTGCAGCTGTCTTCAATCAGTATTATGCCCGTCAAGATGACTTCCAAATGCTTTGAAACTGCCACAATTATCTTCGTCTTTGAGAGAGCTTCGCGTAGGTATCTTACACGCCCCAATCGGAGTTCGGAGGAGAGAGTTATTGACGATTTACTAAAGCCGCGCAGAATAGGCAGGGAGCTCCAGAAGGAACACCCGGGCGGGTGTTTTCTCCATGAAAATCACCCGACCGGGTGAAAGTGTTGTGAAGCATTTCCAGATTCCAGAAGAAACACCCGGGTGGGTGTTTTGGACCGCACAATTCACCCGAGACTTAGTTTTTGTGGGCCTTTTTCACATTTTGGGCTCTTAGTATAAATACATTTTTGGTGTCATTTTTCATTCGAGATTAAGATAAGATTGTGATTAAGATATCTCTTTTGTGAGTTTTTCCTCTTTGAGGAATGTATCCAATTCCTTCCTTGAAGGTTGCTTATCTCAATTTCATAGGTTGATTCAAGTAGAGGTATGCATCAATGGGGTGTATCCATTGAGTAGTGGAGCCAAGGGGTGATAGAGCTATTAAAAGTTGCCTAGGGTTGTTTCCATTCTTTTGGTCAAGGTCCTATGGTCATAACTCTTTTATCTCATCATTATATATGACCACGGTTGCCAGACGTCAAGAGTGTCCCTCTCGGCGTGAGCCATGGAGGATAAGAGGGAGGTCATGCCACGTACCCAATACAGCTCGAGGGATGGCCAGGGAAGCGAGGAAGAGGGAAGGCTCAGATTTGAGGACAAATCCTATCCAAGAAGGGGAGGATGATACGACCATGGAAGCCGTACACCAAAGCTTGTACCTGCAGCTGTCTTCAATCAGTATTATGCCCGTCAAGATGACTTCCAAATGCTTTGAAACTGCCACAATTATCTTCGTCTTTGAGAGAGCTTCGCGTGGGTATCTTACACGCCCCAATCGGAGTTCGGAGGAGAGAGTTATGGACGATTTACTAAAGCCGCGCAGAATAGGCAGGGAGCTCCAGAAGGAACACCCGGGCGGGTGGTTTCTCCATGAAAATCACCCGACCGGGTGAAAGTGTTGTGAAGCATTTCCAGATTCCAGAAGAAACACCCGAGTGGGTGTTTTGGACCGCACAATTCACCCGAGACTTAGTTTTTGTGGGCCTTTTTCACATTTTGGGCTCTTAGTATAAATACATTTTTGGTGTCATTTTTCATTCGAGATTAAGATAAGATTGTGATTAAGATATCTCTTTTGTGAGTTTTTCCTCTTTAAGGAATGTATCCAATTCCTTCCTTGAAGGTTGCTTGTCTCAATTTCATAGATTGATTCAAGTAGAGGTATGCATCAATGGGGTGTATCCATTGAGTAGTGGAGCCAAGGGGTGATAGAGCTATTAAAAGTTGCCTAGGGTTGTTTCCATTCTTTTGGTCAAGGTCCTATGGTCATAACTCTTTTATCTCATCATTATATATGACCACGGTTGCCAGACGTCAAGAGTGTCCCTCTCGGCGTGAGCCATGGAGGATAAGAGGGAGGTCATGCCACGTACCCAATACAGCTCGAGGGATGGCCAGGGAAGCGAGGAAGAGGGAAGGCTCAGATTTGAGGACAAATCCTATCCAAGAAGGGGAGGATGATACGACCATGGAAGCCGTACACCAAAGCTTGTACCTGCAGCTGTCTTCAATCAGTATTATGCCCGTCAAGATGACTTCCAAATGCTTTGAAACTGCCACAATTATCTTCGTCTTTGAGAGAGCTTCGCGTGGGTATCTTACACGCCCCAATCGGAGTTCGGAGGAGAGAGTTATGGACGATTTACTAAAGCCGCGCAGAATAGGCAGGGAGCTCCAGAAGGAACACCCGGGCGGGTGGTTTCTCCATGAAAATCACCCGACCGGGTGAAAGTGTTGTGAAGCATTTCCAGATTCCAGAAGAAACACCCGAGTGGGTGTTTTGGACCGCACAATTCACCCGAGACTTAGTTTTTGTGGGCCTTTTTCACATTTTGGGCTCTTAGTATAAATACATTTTTGGTGTCATTTTTCATTCGAGATTAAGATAAGATTGTGATTAAGATATCTCTTTTGTGAGTTTTTCCTCTTTAAGGAATGTATCCAATTCCTTCCTTGAAGGTTGCTTGTCTCAATTTCATAGATTGATTCAAGTAGAGGTATGCATCAATGGGGTGTATCCATTGAGTAGTGGAGCCAAGGGGTGATAGAGCTATTAAAAGTTGCCTAGGGTTGTTTCCATTCTTTTGGTCAAGGTCCTATGGTCATAACTCTTTTATCTCATCATTATATATGACCACGGTTGCCAGACGTCAAGAGTGTCCCTCTCGGCGTGAGCCATGGAGGATAAGAGGGAGGTCATGCCACATACCCAATACAGCTCGAGGGATGGCCAGGGAAGCGAGGAAGAGGGAAGGCTCAGATTTGAGGACAAATCCTTTCCAAGAAGGGGAGGATGATACGACCATGGAAGCCGTACACCAAAGCTTGTACCTGCAGCTGTCTTCAATCAGTATTATGCCCGTCAAGATGACTTCCAAATGCTTTGAAACTGCCACAATTATCTTCGTCTTTGAGAGAGCTTCGCGTAGGTATCTTACACGCCCCAATCGGAGTTCGGAGGAGAGAGTTATTGACGATTTACTAAAGCCGCGCAGAATAGGCAGGGAGCTCCAGAAGGAACACCCGGGCGGGTGTTTTCTCCATGAAAATCACCCGACCGGGTGAAAGTGTTGTGAAGCATTTCCAGATTCCAGAAGAAACACCCGGGTGGGTGTTTTGGACCGCACAATTCACCCGAGACTTAGTTTTTGTGGGCCTTTTTCACATTTTGGGCTCTTAGTATAAATACATTTTTGGTGTCATTTTTCATTCGAGATTAAGATAAGATTGTGATTAAGATATCTCTTTTGTGAGTTTTTCCTCTTTGAGGAATGTATCCAATTCCTTCCTTGAAGGTTGCTTATCTCAATTTCATAGGTTGATTCAAGTAGAGGTATGCATCAATGGGGTGTATCCATTGAGTAGTGGAGCCAAGGGGTGATAGAGCTATTAAAAGTTGCCTAGGGTTGTTTCCATTCTTTTGGTCAAGGTCCTATGGTCATAACTCTTTTATCTCATCATTATATATGACCACGGTTGCCAGACGTCAAGAGTGTCCCTCTCGGCGTGAGCCATGGAG
The DNA here is from genome assembly GCF_029641045.1 of Salvia hispanica. Classification (NCBI taxonomy): domain Eukaryota; kingdom Viridiplantae; phylum Streptophyta; class Magnoliopsida; order Lamiales; family Lamiaceae; genus Salvia; species Salvia hispanica. Next base: position 7,110,540 of record NC_142697.1, on the reverse strand, counting down.
GATAAGAGGGAGGTCATGCCACGTACCCAATACAACTCGAGGGATGGCCAGGGAAGCGAGGAAGAGGGAAGGCTCAGATTTGAGGACAAATCCTATCCAAGAAGGGGAGGATGATACGACCATGGAAGCCGTACACCAAAGCTTGTACCTGCAGCTGTCTTCAATCAGTATTATGCCCGTCAAGATGACTTCCAAATGCTTTGAAACTGCCACAATTATCTTCGTCTTTGAGAGAGCTTCGCGTAGGTATCTTACACGCCCCAATCGGAGTTCGGAGGAGAGAGTTATTGACGATTTACTAAAGCCGCGCAGAATAGGCAGGGAGCTCCAGAAGGAACACCCGGGCGGGTGTTTTCTCCATGAAAATCACCCGACCGGGTGAAAGTGTTGTGAAGCATTTCCAGATTCCAGAAGAAACACCCGGGTGGGTGTTTTGGACCGCACAATTCACCCGAGACTTAGTTTTTGTGGGCCTTTTTCACATTTTGGGCTCTTAGTATAAATACATTTTTGGTGTCATTTTTCATTCGAGATTAAGATAAGATTGTGATTAAGATATCTCTTTTGTGAGTTTTTCCTCTTTGAGGAATGTATCCAATTCCTTCCTTGAAGGTTGCTTATCTCAATTTCATAGGTTGATTCAAGTAGAGGTATGCATCAATGGGGTGTATCCATTGAGTAGTGGAGCCAAGGGGTGATAGAGCTATTAAAAGTTGCCTAGGGTTGTTTCCATTCTTTTGGTCAAGGTCCTATGGTCATAACTCTTTTATCTCATCATTATATATGACCACGGTTGCCAGACGTCAAGAGTGTCCCTCTCGGCGTGAGCCATGGAGGATAAGAGGGAGGTCATGCCACGTACCCAATACAGCTCGAGGGATGGCCAGGGAAGCGAGGAAGAGGGAAGGCTCAGATTTGAGGACAAATCCTATCCAAGAAGGGGAGGATGATACGACCATGGAAGCCGTACACCAAAGCTTGTACCTGCAGCTGTCTTCAATCAGTATTATGCCCGTCAAGATGACTTCCAAATGCTTTGAAACTGCCACAATTATCTTCGTCTTTGAGAGAGCTTCGCGTGGGTATCTTACACACCCCAATCGGAGTTCGGAGGAGAGAGTTATGGACGATTTACTAAAGCCGCGCAGAACAGGCAGGGAGCTCCAGAAGAAACACCCGGGCGGGTGTTTTCACCATGAAAATCACCCGACCGGGTGAAAGTGTTGTGAAGCATTTCCAGATTCCAGAAGAAACACCCGGGTGGGTGTTTTGGACCGCACAATTCACCCGAGACTTAGTTTTTGTGGGCCTTTTTCACATTTTGGGCTCTTAGTATAAATACATTTTTGGTGTCATTTTTCATTCGAGATTAAGATAAGATTGTGATTAAGATATCTCTTTTGTGAGTTTTTCCTCTTTGAGGAATGTATCCAATTCCTTCCTTGAAGGTTGCTTATCTCAATTTCATAGGTTGATTCAAGTAGAGGTATGCATCAATGGGGTGTATCCATTGAGTAGTGGAGCCAAGGGGTGATAGAGCTATTAAAAGTTGCCTAGGGTTGTTTCCATTCTTTTGGTCAAGGTCCTATGGTCATAACTCTTTTATCTCATCATTATATATGACCACGGTTGCCAGACGTCAAGAGTGTCCCTCTCGGCGTGAGCCATGGAGGATAAGAGGGAGGTCATGCCACGTACCCAATACAGCTCGAGGGATGGCCAGGGAAGCGAGGAAGAGGGAAGGCTCAGATTTGAGGACAAATCCTATCCAAGAAGGGGAGGATGATACGACCATGGAAGCCGTACACCAAAGCTTGTACCTGCAGCTGTCTTCAATCAGTATTATGCCCGTCAAGATGACTTCCAAATGCTTTGAAACTGCCACAATTATCTTCGTCTTTGAGAGAGCTTCGCGTGGGTATCTTACACACCCCAATCGGAGTTCGGAGGAGAGAGTTATGGACGATTTACTAAAGCCGCGCAGAACAGGCAGGGAGCTCCAGAAGAAACACCCGGGCGGGTGTTTTCACCATGAAAATCACCCGACCGGGTGAAAGTGTTGTGAAGCATTTCCAGATTCTAGAAGAAACACCCGGTCGGGTGTTTTGGACCGCACAATTCACCCGAGACTTAGTTTTTGTGGGCCTTTTTCACATTTTGGGCTCTTAGTATAAATACATTTTTGGTGTCATTTTTCATTCGACATTAAGATAAGATTGTGATTAAGATATCTCTTTTGTGAGTTTTTCCTCTTTGAGGAATGTATCCAATTCCTTCCTTGAAGGTTGCTTGTCTCAATTTCATAGATTGATTCAAGTAGAGGTATGCATCAATGGGGTGTATCCATTGAGTAGTGGAGCCAAGGGGTGATAGAGCTATTAAAAGTTGCCTAGGGTTGTTTCCATTCTTTTGGTCAAGGTCCTATGGTCATAACTCTTTTATCTCATCATTATATATGACCACGGTTGCCAGACGTCAAGAGTGTCCCTCTCGGCGTGAGCCATGGAGGATAAGAGGGAGGTCATGCCACATACCCAATACAGCTCGAGGGATGGCCAGGGAAGCGAGGAAGAGGGAAGGCTCAGATTTGAGGACAAATCCTTTCCAAGAAGGGGAGGATGATACGACCATGGAAGCCGTACACCAAAGCTTGTACCTGCAGCTGTCTTCAATCAGTATTATGCCCGTCAAGATGACTTCCAAATGCTTTGAAACTGCCACAATTATCTTCGTCTTTGAGAGAGCTTCGCGTAGGTATCTTACACGCCCCAATCGGAGTTCGGAGGAGAGAGTTATTGACGATTTACTAAAGCCGCGCAGAATAGGCAGGGAGCTCCAGAAGGAACACCCGGGCGGGTGTTTTCTCCATGAAAATCACCCGACCGGGTGAAAGTGTTGTGAAGCATTTCCAGATTCCAGAAGAAACACCCGGGTGGGTGTTTTGGACCGCACAATTCACCCGAGACTTAGTTTTTGTGGGCCTTTTTCACATTTTGGGCTCTTAGTATAAATACATTTTTGGTGTCATTTTTCATTCGAGATTAAGATAAGATTGTGATTAAGATATCTCTTTTGTGAGTTTTTCCTCTTTGAGGAATGTATCCAATTCCTTCCTTGAAGGTTGCTTATCTCAATTTCATAGGTTGATTCAAGTAGAGGTATGCATCAATGGGGTGTATCCATTGAGTAGTGGAGCCAAGGGGTGATAGAGCTATTAAAAGTTGCCTAGGGTTGTTTCCATTCTTTTGGTCAAGGTCCTATGGTCATAACTCTTTTATCTCATCATTATATATGACCACGGTTGCCAGACGTCAAGAGTGTCCCTCTCGGCGTGAGCCATGGAGGATAAGAGGGAGGTCATGCCACGTACCCAATACAGCTCGAGGGATGGCCAGGGAAGCGAGGAAGAGGGAAGGCTCAGATTTGAGGACAAATCCTATCCAAGAAGGGGAGGATGATACGACCATGGAAGCCGTACACCAAAGCTTGTACCTGCAGCTGTCTTCAATCAGTATTATGCCCGTCAAGATGACTTCCAAATGCTTTGAAACTGCCACAATTATCTTCGTCTTTGAGAGAGCTTCGCGTGGGTATCTTACACGCCCCAATCGGAGTTCGGAGGAGAGAGTTATTGATGATTTACTAAAGCCGCGCAGAATAGGCAGGGAGCTCCAGAAGGAACACCCGGGCGGGTGTTTTCTCCATGAAAATCACCCGACCGGGTGAAAGTGTTGTGAAGCATTTCCAGATTCCAGAAGAAACACCCGGGTGGGTGTTTTGGACCGCACAATTCACCCGAGACTTAGTTTTTGTGGGCCTTTTTCACATTTTGGGCTCTTAGTATAAATACATTTTTGGTGTCATTTTTCATTCGAGATTAAGATAAGATTGTGATTAAGATATCTCTTTTGTGAGTTTTTCCTCTTTGAGGAATGTATCCAATTCCTTCCTTGAAGGTTGCTTATCTCAATTTCATAGGTTGATTCAAGTAGAGGTATGCATCAATGGGGTGTATCCATTGAGTAGTGGAGCCAAGGGGTGATAGAGCTATTAAAAGTTGCCTAGGGTTGTTTCCATTCTTTTGGTCAAGGTCCTATGGTCATAACTCTTTTATCTCATCATTATATATGACCACGGTTGCCAGACGTCAAGAGTGTCCCTCTCGGCGTGAGCCATGGAGGATAAGAGGGAGGTCATGCCACGTACCCAATACAGCTCGAGGGATGGCCAGGGAAGCGAGGAAGAGGGAAGGCTCAGATTTGAGGACAAATCCTATCCAAGAAGGGGAGGATGATACGACCATGGAAGCCGTACACCAAAGCTTGTACCTGCAGCTGTCTTCAATCAGTATTATGCCCGTCAAGATGACTTCCAAATGCTTTGAAACTGCCACAATTATCTTCGTCTTTGAGAGAGCTTCGCGTGGGTATCTTACACACCCCAATCGGAGTTCGGAGGAGAGAGTTATGGACGATTTACTAAAGCCGCGCAGAACAGGCAGGGAGCTCCAGAAGAAACACCCGGGCGGGTGTTTTCACCATGAAAATCACCCGACCGGGTGAAAGTGTTGTGAAGCATTTCCAGATTCTAGAAGAAACACCCGGTCGGGTGTTTTGGACCGCACAATTCACCCGAGACTTAGTTTTTGTGGGCCTTTTTCACATTTTGGGCTCTTAGTATAAATACATTTTTGGTGTCATTTTTCATTCGAGATTAAGATAAGATTGTGATTAAGATATCTCTTTTGTGAGTTTTTCCTCTTTGAGGAATGTATCCAATTCCTTCCTTGAAGGTTGCTTGTCTCAATTTCATAGATTGATTCAAGTAGAGGTATGCATCAATGGGGTGTATCCATTGAGTAGTGGAGCCAAGGGGTGATAGAGCTATTAAAAGTTGCCTAGGGTTGTTTCCATTCTTTTGGTCAAGGTCCTATGGTCATAACTCTTTTATCTCATCATTATATATGACCACGGTTGCCAGACGTCAAGAGTGTCCCTCTCGGCGTGAGCCATGGAGGATAAGAGGGAGGTCATGCCACATACCCAATACAGCTCGAGGGATGGCCAGGGAAGCGAGGAAGAGGGAAGGCTCAGATTTGAGGACAAATCCTTTCCAAGAAGGGGAGGATGATACGACCATGGAAGCCGTACACCAAAGCTTGTACCTGCAGCTGTCTTCAATCAGTATTATGCCCGTCAAGATGACTTCCAAATGCTTTGAAACTGCCACAATTATCTTCGTCTTTGAGAGAGCTTCGCGTAGGTATCTTACACGCCCCAATCGGAGTTCGGAGGAGAGAGTTATTGACGATTTACTAAAGCCGCGCAGAATAGGCAGGGAGCTCCAGAAGGAACACCCGGGCGGGTGTTTTCTCCATGAAAATCACCCGACCGGGTGAAAGTGTTGTGAAGCATTTCCAGATTCCAGAAGAAACACCCGGGTGGGTGTTTTGGACCGCACAATTCACCCGAGACTTAGTTTTTGTGGGCCTTTTTCACATTTTGGGCTCTTAGTATAAATACATTTTTGGTGTCATTTTTCATTCGAGATTAAGATAAGATTGTGATTAAGATATCTCTTTTGTGAGTTTTTCCTCTTTGAGGAATGTATCCAATTCCTTCCTTGAAGGTTGCTTATCTCAATTTCATAGGTTGATTCAAGTAGAGGTATGCATCAATGGGGTGTATCCATTGAGTAGTGGAGCCAAGGGGTGATAGAGCTATTAAAAGTTGCCTAGGGTTGTTTCCATTCTTTTGGTCAAGGTCCTATGGTCATAACTCTTTTATCTCATCATTATATATGACCACGGTTGCCAGACGTCAAGAGTGTCCCTCTCGGCGTGAGCCATGGAGGATAAGAGGGAGGTCATGCCACGTACCCAATACAGCTCGAGGGATGGCCAGGGAAGCGAGGAAGAGGGAAGGCTCAGATTTGAGGACAAATCCTATCCAAGAAGGGGAGGATGATACGACCATGGAAGCCGTACACCAAAGCTTGTACCTGCAGCTGTCTTCAATCAGTATTATACCCGTCAAGATGACTTCCAAATGCTTTGAAACTGCCACAATTATCTTCGTCTTTGAGAGAGCTTCGCGTGGGTATCTTACACGCCCCAATCGGAGTTCGGAGGAGAGAGTTATGGACGATTTACTAAAGCCGCGCAGAATAGGCAGGGAGCTCCAGAAGGAACACCCGGGCGGGTGGTTTCTCCATGAAAATCACCCGACCGGGTGAAAGTGTTGTGAAGCATTTCCAGATTCCAGAAGAAACACCCGAGTGGGTGTTTTGGACCGCACAATTCACCCGAGACTTAGTTTTTGTGGGCCTTTTTCACATTTTGGGCTCTTAGTATAAATACATTTTTGGTGTCATTTTTCATTCGAGATTAAGATAAGATTGTGATTAAGATATCTCTTTTGTGAGTTTTTCCTCTTTAAGGAATGTATCCAATTCCTTCCTTGAAGGTTGCTTGTCTCAATTTCATAGATTGATTCAAGTAGAGGTATGCATCAATGGGGTGTATCCATTGAGTAGTGGAGCCAAGGGGTGATAGAGCTATTAAAAGTTGCCTAGGGTTGTTTCCATTCTTTTGGTCAAGGTCCTATGGTCATAACTCTTTTATCTCATCATTATATATGACCACGGTTGCCAGACGTCAAGAGTGTCCCTCTCGGCGTGAGCCATGGAGGATAAGAGGGAGGTCATGCCACGTACCCAATACAGCTCGAAGGATGGCCAGGGAAGCGAGGAAGAGGGAAGGCTCAGATTTGAGGACAAATCCTATCCAAGAAGGGGAGGATGATACGACCATGGAAGCCGTACACCAAAGCTTGTACCTGCAGCTGTCTTCAATCAGTATTATGCCCGTCAAGATGACTTCCAAATGCTTTGAAACTGCCACAATTATCTTCGTCTTTGAGAGAGCTTCGCGTGGGTATCTTACACGCCCCAATCGGAGTTCGGAGGAGAGAGTTATGGACGATTTACTAAAGCCGCGCAGAATAGGCAGGGAGCTCCAGAAGGAACACCCGGGCGGGTGGTTTCTCCATGAAAATCACCCGACCGGGTGAAAGTGTTGTGAAGCATTTCCAGATTCCAGAAGAAACACCCGAGTGGGTGTTTTGGACCGCACAATTCACCCGAGACTTAGTTTTTGTGGGCCTTTTTCACATTTTGGGCTCTTAGTATAAATACATTTTTGGTGTCATTTTTCATTCGAGATTAAGATAAGATTGTGATTAAGATATCTCTTTTGTGAGTTTTTCCTCTTTAAGGAATGTATCCAATTCCTTCCTTGAAGGTTGCTTGTCTCAATTTCATAGATTGATTCAAGTAGAGGTATGCATCAATGGGGTGTATCCATTGAGTAGTGGAGCCAAGGGGTGATAGAGCTATTAAAAGTTGCCTAGGGTTGTTTCCATTCTTTTGGTCAAGGTCCTATGGTCATAACTCTTTTATCTCATCATTATATATGACCACGGTTGCCAGACGTCAAGAGTGTCCCTCTCGGCGTGAGCCATGGAGGATAAGAGGGAGGTCATGCCACATACCCAATACAGCTCGAGGGATGGCCAGGGAAGCGAGGAAGAGGGAAGGCTCAGATTTGAGGACAAATCCTTTCCAAGAAGGGGAGGATGATACGACCATGGAAGCCGTACACCAAAGCTTGTACCTGCAGCTGTCTTCAATCAGTATTATGCCCGTCAAGATGACTTCCAAATGCTTTGAAACTGCCACAATTATCTTCGTCTTTGAGAGAGCTTCGCGTAGGTATCTTACACGCCCCAATCGGAGTTCGGAGGAGAGAGTTATTGACGATTTACTAAAGCCGCGCAGAATAGGCAGGGAGCTCCAGAAGGAACACCCGGGCGGGTGTTTTCTCCATGAAAATCACCCGACCGGGTGAAAGTGTTGTGAAGCATTTCCAGATTCCAGAAGAAACACCCGGGTGGGTGTTTTGGACCGCACAATTCACCCGAGACTTAGTTTTTGTGGGCCTTTTTCACATTTTGGGCTCTTAGTATAAATACATTTTTGGTGTCATTTTTCATTCGAGATTAAGATAAGATTGTGATTAAGATATCTCTTTTGTGAGTTTTTCCTCTTTAAGGAATGTATCCAATTCCTTCCTTGAAGGTTGCTTGTCTCAATTTCATAGATTGATTCAAGTAGAGGTATGCATCAATGGGGTGTATCCATTGAGTAGTGGAGCCAAGGGGTGATAGAGCTATTAAAAGTTGCCTAGGGTTGTTTCCATTCTTTTGGTCAAGGTCCTATGGTCATAACTCTTTTATCTCATCATTATATATGACCACGGTTGCCAGACGTCAAGAGTGTCCCTCTCGGCGTGAGCCATGGAGGATAAGAGGGAGGTCATGCCACGTACCCAATACAGCTCGAGGGATGGCCAGGGAAGCGAGGAAGAGGGAAGGCTCAGATTTGAGGACAAATCCTATCCAAGAAGGGGAGGATGATACGACCATGGAAGCCGTACACCAAAGCTTGTACCTGCAGCTGTCTTCAATCAGTATTATGCCCGTCAAGATGACTTCCAAATGCTTTGAAACTGCCACAATTATCTTCGTCTTTGAGAGAGCTTCGCGTGGGTATCTTACACACCCCAATCGGAGTTCGGAGGAGAGAGTTATGGACGATTTACTAAAGCCGCGCAGAACAGGCAGGGAGCTCCAGAAGAAACACCCGGGCGGGTGTTTTCACCATGAAAATCACCCGACCGGGTGAAAGTGTTGTGAAGCATTTCCAGATTCTAGAAGAAACACCCGGTCGGGTGTTTTGGACCGCACAATTCACCCGAGACTTAGTTTTTGTGGGCCTTTTTCACATTTTGGGCTCTTAGTATAAATACATTTTTGGTGTCATTTTTCATTCGAGATTAAGATAAGATTGTGATTAAGATATCTCTTTTGTGAGTTTTTCCTCTTTGAGGAATGTATCCAATTCCTTCCTTGAAGGTTGCTTGTCTCAATTTCATAGATTGATTCAAGTAGAGGTATGCATCAATGGGGTGTATCCATTGAGTAGTGGAGCCAAGGGGTGATAGAGCTATTAAAAGTTGCCTAGGGTTGTTTCCATTCTTTTGGTCAAGGTCCTATGGTCATAACTCTTTTATCTCATCATTATATATGACCACGGTTGCCAGACGTCAAGAGTGTCCCTCTCGGCGTGAGCCATGGAGGATAAGAGGGAGGTCATGCCACATACCCAATACAGCTCGAGGGATGGCCAGGGAAGCGAGGAAGAGGGAAGGCTCAGATTTGAGGACAAATCCTTTCCAAGAAGGGGAGGATGATACGACCATGGAAGCCGTACACCAAAGCTTGTACCTGCAGCTGTCTTCAATCAGTATTATGCCCGTCAAGATGACTTCCAAATGCTTTGAAACTGCCACAATTATCTTCGTCTTTGAGAGAGCTTCGCGTAGGTATCTTACACGCCCCAATCGGAGTTCGGAGGAGAGAGTTATTGACGATTTACTAAAGCCGCGCAGAATAGGCAGGGAGCTCCAGAAGGAACACCCGGGCGGGTGTTTTCTCCATGAAAATCACCCGACCGGGTGAAAGTGTTGTGAAGCATTTCCAGATTCCAGAAGAAACACCCGGGTGGGTGTTTTGGACCGCACAATTCACCCGAGACTTAGTTTTTGTGGGCCTTTTTCACATTTTGGGCTCTTAGTATAAATACATTTTTGGTGTCATTTTTCATTCGAGATTAAGATAAGATTGTGATTAAGATATCTCTTTTGTGAGTTTTTCCTCTTTGAGGAATGTATCCAATTCCTTCCTTGAAGGTTGCTTATCTCAATTTCATAGGTTGATTCAAGTAGAGGTATGCATCAATGGGGTGTATCCATTGAGTAGTGGAGCCAAGGGGTGATAGAGCTATTAAAAGTTGCCTAGGGTTGTTTCCATTCTTTTGGTCAAGGTCCTATGGTCATAACTCTTTTATCTCATCATTATATATGACCACGGTTGCCAGACGTCAAGAGTGTCCCTCTCGGCGTGAGCCATGGAGGATAAGAGGGAGGTCATGCCACGTACCCAATACAGCTCGAGGGATGGCCAGGGAAGCGAGGAAGAGGGAAGGCTCAGATTTGAGGACAAATCCTATCCAAGAAGGGGAGGATGATACGACCATGGAAGCCGTACACCAAAGCTTGTACCTGCAGCTGTCTTCAATCAGTATTATACCCGTCAAGATGACTTCCAAATGCTTTGAAACTGCCACAATTATCTTCGTCTTTGAGAGAGCTTCGCGTGGGTATCTTACACGCCCCAATCGGAGTTCGGAGGAGAGAGTTATGGACGATTTACTAAAGCCGCGCAGAATAGGCAGGGAGCTCCAGAAGGAACACCCGGGCGGGTGGTTTCTCCATGAAAATCACCCGACCGGGTGAAAGTGTTGTGAAGCATTTCCAGATTCCAGAAGAAACACCCGAGTGGGTGTTTTGGACCGCACAATTCACCCGAGACTTAGTTTTTGTGGGCCTTTTTCACATTTTGGGCTCTTAGTATAAATACATTTTTGGTGTCATTTTTCATTCGAGATTAAGATAAGATTGTGATTAAGATATCTCTTTTGTGAGTTTTTCCTCTTTAAGGAATGTATCCAATTCCTTCCTTGAAGGTTGCTTGTCTCAATTTCATAGATTGATTCAAGTAGAGGTATGCATCAATGGGGTGTATCCATTGAGTAGTGGAGCCAAGGGGTGATAGAGCTATTAAAAGTTGCCTAGGGTTGTTTCCATTCTTTTGGTCAAGGTCCTATGGTCATAACTCTTTTATCTCATCATTATATATGACCACGGTTGCCAGACGTCAAGAGTGTCCCTCTCGGCGTGAGCCATGGAGGATAAGAGGGAGGTCATGCCACGTACCCAATACAGCTCGAAGGATGGCCAGGGAAGCGAGGAAGAGGGAAGGCTCAGATTTGAGGACAAATCCTATCCAAGAAGGGGAGGATGATACGACCATGGAAGCCGTACACCAAAGCTTGTACCTGCAGCTGTCTTCAATCAGTATTATGCCCGTCAAGATGACTTCCAAATGCTTTGAAACTGCCACAATTATCTTCGTCTTTGAGAGAGCTTCGCGTGGGTATCTTACACGCCCCAATCGGAGTTCGGAGGAGAGAGTTATGGACGATTTACTAAAGCCGCGCAGAATAGGCAGGGAGCTCCAGAAGGAACACCCGGGCGGGTGGTTTCTCCATGAAAATCACCCGACCGGGTGAAAGTGTTGTGAAGCATTTCCAGATTCCAGAAGAAACACCCGAGTGGGTGTTTTGGACCGCACAATTCACCCGAGACTTAGTTTTTGTGGGCCTTTTTCACATTTTGGGCTCTTAGTATAAATACATTTTTGGTGTCATTTTTCATTCGAGATTAAGATAAGATTGTGATTAAGATATCTCTTTTGTGAGTTTTTCCTCTTTAAGGAATGTATCCAATTCCTTCCTTGAAGGTTGCTTGTCTCAATTTCATAGATTGATTCAAGTAGAGGTATGCATCAATGGGGTGTATCCATTGAGTAGTGGAGCCAAGGGGTGATAGAGCTATTAAAAGTTGCCTAGGGTTGTTTCCATTCTTTTGGTCAAGGTCCTATGGTCATAACTCTTTTATCTCATCATTATATATGACCACGGTTGCCAGACGTCAAGAGTGTCCCTCTCGGCGTGAGCCATGGAGGATAAGAGGGAGGTCATGCCACATACCCAATACAGCTCGAGGGATGGCCAGGGAAGCGAGGAAGAGGGAAGGCTCAGATTTGAGGACAAATCCTTTCCAAGAAGGGGAGGATGATACGACCATGGAAGCCGTACACCAAAGCTTGTACCTGCAGCTGTCTTCAATCAGTATTATGCCCGTCAAGATGACTTCCAAATGCTTTGAAACTGCCACAATTATCTTCGTCTTTGAGAGAGCTTCGCGTAGGTATCTTACACGCCCCAATCGGAGTTCGGAGGAGAGAGTTATTGACGATTTACTAAAGCCGCGCAGAATAGGCAGGGAGCTCCAGAAGGAACACCCGGGCGGGTGTTTTCTCCATGAAAATCACCCGACCGGGTGAAAGTGTTGTGAAGCATTTCCAGATTCCAGAAGAAACACCCGGGTGGGTGTTTTGGACCGCACAATTCACCCGAGACTTAGTTTTTGTGGGCCTTTTTCACATTTTGGGCTCTTAGTATAAATACATTTTTGGTGTCATTTTTCATTCGAGATTAAGATAAGATTGTGATTAAGATATCTCTTTTGTGAGTTTTTCCTCTTTAAGGAATGTATCCAATTCCTTCCTTGAAGGTTGCTTGTCTCAATTTCATAGATTGATTCAAGTAGAGGTATGCATCAATGGGGTGTATCCATTGAGTAGTGGAGCCAAGGGGTGATAGAGCTATTAAAAGTTGCCTAGGGTTGTTTCCATTCTTTTGGTCAAGGTCCTATGGTCATAACTCTTTTATCTCATCATTATATATGACCACGGTTGCCAGACGTCAAGAGTGTCCCTCTCGGCGTGAGCCATGGAGGATAAGAGGGAGGTCATGCCACGTACCCAATACAGCTCGAAGGATGGCCAGGGAAGCGAGGAAGAGGGAAGGCTCAGATTTGAGGACAAATCCTATCCAAGAAGGGGAGGATGATACGACCATGGAAGCCGTACACCAAAGCTTGTACCTGCAGCTGTCTTCAATCAGTATTATGCCCGTCAAGATGACTTCCAAATGCTTTGAAACTGCCACAATTATCTTCGTCTTTGAGAGAGCTTCGCGTGGGTATCTTACACGCCCCAATCGGAGTTCGGAGGAGAGAGTTATGGACGATTTACTAAAGCCGCGCAGAATAGGCAGGGAGCTCCAGAAGGAACACCCGGGCGGGTGGTTTCTCCATGAAAATCACCCGACCGGGTGAAAGTGTTGTGAAGCATTTCCAGATTCCAGAAGAAACACCCGAGTGGGTGTTTTGGACCGCACAATTCACCCGAGACTTAGTTTTTGTGGGCCTTTTTCACATTTTGGGCTCTTAGTATAAATACATTTTTGGTGTCATTTTTCATTCGAGATTAAGATAAGATTGTGATTAAGATATCTCTTTTGTGAGTTTTTCCTCTTTAAGGAATGTATCCAATTCCTTCCTTGAAGGTTGCTTGTCTCAATTTCATAGATTGATTCAAGTAGAGGTATGCATCAATGGGGTGTATCCATTGAGTAGTGGAGCCAAGGGGTGATAGAGCTATTAAAAGTTGCCTAGGGTTGTTTCCATTCTTTTGGTCAAGGTCCTATGGTCATAACTCTTTTATCTCATCATTATATATGACCACGGTTGCCAGACGTCAAGAGTGTCCCTCTCGGCGTGAGCCATGGAGGATAAGAGGGAGGTCATGCCACATACCCAATACAGCTCGAGGGATGGCCAGGGAAGCGAGGAAGAGGGAAGGCTCAGATTTGAGGACAAATCCTTTCCAAGAAGGGGAGGATGATACGACCATGGAAGCCGTACACCAAAGCTTGTACCTGCAGCTGTCTTCAATCAGTATTATGCCCGTCAAGATGACTTCCAAATGCTTTGAAACTGCCACAATTATCTTCGTCTTTGAGAGAGCTTCGCGTAGGTATCTTACACGCCCCAATCGGAGTTCGGAGGAGAGAGTTATTGACGATTTACTAAAGCCGCGCAGAATAGGCAGGGAGCTCCAGAAGGAACACCCGGGCGGGTGTTTTCTCCATGAAAATCACCCGACCGGGTGAAAGTGTTGTGAAGCATTTCCAGATTCCAGAAGAAACACCCGGGTGGGTGTTTTGGACCGCACAATTCACCCGAGACTTAGTTTTTGTGGGCCTTTTTCACATTTTGGGCTCTTAGTATAAATACATTTTTGGTGTCATTTTTCATTCGAGATTAAGATAAGATTGTGATTAAGATATCTCTTTTGTGAGTTTTTCCTCTTTGAGGAATGTATCCAATTCCTTCCTTGAAGGTTGCTTATCTCAATTTCATAGGTTGATTCAAGTAGAGGTATGCATCAATGGGGTGTATCCATTGAGTAGTGGAGCCAAGGGGTGATAGAGCTATTAAAAGTTGCCTAGGGTTGTTTCCATTCTTTTGGTCAAGGTCCTATGGTCATAACTCTTTTATCTCATCATTATATATGACCACGGTTGCCAGACGTCAAGAGTGTCCCTCTCGGCGTGAGCCATGGAGGATAAGAGGGAGGTCATGCCACGTACCCAATACAGCTCGAGGGATGGCCAGGGAAGCGAGGAAGAGGGAAGGCTCAGATTTGAGGACAAATCCTATCCAAGAAGGGGAGGATGATACGACCATGGAAGCCGTACACCAAAGCTTGTACCTGCAGCTGTCTTCAATCAGTATTATGCCCGTCAAGATGACTTCCAAATGCTTTGAAACTGCCACAATTATCTTCGTCTTTGAGAGAGCTTCGCGTGGGTATCTTACACACCCCAATCGGAGTTCGGAGGAGAGAGTTATGGACGATTTACTAAAGCCGCGCAGAACAGGCAGGGAGCTCCAGAAGAAACACCCGGGCGGGTGTTTTCACCATGAAAATCACCCGACCGGGTGAAAGTGTTGTGAAGCATTTCCAGATTCTAGAAGAAACACCCGGTCGGGTGTTTTGGACCGCACAATTCACCCGAGACTTAGTTTTTGTGGGCCTTTTTCACATTTTGGGCTCTTAGTATAAATACATTTTTGGTGTCATTTTTCATTCGAGATTAAGATAAGATTGTGATTAAGATATCTCTTTTGTGAGTTTTTCCTCTTTGAGGAATGTATCCAATTCCTTCCTTGAAGGTTGCTTGTCTCAATTTCATAGATTGATTCAAGTAGAGGTATGCATCAATGGGGTGTATCCATTGAGTAGTGGAGCCAAGGGGTGATAGAGCTATTAAAAGTTGCCTAGGGTTGTTTCCATTCTTTTGGTCAAGGTCCTATGGTCATAACTCTTTTATCTCATCATTATATATGACCACGGTTGCCAGACGTCAAGAGTGTCCCTCTCGGCGTGAGCCATGGAGGATAAGAGGGAGGTCATGCCACATACCCAATACAGCTCGAGGGATGGCCAGGGAAGCGAGGAAGAGGGAAGGCTCAGATTTGAGGACAAATCCTTTCCAAGAAGGGGAGGATGATACGACCATGGAAGCCGTACACCAAAGCTTGTACCTGCAGCTGTCTTCAATCAGTATTATGCCCGTCAAGATGACTTCCAAATGCTTTGAAACTGCCACAATTATCTTCGTCTTTGAAAGAGCTTCGCGTAGGTATCTTACACGCCCCAATCGGAGTTCGGAGGAGAGAGTTATTGACGATTTACTAAAGCCGCGCAGAATAGGCAGGGAGCTCCAGAAGGAACACCCGGGCGGGTGTTTTCTCCATGAAAATCACCCGACCGGGTGAAAGTGTTGTGAAGCATTTCCAGATTCCAGAAGAAACACCCGGGTGGGTGTTTTGGACCGCACAATTCACCCGAGACTTAGTTTTTGTGGGCCTTTTTCACATTTTGGGCTCTTAGTATAAATACATTTTTGGTGTCATTTTTCATTCGAGATTAAGATAAGATTGTGATTAAGATATCTCTTTTGTGAGTTTTTCCTCTTTGAGGAATGTATCCAATTCCTTCCTTGAAGGTTGCTTATCTCAATTTCATAGGTTGATTCAAGTAGAGGTATGCATCAATGGGGTGTATCCATTGAGTAGTGGAGCCAAGGGGTGATAGAGCTATTAAAAGTTGCCTAGGGTTGTTTCCATTCTTTTGGTCAAGGTCCTATGGTCATAACTCTTTTATCTCATCATTATATATGACCACGGTTGCCAGACGTCAAGAGTGTCCCTCTCGGCGTGAGCCATGGAGGATAAGAGGGAGGTCATGCCACGTACCCAATACAGCTCGAGGGATGGCCAGGGAAGCGAGGAAGAGGGAAGGCTCAGATTTGAGGACAAATCCTATCCAAGAAGGGGAGGATGATACGACCATGGAAGCCGTACACCAAAGCTTGTACCTGCAGCTGTCTTCAATCAGTATTATGCCCGTCAAGATGACTTCCAAATGCTTTGAAACTGCCACAATTATCTTCGTCTTTGAGAGAGCTTCGCGTGGGTATCTTACACACCCCAATCGGAGTTCGGAGGAGAGAGTTATGGACGATTTACTAAAGCCGCGCAGAACAGGCAGGGAGCTCCAGAAGAAACACCCGGGCGGGTGTTTTCACCATGAAAATCACCCGACCGGGTGAAAGTGTTGTGAAGCATTTCCAGATTCTAGAAGAAACACCCGGTCGGGTGTTTTGGACCGCACAATTCACCCGAGACTTAGTTTTTGTGGGCCTTTTTCACATTTTGGGCTCTTAGTATAAATACATTTTTGGTGTCATTTTTCATTCGAGATTAAGATAAGATTGTGATTAAGATATCTCTTTTGTGAGTTTTTCCTCTTTGAGGAATGTATCCAATTCCTTCCTTGAAGGTTGCTTGTCTCAATTTCATAGATTGATTCAAGTAGAGGTATGCATCAATGGGGTGTATCCATTGAGTAGTGGAGCCAAGGGGTGATAGAGCTATTAAAAGTTGCCTAGGGTTGTTTCCATTCTTTTGGTCAAGGTCCTATGGTCATAACTCTTTTATCTCATCATTATATATGACCACGGTTGCCAGACGTCAAGAGTGTCCCTCTCGGCGTGAGCCATGGAGGATAAGAGGGAGGTCATGCCACATACCCAATACAGCTCGAGGGATGGCCAGGGAAGCGAGGAAGAGGGAAGGCTCAGATTTGAGGACAAATCCTTTCCAAGAAGGGGAGGATGATACGACCATGGAAGCCGTACACCAAAGCTTGTACCTGCAGCTGTCTTCAATCAGTATTATGCCCGTCAAGATGACTTCCAAATGCTTTGAAACTGCCACAATTATCTTCGTCTTTGAAAGAGCTTCGCGTAGGTATCTTACACGCCCCAATCGGAGTTCGGAGGAGAGAGTTATTGACGATTTAAATCAGAGGATATACTTTCTCTCTCTAGCGTAATGGCCAACCGGTGACTGCCCCACCGTTGCCCAACCTTCCGACCACCCATTCCAACCCTTCTCCATCACGAATCCCTTGACCAAATCCGTGGCTACTTCGCGCGAGGCCTCCCACCCCTGGCCCCGGGGAGGCTCGGCCTTGCCGGATATGGCGACCTCAACAGCCACCAACGCGCAAGACACCGAAGAAGCCTCATATATCTCAGACCAAAAGATGGTATTTCGTTCAAATCAAGCCCCAATTCTAACTGGAATGCCTAAGAAAATGGCTGCCAAGGCAAGGCTTAAGGCAAGGAAGAACACGCCGGCGCCACCCACTAAAGGAAATGGCCGGAAACGGCTTGACCTCTCTCCCCTCCCGGAAGATAAACAACTACGGAAAAGGATCGATTTTGGAGCAGTGGATAACCTTGTCATGGAGGCTCCAAAATGCAAGGGGTCTATCTTCCCTCCGCCTTCCATTGATGGAGAAGCTCCACCGGAATCCGGCAAGGTCGCCGGCGACGAAGTGTCTGCCGCCCCGGTGGATGATTACAACCGATTCAAACTCCAGTCAAAGATGGATGTTCCCTCCAATGCAAATGAAGTGGTGGTTGGTGAGCTAGTCAACCTTCCCAATAAGGAACTAAAGACAAATCTGCTTTTAGAAAGAGGCTTGGAGGCTAACCAAATTGAAGGTTCACATGGTGACATAGCCGTTACTACTCCAATACAGCCAAAATATGACACCATTTTGCAGCTAGCATCTTTGACCTCGGCTGAATCACTTGATACCTTTGTTGCTCAGCCCCTGCTCGCCGGAAGTCCACCGGAGGTTGGCCACCTCGCCGTTGTGCTTCACGGGAACCACCCCCCACCAGCCGAGACAGCTATGCCACCCCACTCGGCCTCTTATGTCCTCCCTCTAGACGAATTCCCACCTCTCGGAAAAGGCCGTACCTTGAAAATCCGAGACTCCTTCGAGACAAGCGCTGTGAAGCATGGAAAGGGCTCGGCATGGCCGAGACTGACCGGAGGCACCCAAGAGCCACGAGACACAACACCCCCCGTGTACAATCTCGAAGATACTCCGGCGTTTGGGGCTGGAGCTAGCGCGGTCTCGGCTGACCCTAACATCGCTGGAGACCATAATCCGGAACCGAGAACCACCAACGAGTCAAGGACCAAGGTGGACCCGCTTGGGAAGCCTACATCCATGCTGATTGATGGGATGCCGAGTGTAGCAAGGGATGGAATCAACAAGGCTTCAAACAATCCCAATGGGACAGGAGGCACTGCGGAGAACATGGGACATGCCGGAAAACCGAGATCCATGGCTGATGTACTTCGGGAGAGTCCAAACCCCAACGGCCCACAAGTTTTCGTCCCCGAAAAGATTCAGAATATTGGTTTCGCTTCCCTCTCAAATGGCATACCGGCAATCTACTTCTCCGGATCTGAAATTCAGAAGCTCGCGGATAATGTCGGGCATGCTATCGTGGGTAAGTTCTCTCACTCCATCCCGGCTTCTCATCAAATTCAAAAGGCTCTTGATAACATTAAATTTGGGCGTAGCTACTCTTGGAAGTATATTAATGCAAAACATATTCTTGTTCAATTTGAGGATATTGTGGACTATGCACGGATGCTTAATGGACCGAAGGGCACCCCAGTTTGGTATATTGATCGCCACCCGATGCGTGTGTTCAAATGGACGCCGGATTTCGACGCTTATTGTGAATCTCCTATTGCGGCAATTTGGTGCAACCTAATCGGTCTTCCCATCCATCTCTTTGACCAATCGGCTCTCTTCGCCATCGGGAAGCTACTAGGCACGCCGATACAAGTTGATCGCGCCACAGCCGATAAGTCAAGACTATCATTTGCTCGTCTATGCATTGAGATCGACATCACAAAGCCCCCCCCGGAGGAGATCATCCTAGACATTTGCGGTCGCGAAACGGTTCAACAGGTTAGATGGGGAAAAATTCCCCAATATTGTCGAGAATGCAAGCATGTGGGACACTCTAGCGAGGTGTGTTACGCGGCGGGAAAAATGGAAAGGCCGGTAAAGAGAAACTACAACATTGCAACACCACAACAGAAACAAAATGGGGATCAAGGTGGAAAAGGGAGGCAAAATCAAGAGCACCAAAAGCCAAGAGACCCCGAAAAGGGCCAACAAGGAAAGAACTCGGGGCAGGGGAAGCAAAAGGGTGGTACTAGGAGTGCGGACGTGGCTGACCACGGCGCCTTTACTAACCCTAGGACGAAAGGGAAGGAAACCAAGGAACCGGCTTGGGAAGGCCCGGATGTTATGGGCGAGCTCCAGGACGAGTTTGGAGGGGAGGCTGAACCACATGAGAGGAGAGGAGACCGGAACAATGTCCGGGCCTTCGAGAATCCCTCTGGCTTTAATGTAGCCACCAACCTGCACTTTTGTGGACCCTCAAGCCATACACGGGACTCCCACCTTGCTAGACGCGGGACGTTCTACAATGGCCGAGGCGGACCAAGGGGGGGTGGACGGCCTCAATCTGTTGGGGGTCGAGGAAACGCTACATCCGACAATTACTTGAGCTCCAACAAATATTACTCTCTCATGGCAAACGGCGAATTCGATGTTGATGGTTATGGGGAGAGTGAGGCCTCGGGGATGGAGGTACAACATGACCCCGGGGCCGATGTGGTTATCCCCTCAAGCACCGAAGGGATGGACAATTTTCAGGTCATAGAATTTCAAGGGGGGACTTCTTCCTCGCCGGGTACGATCCTTCCTTGTTAATTATGTCTATCAATTTCTTGTTTTGGAACGTTCGGGGAATCGCTAACGCGCCCACCCAAAACGTCCTTAAACGATTGATTAAAAATTTCAATGTTGGTTTTCTTGCAATTATGGAGCCGCTTACA
The DNA here is from genome assembly GCF_029641045.1 of Salvia hispanica. NCBI lineage: Eukaryota > Viridiplantae > Streptophyta > Magnoliopsida > Lamiales > Lamiaceae > Salvia > Salvia hispanica. The sequence continues at coordinate 7,090,601 of NC_142697.1, read as the reverse complement.
CTCCCTAATCCGGATCGATACTCCAAGGCCTTGGGGCTGGTCTTCAAAGGCTCCAACACCAACGGAAAAATCTGGGTTTTCGTAGAGGAAGGGGCTGATTTTGTAGTCGAGGAGGATTCAGAGCAGATGCTTCAAGGCCGTTTTTCTACACCCCGTCTAAATACCCAAATTGCGATCGCAGCCGTCTATGCTAAGTGCTCTAGGGCAGAGAGATACCCCTTATGGGATAAAATGAGGGAGCTTTCAAATACCCTCGACGGCTCTCCTTGGCTGATCGGGGGAGATTTCAATACTATCCTAACCCCGGGGGATAGGGTTGGAAGTGACACTAACAGGCAAGCCGAGATGATTGATTTTGCGGAAACCATTGAAGATTGTAGACTCCTTGATCCGGGCTTCGATGGATCGGAGTTCACCTGGGCTAAGAATGGGTTATTCGAAAGGCTGGATAGGGTCTTGGTCAGCGAAACATGGGCTAGGGTCTTCGAGGCCTCAAGAGTTACAAACCTTCCGCGGATTTCCTCTGATCACGGACCAGTCCTTGTGCGGTGCAAAATGGCGAACACTACGACCACAGGGAGAGCCTTCCGTTTTCAAAACATGTGGGTTCGACACGAAGGATTTTTGGACCTGGTCCGGGAAGTGTGGGCGGAACCCTCGGGAGCCCAGGGGCTCCTCGGCCTACAAATCAAACTTGCAAGAATTAAGAAGTCCCTCAAGCGATGGAATAGAGAGGTCTTTGGGAATATTCACAACAACATCAAAATCATGGAGGAGGAGATTGAGGAGGCTCAAGCTAAATTTGATGGGGATCCCTCGCCCGCCAATAGGTCGAAAATCAATAAAGCCATTGCCTCATACATTCTTCTCCTCAAAATGGAAGAAGACTTTTGGCGCCAAAAAGCAGCCATGAAATGGCTTGCGGAAGGAGACAAAAACACCAAGTTTTATCAAAGCTGGGTAAGACAGAAAAGGGTTCGACTTCGCATCCACAAAATCCAGGTGAACGGACGCGAAGTGACTGATGACTTGGAGATTAAAAACTCCGCGGTTGATTTCTTCAAAAACCTTCTTGCCCCCGACGCACCGGTCCTTGCCGATATGGATACCAACCTGTTCCAGCCTCTCCCCCAATCGGCTCAGCTCAACGCCCTTGTGGAAGTGCCAAACGAGGAAGAAGTGAAAAAAGCGGCTTTCGGTATTTCAGGAGATAGTACACCGGGTCCGGATGGGTTCTCGGCCACCTTCTATCAATCTTGCTGGAGTATTATTGGTTTAGATGTTGTTGAGGCAGTTCAACAATTCTTCAACGGGGCCTTCCTTCCCCGTAGCATCACGGCCACAAGTATTGTCCTTATCCCCAAAAAGTCCCTTCCCGCAACTTGGGCCGACTACCGCCCCATTAGCCTCTGCAACATCATTAACAAGATCATCACCAAGATCTTGACGGCAAGAGTCACACCCATCCTCCCATTGGTCATCTCCCCCAACCAAAGTGGCTTCGTGAAAGGGCGGCTTCTCAATGATAATGTCCTCCTCGCGCAAGAAATGTTTCATGAACTTCATAGATGCTCACCCGCCCCCAACGTCGCTATTAAGATTGACATGGCCAAGGCTTATGATCGGGTCCAATGGCCGTTTCTGCTTAAAGTCCTTAAGTGTATGGGGTTTCCGGATGCTTGGATTTCACTGATTGACCGTTGCATTGGCTCATGCTGGTTCTCTGTCCTCATCAACGGTGCTCCCTCGGGTTTCTTCAAATCATCACGAGGACTCAGACAAGGTGACCCTATCTCCCCAGCCCTCTTTGTGATTGCGGCGGAATACCTCTCGAAAGCCCTTGATAAACTTATTTTGGGCAAGAGAGAGATGACATTTAAGGCGGCGCGACGATGCATGGAAATCAGCCACCTCGCGTATGCCGATGACATTATTATCTTCATGCAAGCGGCAGCCTCCTCATTGAGCCAACTCAGAGCTTGCCTTAATGAGTATGAGGCGATCTCCGGCCAACAGATCAACCTTGGCAAGAGCAATTTCTACATTGCGGAGGCGCACGTGGACTGGACTTCTCCCATCCAGCTGGAAGGAGGTTTTTCCCCTGGTTCATTCCCTTTCCTTTATTTGGGAGTGCCTATTTACCGAGGAACAAAGCGCACGGAGATGTTTATGTTCCTCCGGGATAAGATCGCCAACAGGATCTCAGGATGGGCCCATCGACATCTATCCTTTGGAGGAAGACTCACGCTCATCAAGAGCACCCTGGAAGCCATTCCAATCCATATCTTCCAAGCCATCGAGCCTACGGTTAGTGCCCTCAAACTGCTGGACCAGATTCTTGCGCGGTTTTTTTGGGGTTCAACAAATGAGAGGAAACGGACTCATTGGATCAGCTGGAACCAAATCTGCTTGCCAACATCCGAAGGAGGCCTCGGTATTCGCAACTTTAAAGAGGTACTCCGAGCCTTCACTATTAAGCTTTGGTGGCGGTTCCGGGAGCAAAACTCCCTCTGGGCAAGATATTTGATGTCTAAATATTGTTCCAACTCATCGCCAACCACGCGCGGACCCACGGGGCGTGCTAGTCCCACATGGAGGCGAATTCTCAGAGCCCGACCTCATGCTCAACCGCACATTCGATGGATTATTGGGAAGGGCAGCATTTCCTTTTGGGATGACATTTGGATTGGCAACAGCTCCTTGAGAGAGCTATGCCTTGATGACAGAGGATCCCCCCAGGCTTTGGTCTCGGACTACATCAGTGGCGGTGACTGGGACGTGCCTAAACTCCAGCAGCTACATGATCAAGCCGGGCTCCCCCACCACATAATTACAATGATTCGGGATACCCCAATCATCACGGATGACCCCGACATCCCGAGATGGACCCTATCCAAACTTGGAGATTTCTCGGTGTCTTCGACTTGGGACACCATCCGCTCTCGCAGGCCGCTTATCCCAAGCCTTGCCGACATCTGGAAGGCTGGGCTGACTTCTTCCATTGCCATTTTTGCCTGGAGACTCCTTTCAAATAGAATCCCAGTTGACACCAAGCTCCAATGGCGTAAGATCGAGCTTGCGTCCAAGTGTCTTTGCTGCCTACATCGTCCTGGCATTGAATCGCTCCAGCACCTCTTTATCCAAGGAACTGGGGCTTCAAGGGTATGGAGAGAGTTTGATGGCTGGTTCGAAGGTGACTCCCCGAGCCTTCAAATCAATGACACCATCCCGGATAGGCTTGCAGTGTGGTCGCAGAGAGTTCAGCACACAAGCAGGAAGCATCTCAGTCGTTCGATGCCTCTCCTCATCTTATGGTTTCTATGGGCTGAACGAAATCGGTGCCGGCATCAGGAGACACAATTTAAGGCGTACAACGTTATTTGGCAAGTTCAAATGTTCATCAGAAACAGCATGGCTAATGGGGGCCTCAAACCGAAACACTGGAAGGATGTCAAGTTGGGCTTTTGCTGCCCAAGGCAAGAGGAAGCGAGGCGCCCCATTCCGCGCGCCATGGTGGTGAAGTGGAACCCCCCAGATCAACCGTGGCTCAAACTCAATACGGATGGCGCATACTCAGAGACATCAGGTAGAGCAGGGGGTGGGGGCATCTTGCGGAACCACTGCGGCAATTTGATTGCTGCCTTCACCACCCCTCTTGATGCTCAATCGGCGTTGGAGGCTGAACTCCTGGCCATCCACCATGGTTTGACATTGGCATGGGAGTTTGTTCAGCCAATTTGGGTCGAATCGGACGCTGCCCAAGCAATCAGCCTAATCAAGGGCGCAAGTTGGGGCCCAGCCCAGTCACGCCGAGCCATGGCTCACTTGGCTCTGCATCGGAGACATGGGAACTTTCGAATCTCCTACACCCCCCGGGAAGGAAATAAAGCCGCTGACCACTTGGCTAAGATGGGCTTGGAGATTGAGGAGTTCACCCGATTCAACGACCAATCAGCCCCAAGACTATTAAAAGCCATCGTTCGAATGGAAGAAATGGGAATACCTAATATCCGAGTGTATGAGGATGATCCGGACTAGGCCTGACCTCAATGGGTGACAACCGGAGGTTGGCCCTCGTGGTCGCCTTAGAGTATGCGGGTGTCGAGTTCCCTTGACTTGTCCTCTGTTTACTCTTGTGGTGACTTTAGTTTTTCCCTTGTTTGTGTTTTGTTTACCCCTGATTTGGGACGTTTGGCACATAGCCTTGCTTATCCCGGCACGTCACTTTTGGGCGTGGCCAAGTACTGTACCTTTGAAGCTTTTGATATGAAGGGATGAGGGACCCACGAACCCTCCACCGAAAGGTGTTTGATTAAAAAAAAAAAAAAAAAAAAAAAAAAAAAAAAAAAAAAAAAAAAAAAAAAAGATTCCAGAAGAAACACCCGGGCGAGTGTTTTCATCATGAAAATCACCCGACCGGGTGAAAGTGTTGTGAAGCATTTCCAGATTCCAGAAGAAACATCCGGGCGGGTGTTTTGGACCGCACAATTCACCCGAGACTTAGTTTTTGTGGGCAATTTTCACATTTTGGGCTCTTAGTATAAATACCTTTTTGGTGTCATTTTTCATTCGAGATTAAGATAAGATTGTGATTAAGATATCTCTTTTGTGAGTTTTTCCTCTTTGAGGAATGTATCCAATTCCTTCCTTGAAGGTTGCTTGTCTCAATTTCATAGGTTGATTCAAGTAGAGGTATGCATCAATGGGGTGTATCCATTGAGTAGTGGAGCCAAGGGGTGATAGAGCTATTAAAAGTTGCCTAGGGTTGTTTCCATTCTTTTGGTCAAGGTCCTATGGTCATAACTCTTTTATCTCATCATTATATATGACCACGGTTGCTAGACGTCAAGAGTGTCCCTCTCGGCGTGAGCCATGGAGGATAAGAGGGAGGTCATGCCACATACCCAATACAGCTCGAGGGATGGCCAGGGAAGCGAGGAAGAGGGAAGGCTCAGATTTGAGGACAAATCCTTTCCAAGAAGGGGAGGATGATACGACCATGGAAGCCGTGCACCAAAGCTTGTACCTGCAGCAGTCTTCAATCAGTATTATGCCCGTCAAGATGACTTCCAAATGCTTTGAAACTGCCACAATTATCTTCGTCTTTGAGAGAGCTTCGCGTGGGTATCTTACATGCCCCAATCGGAGTTCGGAGGAGAGAGTTATGGACGATTAACTAAAGCCGCGCAGAACAGGCAGGGAGCTCCAGAAGGAACACCCGGGCGGGTGTTTTCACCATGAAAATCACCCGACCGGGTGAAAGTGTTGTGAAGCATTTCCAGATTCCAGAAGAAACACCCGGGCGGGTGTTTTCACCATGAAAATCACCCGACCGGGTGAAAGTGTTGTGAAGCATTTCCAGATTCCAGAAGAAACACCCGGGCGAGTGTTTTCATCATGAAAATCACCCGACCGGGTGAAAGTGTTGTGAAGCATTTCCAGATTCCAGAAGAAACATCCGGGCGGGTGTTTTGGACCGCACAATTCACCCGAGACTTAGTTTTTGTGGGCAATTTTCACATTTTGGGCTCTTAGTATAAATACCTTTTTGGTGTCATTTTTCATTCGAGATTAAGATAAGATTGTGATTAAGATATCTCTTTTGTGAGTTTTTCCTCTTTGAGGAATGTATCCAATTCCTTCCTTGAAGGTTGCTTGTCTCAATTTCATAGGTTGATTCAAGTAGAGGTATGCATCAATGGGGTGTATCCATTGAGTAGTGGAGCCAAGGGGTGATAGAGCTATTAAAAGTTGCCTAGGGTTGTTTCCATTCTTTTGGTCAAGGTCCTATGGTCATAACTCTTTTATCTCATCATTATATATGACCACAGTTGCTAGACGTCAAGAGTGTCCCTCTCGGCGTGAGCCATGGAGGATAAGAGGGAGGTCATGCCACATACCCAATACAGCTCGAGGGATGGCCAGGGAAGCGAGGAAGAGGGAAGGCTCAGATTTGAGGACAAATCCTTTCCAAGAAGGGGAGGATGATACGACCATGGAAGCCGTGCACCAAAGCTTGTACCTGCAGCAGTCTTCAATCAGTATTATGCCCGTCAAGATGACTTCCAAATGCTTTGAAACTGCCACAATTATCTTCGTCTTTGAGAGAGCTTCGCGTGGGTATCTTACATGCCCCAATCGGAGTTCGGAGGAGAGAGTTATGGACGATTAACTAAAGCCGCGCAGAACAGGCAGGGAGCTCCAGAAGGAACACCCGGGCGGGTGTTTTCACCATGAAAATCACCCGACCGGGTGAAAGTGTTGTGAAGCATTTCCAGATTCCAGAAGAAACACCCGGGCGGGTGTTTTCACCATGAAAATCACCCGACCGGGTGAAAGTGTTGTGAAGCATTTCCAGATTCCAGAAGAAACACCCGGGCGAGTGTTTTCATCATGAAAATCACCCGACCGGGTGAAAGTGTTGTGAAGCATTTCCAGATTCCAGAAGAAACATCCGGGCGGGTGTTTTGGACCGCACAATTCACCCGAGACTTAGTTTTTGTGGGCAATTTTCACATTTTGGGCTCTTAGTATAAATACCTTTTTGGTGTCATTTTTCATTCGAGATTAAGATAAGATTGTGATTAAGATATCTCTTTTGTGAGTTTTTCCTCTTTGAGGAATGTATCCAATTCCTTCCTTGAAGGTTGCTTGTCTCAATTTCATAGGTTGATTCAAGTAGAGGTATGCATCAATGGGGTGTATCCATTGAGTAGTGGAGCCAAGGGGTGATAGAGCTATTAAAAGTTGCCTAGGGTTGTTTCCATTCTTTTGGTCAAGGTCCTATGGTCATAACTCTTTTATCTCATCATTATATATGACCACGGTTGCTAGACGTCAAGAGTGTCCCTCTCGGCGTGAGCCATGGAGGATAAGAGGGAGGTCATGCCACATACCCAATACAGCTCGAGGGATGGCCAGGGAAGCGAGGAAGAGGGAAGGCTCAGATTTGAGGACAAATCCTTTCCAAGAAGGGGAGGATGATACGACCATGGAAGCCGTGCACCAAAGCTTGTACCTGCAGCTGTCTTCAATCAGTATTATGCCCGTCAAGATGACTTCCAGATGCTTTGAAACTGCCACAATTATCTTCGTCTTTGAGAGAGCTTCGCGTGGGTATCTTACATGCCCCAATCGGAGTTCGGAGGAGAGAGTTATGGACGATTTACTAAAGCCGCGCAGAACAGGCAGGGAGCTCCAGAAGGAACACCCGGGTGGGTGTTTTCACCATGAAAATCACCCGACCGGGTGAAAGTGTTGTGAAGCATTTCCAGATTCCAGAAGAAACACCCGGGCGGGTGTTTTCACCATGAAAATCACCCGACCGGGTGAAAGTGTTGTGAAGCATTTCCAGATTCCAGAAGAAACACCCGGGCGAGTGTTTTCATCATGAAAATCACCCGACCGGGTGAAAGTGTTGTGAAGCATTTCCAGATTCCAGAAGAAACATCCGGGCGGGTGTTTTGGACCGCACAATTCACCCGAGACTTAGTTTTTGTGGGCAATTTTCACATTTTGGGCTCTTAGTATAAATACCTTTTTGGTGTCATTTTTCATTCGAGATTAAGATAAGATTGTGATTAAGATATCTCTTTTGTGAGTTTTTCCTCTTTGAGGAATGTATCCAATTCCTTCCTTGAAGGTTGCTTGTCTCAATTTCATAGGTTGATTCAAGTAGAGGTATGCATCAATGGGGTGTATCCATTGAGTAGTGGAGCCAAGGGGTGATAGAGCTATTAAAAGTTGCCTAGGGTTGTTTCCATTCTTTTGGTCAAGGTCCTATGGTCATAACTCTTTTATCTCATCATTATATATGACCACGGTTGCTAGACGTCAAGAGTGTCCCTCTCGGCGTGAGCCATGGAGGATAAGAGGGAGGTCATGCCACATACCCAATACAGCTCGAGGGATGGCCAGGGAAGCGAGGAAGAGGGAAGGCTCAGATTTGAGGACAAATCCTTTCCAAGAAGGGGAGGATGATACGACCATGGAAGCCGTGCACCAAAGCTTGTACCTGCAGCTGTCTTCAATCAGTATTATGCCCGTCAAGATGACTTCCAGATGCTTTGAAACTGCCACAATTATCTTCGTCTTTGAGAGAGCTTCGCGTGGGTATCTTACATGCCCCAATCGGAGTTCGGAGGAGAGAGTTATGGACGATTTACTAAAGCCGCGCAGAACAGGCAGGGAGCTCCAGAAGGAACACCCGGGCGGGTGTTTTCACCATGAAAATCACCCGACCGGGTGAAAGTGTTGTGAAGCATTTCCAGATTCCAGAAGAAACACCCGGGCGGGTGTTTTCACCATGAAAATCACCCGACCGGGTGAAAGTGTTGTGAAGCATTTCCAGATTCCAGAAGAAACACCCGGGCGAGTGTTTTCATCATGAAAATCACCCGACCGGGTGAAAGTGTTGTGAAGCATTTCCAGATTCCAGAAGAAACATCCGGGCGGGTGTTTTGGACCGCACAATTCACCCGAGACTTAGTTTTTGTGGGCAATTTTCACATTTTGGGCTCTTAGTATAAATACCTTTTTGGTGTCATTTTTCATTCGAGATTAAGATAAGATTGTGATTAAGATATCTCTTTTGTGAGTTTTTCCTCTTTGAGGAATGTATCCAATTCCTTCCTTGAAGGTTGCTTGTCTCAATTTCATAGGTTGATTCAAGTAGAGGTATGCATTAATGGGGTGTATCCATTGAGTAGTGGAGCCAAGGGGTGATAGAGCTATTAAAAGTTGCCTAGGGTTGTTTCCATTCTTTTGGTCAAGGTCCTATGGTCATAACTCTTTTATCTCATCATTATATATGACCACGGTTGCTAGACGTCAAGAGTGTCCCTCTCGGCGTGAGCCATGGAGGATAAGAGGGAGGTCATGCCACATACCCAATACAGCTCGAGGGATGGCCAGGGAAGCGAGGAAGAGGGAAGGCTCAGATTTGAGGACAAATCCTTTCCAAGAAGGGGAGGATGATACGACCATGGAAGCCGTGCACCAAAGCTTGTACCTGCAGCTGTCTTCAATCAGTATTATGCCCGTCAAGATGACTTCCAAATGCTTTGAAACTGCCACAATTATCTTCGTCTTTGAGAGTGCTTCGCGTGGGTATCTTACATGCCCCAATCGGAGTTCGGAGGAGAGAGTTATGGACGATTAACTAAAGCCGCGCAGAACAGGCAGGGAGCTCCAGAAGGAACACCCGGGCGGGTGTTTTCACCATGAAAATCACCCGACCGGGTGAAAGTGTTGTGAAGCATTTCCAGATTCCAGAAGAAACACCCGGGCGGGTGTTTTCACCATGAAAATCACCCGACCGGGTGAAAGTGTTGTGAAGCATTTCCAGATTCCAGAAGAAACACCCGGGCGAGTGTTTTCATCATGAAAATCACCCGACCGGGTGAAAGTGTTGTGAAGCATTTCCAGATTCCAGAAGAAACATCCGGGCGGGTGTTTTGGACCGCACAATTCACCCGAGACTTAGTTTTTGTGGGCAATTTTCACATTTTGGGCTCTTAGTATAAATACCTTTTTGGTGTCATTTTTCATTCGAGATTAAGATAAGATTGTGATTAAGATATCTCTTTTGTGAGTTTTTCCTCTTTGAGGAATGTATCCAATTCCTTCCTTGAAGGTTGCTTGTCTCAATTTCATAGGTTGATTCAAGTAGAGGTATGCATCAATGGGGTGTATCCATTGAGTAGTGGAGCCAAGGGGTGATAGAGCTATTAAAAGTTGCCTAGGGTTGTTTCCATTCTTTTGGTCAAGGTCCTATGGTCATAACTCTTTTATCTCATCATTATATATGACCACGGTTGCTAGACGTCAAGAGTGTCCCTCTCGGCGTGAGCCATGGAGGATAAGAGGGAGGTCATGCCACATACCCAATACAGCTCGAGGGATGGCCAGGGAAGCGAGGAAGAGGGAAGGCTCAGATTTGAGGACAAATCCTTTCCAAGAAGGGGAGGATGATACGACCATGGAAGCCGTGCACCAAAGCTTGTACCTGCAGCAGTCTTCAATCAGTATTATGCCCGTCAAGATGACTTCCAAATGCTTTGAAACTGCCACAATTATCTTCGTCTTTGAGAGAGCTTCGCGTGGGTATCTTACATGCCCCAATCGGAGTTCGGAGGAGAGAGTTATGGACGATTAACTAAAGCCGCGCAGAACAGGCAGGGAGCTCCAGAAGGAACACCCGGGCGGGTGTTTTCACCATGAAAATCACCCGACCGGGTGAAAGTGTTGTGAAGCATTTCCAGATTCCAGAAGAAACACCCGGGCGGGTGTTTTCACCATGAAAATCACCCGACCGGGTGAAAGTGTTGTGAAGCATTTCCAGATTCCAGAAGAAACACCCGGGCGAGTGTTTTCATCATGAAAATCACCCGACCGGGTGAAAGTGTTGTGAAGCATTTCCAGATTCCAGAAGAAACATCCGGGCGGGTGTTTTGGACCGCACAATTCACCCGAGACTTAGTTTTTGTGGGCAATTTTCACATTTTGGGCTCTTAGTATAAATACCTTTTTGGTGTCATTTTTCATTCGAGATTAAGATAAGATTGTGATTAAGATATCTCTTTTGTGAGTTTTTCCTCTTTGAGGAATGTATCCAATTCCTTCCTTGAAGGTTGCTTGTCTCAATTTCATAGGTTGATTCAAGTAGAGGTATGCATCAATGGGGTGTATCCATTGAGTAGTGGAGCCAAGGGGTGATAGAGCTATTAAAAGTTGCCTAGGGTTGTTTCCATTCTTTTGGTCAAGGTCCTATGGTCATAACTCTTTTATCTCATCATTATATATGACCACGGTTGCTAGACGTCAAGAGTGTCCCTCTCGGCGTGAGCCATGGAGGATAAGAGGGAGGTCATGCCACATACCCAATACAGCTCGAGGGATGGCCAGGGAAGCGAGGAAGAGGGAAGGCTCAGATTTGAGGACAAATCCTTTCCAAGAAGGGGAGGATGATACGACCATGGAAGCCGTGCACCAAAGCTTGTACCTGCAGCAGTCTTCAATCAGTATTATGCCCGTCAAGATGACTTCCAAATGCTTTGAAACTGCCACAATTATCTTCGTCTTTGAGAGAGCTTCGCGTGGGTATCTTACATGCCCCAATCGGAGTTCGGAGGAGAGAGTTATGGACGATTAACTAAAGCCGCGCAGAACAGGCAGGGAGCTCCAGAAGGAACACCCGGGCGGGTGTTTTCACCATGAAAATCACCCGACCGGGTGAAAGTGTTGTGAAGCATTTCCAGATTCCAGAAGAAACACCCGGGCGGGTGTTTTCACCATGAAAATCACCCGACCGGGTGAAAGTGTTGTGAAGCATTTCCAGATTCCAGAAGAAACACCCGGGCGAGTGTTTTCATCATGAAAATCACCCGACCGGGTGAAAGTGTTGTGAAGCATTTCCAGATTCCAGAAGAAACATCCGGGCGGGTGTTTTGGACCGCACAATTCACCCGAGACTTAGTTTTTGTGGGCAATTTTCACATTTTGGGCTCTTAGTATAAATACCTTTTTGGTGTCATTTTTCATTCGAGATTAAGATAAGATTGTGATTAAGATATCTCTTTTGTGAGTTTTTCCTCTTTGAGGAATGTATCCAATTCCTTCCTTGAAGGTTGCTTGTCTCAATTTCATAGGTTGATTCAAGTAGAGGTATGCATCAATGGGGTGTATCCATTGAGTAGTGGAGCCAAGGGGTGATAGAGCTATTAAAAGTTGCCTAGGGTTGTTTCCATTCTTTTGGTCAAGGTCCTATGGTCATAACTCTTTTATCTCATCATTATATATGACCACGGTTGCTAGACGTCAAGAGTGTCCCTCTCGGCGTGAGCCATGGAGGATAAGAGGGAGGTCATGCCACATACCCAATACAGCTCGAGGGATGGCCAGGGAAGCGAGGAAGAGGGAAGGCTCAGATTTGAGGACAAATCCTTTCCAAGAAGGGGAGGATGATACGACCATGGAAGCCGTGCACCAAAGCTTGTACCTGCAGCAGTCTTCAATCAGTATTATGCCCGTCAAGATGACTTCCAAATGCTTTGAAACTGCCACAATTATCTTCGTCTTTGAGAGAGCTTCGCGTGGGTATCTTACATGCCCCAATCGGAGTTCGGAGGAGAGAGTTATGGACGATTAACTAAAGCCGCGCAGAATAGGCAGGGAGCTCCAGAAGGAACACCCGGGCGGGTGTTTTCACCATGAAAATCACCCGACCGGGTGAAAGTGTTGTGAAGCATTTCCAGATTCCAGAAGAAACACCCGGGCGGGTGTTTTCACCATGAAAATCACCCGACCGGGTGAAAGTGTTGTGAAGCATTACCAGATTCCAGAAGAAACACCCGGGCGAGTGTTTTCATCATGAAAATCACCCGACCGGGTGAAAGTGTTGTGAAGCATTTCCAGATTCCAGAAGAAACATCCGGGCGGGTGTTTTGGACCGCACAATTCACCCGAGACTTAGTTTTTGTGGGCAATTTTCACATTTTGGGCTCTTAGTATAAATACCTTTTTGGTGTCATTTTTCATTCGAGATTAAGATAAGATTGTGATTAAGATATCTCTTTTGTGAGTTTTTCCTCTTTGAGGAATGTATCCAATTCCTTCCTTGAAGGTTGCTTGTCTCAATTTCATAGGTTGATTCAAGTAGAGGTATGCATCAATGGGGTGTATCCATTGAGTAGTGGAGCCAAGGGGTGATAGAGCTATTAAAAGTTGCCTAGGGTTGTTTCCATTCTTTTGGTCAAGGTCCTATGGTCATAACTCTTTTATCTCATCATTATATATGACCACGGTTGCTAGACGTCAAGAGTGTCCTTCTCGGCGTGAGCCATGGAGGATAAGAGGGAGGTCATGCCACATACCCAATACAGCTCGAGGGATGGCCAGGGAAGCGAGGAAGAGGGAAGGCTCAGATTTGAGGACAAATCCTTTCCAAGAAGGGGAGGATGATACGACCATGGAAGCCGTGCACCAAAGCTTGTACCTGCAGCAGTCTTCAATCAGTATTATGCCCGTCAAGATGACTTCCAAATGCTTTGAAACTGCCACAATTATCTTCGTCTTTGAGAGAGCTTCGCGTGGGTATCTTACATGCCCCAATCGGAGTTCGGAGGAGAGAGTTATGGACGATTAACTAAAGCCGCGCAGAATAGGCAGGGAGCTCCAGAAGGAACACCCGGGCGGGTGTTTTCACCATGAAAATCACCCGACCGGGTGAAAGTGTTGTGAAGCATTTCCAGATTCCAGAAGAAACACCCGGGCGGGTGTTTTCACCATGAAAATCACCCGACCGGGTGAAAGTGTTGTGAAGCATTACCAGATTCCAGAAGAAACACCCGGGCGAGTGTTTTCATCATGAAAATCACCCGACCGGGTGAAAGTGTTGTGAAGCATTTCCAGATTCCAGAAGAAACATCCGGGCGGGTGTTTTGGACCGCACAATTCACCCGAGACTTAGTTTTTGTGGGCAATTTTCACATTTTGGGCTCTTAGTATAAATACCTTTTTGGTGTCATTTTTCATTCGAGATTAAGATAAGATTGTGATTAAGATATCTCTTTTGTGAGTTTTTCCTCTTTGAGGAATGTATCCAATTCCTTCCTTGAAGGTTGCTTGTCTCAATTTCATAGGTTGATTCAAGTAGAGGTATGCATCAATGGGGTGTATCCATTGAGTAGTGGAGCCAAGGGGTGATAGAGCTATTAAAAGTTGCCTAGGGTTGTTTCCATTCTTTTGGTCAAGGTCCTATGGTCATAACTCTTTTATCTCATCATTATATATGACCACGGTTGCTAGACGTCAAGAGTGTCCCTCTCGGCGTGAGCCATGGAGGATAAGAGGGAGGTCATGCCACATACCCAATACAGCTCGAGGGATGGCCAGGGAAGCGAGGAAGAGGGAAGGCTCAGATTTGAGGACAAATCCTTTCCAAGAAGGGGAGGATGATATGACCATGGAAGCCGTGCACCAAAGCTTGTACCTGCAGCTGTCTTCAATCAGTATTATGCCCGTCAAGATGACTTCCAAATGCTTTGAAACTGCCACAATTATCTTCGTCTTTGAGAGAGCTTCGCATGGGTATCTTACATGCCCCAATCGGAGTTCGGAGGAGAGAGTTATGCACGATTTACTAAAGCCGCGCAGAATAGGCAGGGAGCTCCAGAAGGAACACCCGGGCGGGTGTTTTCACCATGAAAATCACCCGACCGGGTGAAAGTGTTGTGAAGCATTTCCAGATTCCAGAAGAAACACCCGGGCGGGTGTTTTCACCATGAAAATCACCCGACCGGGTGAAAGTGTTGTGAAGCATTTCCAGATTCCAGAAGAAACACCCGGGCGAGTGTTTTCATCATGAAAATCACCCGACCGGGTGAAAGTGTTGTGAAGCATTTCCAGATTCCAGAAGAAACACCCGGGCGGGTGTTTTCACCATGAAAATCACCCGACCGGGTGAAAGTGTTGTGAAGCATTTCCAGATTCCAGAAGAAACACCCGGGCGAGTGTTTTCATCATGAAAATCACCCGACCGGGTGAAAGTGTTGTGAAGCATTTCCAGATTCCAGAAGAAACATCCGGGCGGGTGTTTTGGACCGCACAATTCACCCGAGACTTTCACATTTTGGGCTCTTAGTATAAATACCTTTTTGGTGTCATTTTTCATTCGAGATTAAGATAAGATTGTGATTAAGATATCTCTTTTGTGAGTTTTTCCTCTTTGAGGAATGTATCCAATTCCTTCCTTGAAGGTTGCTTGTCTCAATTTCATAGGTTGATTCAAGTAGAGGTATGCATCAATGGGGTGTATCCATTGAGTAGTGGAGAGCCAAGGGGTGATAGAGCTATTAAAAGTTGCCTAGGGTTGTTTCCATTCTTTTGGTCAAGGTCCTATGGTCATAACTCTTTTATCTCATCATTATATATGACCACGGTTGCTAGACGTCAAGAGTGTCCCTCTCGGCGTGAGCCATGGAGGATAAGAGGGAGGTCATGCCACATACCCAATACAGCTCGAGGGATGGCCAGGGAAGCGAGGAAGAGGGAAGGCTCAGATTTGAGGACAAATCCTTTCCAAGAAGGGGAGGATGATACGACCATGGAAGCCGTGCACCAAAGCTTGTACCTGCAGCTGTCTTCAATCAGTATTATGCCCATCAAGATGACTTCCAAATGCTTTGAAACTGCCACAATTATCTTCGTCTTTGAGAGAGCTTCGCGTGGGTATCTTACATGCCCCAATCGGAGTTCGGAGGAGAGAGTTATGGACGATTTACTAAAGCCGCGCAGAACAGGCAGGGAGCTCCAGAAGGAACACCCGGGCGGGTGTTTTCACCATGAAAATCACCCGACCGGGTGAAAGTGTTGTGAAGCATTTCCAGATTCCAGAAGAAACACCCGGGCGGGTGTTTTCACCATGAAAATCACCCGACCGGGTGAAAGTGTTGTGAAGCATTTCCAGATTCCAGAAGAAACACCCGGGCGGGTGTTTTCACCATGAAAATCACCCGACCGGGTGAAAGTGTTGTGAAGCATTTCCAGATTCCAGAAGAAACACCCGGGCGAGTGTTTTCATCATGAAAATCACCCGACCGGGTGAAAGTGTTGTGAAGCATTTCCAGATTCCAGAAGAAACATCCGGGCGGGTGTTTTGGACCGCACAATTCACCCGAGACTTAGTTTTTGTGGGCAATTTTCACATTTTGGGCTCTTAGTATAAATACCTTTTTGGTGTCATTTTTCATTCGAGATTAAGATAAGATTGTGATTAAGATATCTCTTTTGTGAGTTTTTCCTCTTTGAGGAATGTATCCAATTTCTTCCTTGAAGGTTGCTTGTCTCAATTTCATAGGTTGATTCAAGTAGAGGTATGCATCAATGGGGTGTATCCATTGAGTAGTGGAGCCAAGGGGTGATAGAGCTATTAAAAGTTGCCTAGGGTTGTTTCCATTCTTTTGGTCAAGGTCCTATGGTCATAACTCTTTTATCTCATCATTATATATGACCACGGTTGCTAGACGTCAAGAGTGTCCCTCTCGGCGTGAGCCATGGAGGATAAGAGGGAGGTCATGCCACATACCCAATACAGCTCGAGGGATGGCCAGGGAAGCGAGGAAGAGGGAAGGCTCAGATTTGAGGACAAATCCTTTCCAAGAAGGGGAGGATGATACGACCATGGAAGCCGTGCACCAAAGCTTGTACCTGCAGCTGTCTTCAATCAGTATTATGCCCATCAAGATGACTTCCAAATGCTTTGAAACTGCCACAATTATCTTCGTCTTTGAGAGAGCTTCGCGTGGGTATCTTACATGCCCCAATCGGAGTTCGGAGGAGAGAGTTATGGACGATTTACTAAAGCCGCGCAGAACAGGCAGGGAGCTCCAGAAGGAACACCCGGGCGGGTGTTTTCACCATGAAAATCACCCGACCGGGTGAAAGTGTTGTGAAGCATTTCCAGATTCCAGAAGAAACACCCGGGCGGGTGTTTTCACCATGAAAATCACCCGACCGGGTGAAAGTGTTGTGAAGCATTTCCAGATTCCAGAAGAAACACCCGGGCGGGTGTTTTCACCATGAAAATCACCCGACCGGGTGAAAGTGTTGTGAAGCATTTCCAGATTCCAGAAGAAACACCCGGGCGGGTGTTTTCACCATGAAAATCACCCGACCGGGTGAAAGTGTTGTGAAGCATTTCCAGATTCCAGAAGAAACACCCGGGCGAGTGTTTTCATCATGAAAATCACCCGACCGGGTGAAAGTGTTGTGAAGCATTTCCAGATTCCAGAAGAAACATCCGGGCGGGTGTTTTGGACCGCACAATTCACCCGAGACTTAGTTTTTGTGGGCAATTTTCACATTTTGGGCTCTTAGTATAAATACCTTTTTGGTGTCATTTTTCATTCGAGATTAAGATAAGATTGTGATTAAGATATCTCTTTTGTGAGTTTTTCCTCTTTGAGGAATGTATCCAATTCCTTCCTTGAAGGTTGCTTGTCTCAATTTCATAGGTTGATTCAAGTAGAGGTATGCATCAATGGGGTGTATCCATTGAGTAGTGGAGCCAAGGGGTGATAGAGCTATTAAAAGTTGCCTAGGGTTGTTTCCATTCTTTTGGTCAAGGTCCTATGGTCATAACTCTTTTATCTCATCATTATATATGACCACGGTTGCTAGACGTCAAGAGTGTCCCTCTCGGCGTGAGCCATGGAGGATAAGAGGGAGGTCATGCCACATACCCAATACAGCTCGAGGGATGGCCAGGGAAGCGAGGAAGAGGGAAGGCTCAGATTTGAGGACAAATCCTTTCCAAGAAGGGGAGGATGATACGACCATGGAAGCCGTGCACCAAAGCTTGTACCTGCAGCTGTCTTCAATCAGTATTATGCCCATCAAGATGACTTCCAAATGCTTTGAAACTGCCACAATTATCTTCGTCTTTGAGAGAGCTTCGCGTGGGTATCTTACATGCCCCAATCGGAGTTCGGAGGAGAGAGTTATGGACGATTTACTAAAGCCGCGCAGAACAGGCAGGGAGCTCCAGAAGGAACACCCGGGCGGGTGTTTTCACCATGAAAATCACCCGACCGGGTGAAAGTGTTGTGAAGCATTTCCAGATTCCAGAAGAAACACCCGGGCGGGTGTTTTCACCATGAAAATCACCCGACCGGGTGAAAGTGTTGTGAAGCATTTCCAGATTCCAGAAGAAACACCCGGGCGGGTGTTTTCACCATGAAAATCACCCGACCGGGTGAAAGTGTTGTGAAGCATTTCCAGATTCCAGAAGAAACACCCGGGCGGGTGTTTTCACCATGAAAATCACCCGACCGGGTGAAAGTGTTGTGAAGCATTTCCAGATTCCAGAAGAAACACCCGGGCGAGTGTTTTCATCATGAAAATCACCCGACCGGGTGAAAGTGTTGTGAAGCATTTCCAGATTCCAGAAGAAACATCCGGGCGGGTGTTTTGGACCGCACAATTCACCCGAGACTTAGTTTTTGTGGGCAATTTTCACATTTTGGGCTCTTAGTATAAATACCTTTTTGGTGTCATTTTTCATTCGAGATTAAGATAAGATTGTGATTAAGATATCTCTTTTGTGAGTTTTTCCTCTTTGAGGAATGTATCCAATTCCTTCCTTGAAGGTTGCTTGTCTCAATTTCATAGGTTGATTCAAGTAGAGGTATGCATCAATGGGGTGTATCCATTGAGTAGTGGAGCCAAGGGGTGATAGAGCTATTAAAAGTTGCCTAGGGTTGTTTCCATTCTTTTGGTCAAGGTCCTATGGTCATAACTCTTTTATCTCATCATTATATATGACCACGGTTGCTAGACGTCAAGAGTGTCCCTCTCGGCGTGAGCCATGGAGGATAAGAGGGAGGTCATGCCACATACCCAATACAGCTCGAGGGATGGCCAGGGAAGCGAGGAAGAGGGAAGGCTCAGATTTGAGGACAAATCCTTTCCAAGAAGGGGAGGATGATACGACCATGGAAGCCGTGCACCAAAGCTTGTACCTGCAGCTGTCTTCAATCAGTATTATGCCCATCAAGATGACTTCCAAATGCTTTGAAACTGCCACAATTATCTTCGTCTTTGAGAGAGCTTCGCGTGGGTATCTTACATGCCCCAATCGGAGTTCGGAGGAGAGAGTTATGGACGATTTACTAAAGCCGCGCAGAACAGGCAGGGAGCTCCAGAAGGAACACCCGGGCGGGTGTTTTCACCATGAAAATCACCCGACCGGGTGAAAGTGTTGTGAAGCATTTCCAGATTCCAGAAGAAACACCCGGGCGGGTGTTTTCACCATGAAAATCACCCGACCGGGTGAAAGTGTTGTGAAGCATTTCCAGATTCCAGAAGAAACACCCGGGCGGGTGTTTTCACCATGAAAATCACCCGACCGGGTGAAAGTGTTGTGAAGCATTTCCAGATTCCAGAAGAAACACCCGGGCGGGTGTTTTCACCATGAAAATCACCCGACCGGGTGAAAGTGTTGTGAAGCATTTCCAGATTCCAGAAGAAACACCCGGGCGAGTGTTTTCATCATGAAAATCACCCGACCGGGTGAAAGTGTTGTGAAGCATTTCCAGATTCCAGAAGAAACATCCGGGCGGGTGTTTTGGACCGCACAATTCACCCGAGACTTAGTTTTTGTGGGCAATTTTCACATTTTGGGCTCTTAGTATAAATACCTTTTTGGTGTCATTTTTCATTCGAGATTAAGATAAGATTGTGATTAAGATATCTCTTTTGTGAGTTTTTCCTCTTTGAGGAATGTATCCAATTCCTTCCTTGAAGGTTGCTTGTCTCAATTTCATAGGTTGATTCAAGTAGAGGTATGCATCAATGGGGTGTATCCATTGAGTAGTGGAGCCAAGGGGTGATAGAGCTATTAAAAGTTGCCTAGGGTTGTTTCCATTCTTTTGGTCAAGGTCCTATGGTCATAACTCTTTTATCTCATCATTATATATGACCACGGTTGCTAGACGTCAAGAGTGTCCCTCTCGGCGTGAGCCATGGAGGATAAGAGGGAGGTCATGCCACATACCCAATACAGCTCGAGGGATGGCCAGGGAAGCGAGGAAGAGGGAAGGCTCAGATTTGAGGACAAATCCTTTCCAAGAAGGGGAGGATGATACGACCATGGAAGCCGTGCACCAAAGCTTGTACCTGCAGCTGTCTTCAATCAGTATTATGCCCATCAAGATGACTTCCAAATGCTTTGAAACTGCCACAATTATCTTCGTCTTTGAGAGAGCTTCGCGTGGGTATCTTACATGCCCCAATCGGAGTTCGGAGGAGAGAGTTATGGACGATTTACTAAAGCCGCGCAGAACAGGCAGGGAGCTCCAGAAGGAACACCCGGGCGGGTGTTTTCACCATGAAAATCACCCGACCGGGTGAAAGTGTTGTGAAGCATTTCCAGATTCCAGAAGAAACACCCGGGCGGGTGTTTTCACCATGAAAATCACCCGACCGGGTGAAAGTGTTGTGAAGCATTTCCAGATTCCAGAAGAAACACCCGGGCGAGTGTTTTCATCATGAAAATCACCCGACCGGGTGAAAGTGTTGTGAAGCATTTCCAGATTCCAGAAGAAACATCCGGGCGGGTGTTTTGGACCGCACAATTCACCCGAGACTTAGTTTTTGTGGGCAATTTTCACATTTTGGGCTCTTAGTATAAATACCTTTTTGGTGTCATTTTTCATTCGAGATTAAGATAAGATTGTGATTAAGATATCTCTTTTGTGAGTTTTTCCTCTTTGAGGAATGTATCCAATTCCTTCCTTGAAGGTTGCTTGTCTCAATTTCATAGGTTGATTCAAGTAGAGGTATGCATCAATGGGGTGTATCCATTGAGTAGTGGAGCCATGGGGTGATAGAGCTATTAAAAGTTGCCTAGGGTTGTTTCCATTCTTTTGGTCAAGGTCTTATGGTCATAACTCTTTTATCTCATCATTATATATGACCACGGTTGCTAGACGTCAAGAGTGTCCCTCTCGGCGTGAGCCATGGAGGATAAGAGGGAGGTCATGCCACATACCCAATACAGCTCGAGGGATGGCCAGGGAAGCGAGGAAGAGGGAAGGCTCAGATTTGAGGACAAATCCTTTCCAAGAAGGGGAGGATGATACGACCATGGAAGCCGTGCACCAAAGCTTGTACCTGCAGCTGTCTTCAATCAGTATTATGCCCATCAAGATGACTTCCAAATGCTTTGAAACTGCCACAATTATCTTCGTCTTTGAGAGAGCTTCGCGTGGGTATCTTACATGCCCCAATCGGAGTTCGGATGAGAGAGTTATGGACGATTTACTAAAGCCGCGCAGAACAGGCAGGGAGCTCCAGAAGAAACACCCGGGCGGGTGTTTTCACCATGAAAATCACCCGACCGGGTGAAAGTGTTGTGAAGCATTTCCAGATTCCAGAAGAAACACCCGGGCGAGTGTTTTCATCATGAAAATCACCCGACCGGGTGAAAGTGTTGTGAAGCATTTCCAGATTCCAGAAGAAACATCCGGGCGGGTGTTTTGGACCGCACAATTCACCCGAGACTTAGTTTTTGTGGGCAATTTTCACATTTTGGGCTCTTAGTATAAATACCTTTTTGGTGTCATTTTTCATTCGAGATTAAGATAAGATTGTGATTAAGATATCTCTTTTGTGAGTTTTTCCTCTTTGAGGAATGTATCCAATTCCTTCCTTGAAGGTTGCTTGTCTCAATTTCATAGGTTGATTCAAGTAGAGGTATGCATCAATGGGGTGTATCCATTGAGTAGTGGAGCCAAGGGGTGATAGAGCTATTAAAAGTTGCCTAGGGTTGTTTCCATTCTTTTGGTCAAGGTCCTATGGTCATAACTCTTTTATCTCATCATTATATATGACCACGGTTGCTAGACGTCAAGAGTGTCCCTCTCGGCGTGAGCCATGGAGGATAAGAGGGAGGTCATGCCACATACCCAATACAGCTCGAGGGATGGCCAGGGAAGCGAGGAAGAGGGAAGGCTCAGATTTGAGGACAAATCCTTTCCAAGAAGGGGAGGATGATACGACCATGGAAGCCGTGCACCAAAGCTTGTACCTGCAGCTGTCTTCAATCAGTATTATGCCCATCAAGATGACTTCCAAATGCTTTGAAACTGCCACAATTATCTTCGTCTTTGAGAGAGCTTCGCGTGGGTATCTTACATGCCCCAATCGGAGTTCGGAGGAGAGAGTTATGTACGATTTACTAAAGCCGCGCAGAACAGGCAGGGAGCTCCAGAAGGAACACCCGGGCGGGTGTTTTCACCATGAAAATCACCCGACCGGGTGAAAGTGTTGTGAAGCATTTCCAGATTCCAGAAGAAACACCCGGGCGGGTGTTTTCACCATGAAAATCACCCGACCGGGTGAAAGTGTTGTGAAGCATTTCCAGATTCCAGAAGAAACACCCGGGCGAGTGTTTTCATCATGAAAATCACCCGACCGGGTGAAAGTGTTGTGAAGCATTTCCAGATTCCAGAAGAAACATCCGGGCGGGTGTTTTGGACCGCACAATTCACCCGAGACTTAGTTTTTGTGGGCAATTTTCACATTTTGGGCTCTTAGTATAAATACCTTTTTGGTGTCATTTTTCATTCGAGATTAAGATAAGATTGTGATTAAGATATCTCTTTTGTGAGTTTTTCCTCTTTGAGGAATGTATCCAATTCCTTCCTTGAAGGTTGCTTGTCTCAATTTCATAGGTTGATTCAAGTAGAGGTATGCATCAATGGGGTGTATCCATTGAGTAGTGGAGCCAAGGGGTGATAGAGCTATTAAAAGTTGCCTAGGGTTGTTTCCATTCTTTTGGTCAAGGTCTTATGGTCATAACTCTTTTATCTCATCATTATATATGACCACGGTTGCTAGACGTCAAGAGTGTCCCTCTCGGCGTGAGCCATGGAGGATAAGAGGGAGGTCATGCCACATACCCAATACAGCTCGAGGGATGGCCAGGGAAGCGAGGAAGAGGGAAGGCTCAGATTTGAGGACAAATCCTTTCCAACAACGGGAGGATGATACGACCATGGAAGCCGTGCACCAAAGCTTGTACCTGCAGCTGTCTTCAATCAGTATTATGCCCATCAAGATGACTTCCAAATGCTTTGAAACTGCCACAATTATCTTCGTCTTTGAGAGAGCTTCGCGTGGGTATCTTACATGCCCCAATCGGAGTTCGGAGGAGAGAGTTATGGACGATTTACTAAAGCCGCGCAGAACAGGCAGGGAGCTCCAGAAGGAACACCCGGGCGGGTGTTTTCACCATGAAAATCACCCGACCGGGTGAAAGTGTTGTGAAGCATTTCCAGATTCCAGAAGAAACACCCGGGCGGGTGTTTTCACCATGAAAATCACCCGACCGGGTGAAAGTGTTGTGAAGCATTTCCAGATTCCAGAAGAAACACCCGGGCGAGTGTTTTCATCATGAAAATCACCCGACCGGGTGAAAGTGTTGTGAAGCATTTCCAGATTCCAGAAGAAACATCCGGGCGGGTGTTTTGGACCGCACAATTCACCCGAGACTTAGTTTTTGTGGGCAATTTTCACATTTTGGGCTCTTAGTATAAATACCTTTTTGGTGTCATTTTTCATTCGAGATTAAGATAAGATTGTGATTAAGATATCTCTTTTGTGAGTTTTTCCTCTTTGAGGAATGTATCCAATTCCTTCCTTGAAGGTTGCTTGTCTCAATTTCATAGGTTGATTCAAGTAGAGGTATGCATCAATGGGGTGTATCCATTGAGTAGTGGAGCCAAGGGGTGATAGAGCTATTAAAAGTTGCCTAGGGTTGTTTCCATTCTTTTGGTCAAGGTCTTATGGTCATAACTCTTTTATCTCATCATTATATATGACCACGGTTGCTAGACGTCAAGAGTGTCCCTCTCGGCGTGAGCCATGGAGGATAAGAGGGAGGTCATGCCACATACCCAATACAGCTCGAGGGATGGCCAGGGAAGCGAGGAAGAGGGAAGGCTCAGATTTGAGGACAAATCCTTTCCAAGAAGGGGAGGATGATACGACCATGGAAGCCGTGCACCAAAGCTTGTACCTGCAGCTGTCTTCAATCAGTATTATGCCCATCAAGATGACTTCCAAATGCTTTGAAACTGCCACAATTATCTTCGTCTTTGAGAGAGCTTCGCGTGGGTATCTTACATGCCCCAATCGGAGTTCGGAGGAGAGAGTTATGGACGATTTACTAAAGCCGCGCAGAACAGGCAGGGAGCTCCAGAAGAAACACCCGGGCGGGTGTTTTCACCATGAAAATCACCCGACCGGGTGAAAGTGTTGTGAAGCATTTCCAGATTCCAGAAGAAACACCCGGGCGAGTGTTTTCATCATGAAAATCACCCGACCGGGTGAAAGTGTTGTGAAGCATTTCCAGATTCCAGAAGAAACATCCGGGCGGGTGTTTTGGACCGCACAATTCACCCGAGACTTAGTTTTTGTGGGCAATTTTCACATTTTGGGCTCTTAGTATAAATACCTTTTTGGTGTCATTTTTCATTCGAGATTAAGATAAGATTGTGATTAAGATATCTCTTTTGTGAGTTTTTCCTCTTTGAGGAATGTATCCAATTCCTTCCTTGAAGGTTGCTTGTCTCAATTTCATAGGTTGATTCAAGTAGAGGTATGCATCAATGGGGTGTATCCATTGAGTAGTGGAGAGCCAAGGGGTGATAGAGCTATTAAAAGTTGCCTAGGGTTGTTTCCATTCTTTTGGTCAAGGTCCTATGGTCATAACTCTTTTATCTCATCATTATATATGACCACGGTTGCTAGACGTCAAGAGTGTCCCTCTCGGCGTGAGCCATGGAGGATAAGAGGGAGGTCATGCCACATACCCAATACAGCTCGAGGGATGGCCAGGGAAGCGAGGAAGAGGGAAGGCTCAGATTTGAGGACAAATCCTTTCCAAGAAGGGGAGGATGATACGACCATGGAAGCCGTGCACCAAAGCTTGTACCTGCAGCTGTCTTCAATCAGTATTATGTCCATCAAGATGACTTCCAAATGCTTTGAAACTGCCACAATTATCTTCGTCTTTGAGAGAGCTTCGCGTGGGTATCTTACATGCCCCAATCGGAGTTCGGAGGAGAGAGTTATGGACGATTTACTAAAGCCGCGCAGAACAGGCAGGGAGCTCCAGAAGGAACACCCGGGCGGGTGTTTTCACCATGAAAATCACCCGACCGGGTGAAAGTGTTGTGAAGCATTTCCAGATTCCAGAAGAAACACCCGGGCGGGTGTTTTCACCATGAAAATCACCCGACCGGGTGAAAGTGTTGTGAAGCATTTCCAGATTCCAGAAGAAACACCCGGGCGGGTGTTTTCACCATGAAAATCACCCGACCGGGTGAAAGTGTTGTGAAGCATTTCCAGATTCCAGAAGAAACACCCGGGCGAGTGTTTTCATCATGAAAATCACCCGACCGGGTGAAAGTGTTGTGAAGCATTTACAGATTCCAGAAGAAACATCCGGGCGGGTGTTTTGGACCGCACAATTCACCCGAGACTTAGTTTTTGTGGGCAATTTTCACATTTTGGGCTCTTAGTATAAATACCTTTTTGGTGTCATTTTTCATTCGAGATTAAGATAAGATTGTGATTAAGATATCTCTTTTGTGAGTTTTTCCTCTTTGAGGAATGTATCCAATTCCTTCCTTGAAGGTTGCTTGTCTCAATTTCATAGGTTGATTCAAGTAGAGGTATGCATCAACGGGGTGTATCCATTGAGTAGTGGAGCCAAGGGGTGATAGAGCTATTAAAAGTTGCCTAGGGTTGTTTCCATTCTTTTGGTCAAGGTCCTATGGTCATAACTCTTTTATCTCATCATTATATATGACCACGGTTGCTAGACGTCAAGAGTGTCCCTCTCGGCGTGAGCCATGGAGGATAAGAGGGAGGTCATGCCACATACCCAATACAGCTCGAGGGATGGCCAGGGAAGCGAGGAAGAGGGAAGGCTCAGATTTGAGGACAAATCCTTTCCAAGAAGGGGAGGATGATACGACCATGGAAGCCGTGCACCAAAGCTTGTACCTGCAGCTGTCTTCAATCAGTATTATGCCCGTCAAGATGACTTCCAAATGCTTTGAAACTGCCACAATTATCTTCGTCTTTGAGAGAGCTTCGCGCGGGTATCTTACATGCCCCAATCGGAGTTCGGAGGAGAGAGTTATGGACGATTTACTAAAGCCGCGCAGAACAGGCAGGGAGCTCCAGAAGGAACACCCGGGCGGGTGTTTTCACCATGAAAATCACCCGACCGGGTGAAAGTGTTGTGAAGCATTTCCAGATTCCAGAAGAAACACCCGGGCGGGTGTTTTCACCATGAAAATCACCCGACCGGGTGAAAGTGTTGTGAAGCATTTCCAGATTCCAGAAGAAACACCCGGGCGAGTGTTTTCATCATGAAAATCACCCGACCGGGTGAAAGTGTTGTGAAGCATTTACAGATTCCAGAAGAAACATCCGGGCGGGTGTTTTGGACCGCACAATTCACCCGAGACTTAGTTTTTGTGGGCAATTTTCACATTTTGGGCTCTTAGTATAAATACCTTTTTGGTGTCATTTTTCATTCGAGATTAAGATAAGATTGTGATTAAGATATCTCTTTTGTGAGTTTTTCCTCTTTGAGGAATGTATCCAATTCCTTCCTTGAAGGTTGCTTGTCTCAATTTCATAGGTTGATTCAAGTAGAGGTATGCATCAACGGGGTGTATCCATTGAGTAGTGGAGCCAAGGGGTGATAGAGCTATTAAAAGTTGCCTAGGGTTGTTTCCATTCTTTTGGTCAAGGTCCTATGGTCATAACTCTTTTATCTCATCATTATATATGACCACGGTTGCTAGACGTCAAGAGTGTCCCTCTCGGCGTGAGCCATGGAGGATAAGAGGGAGGTCATGCCACATACCCAATACAGCTCGAGGGATGGCCAGGGAAGCGAGGAAGAGGGAAGGCTCAGATTTGAGGACAAATCCTTTCCAAGAAGGGGAGGATGATACGACCATGGAAGCCGTGCACCAAAGCTTGTACCTGCAGCTGTCTTCAATCAGTATTATGCCCGTCAAGATGACTTCCAAATGCTTTGAAACTGCCACAATTATCTTCGTCTTTGAGAGAGCTTCGCGCGGGTATCTTACATGCCCCAATCGGAGTTCGGAGGAGAGAGTTATGGACGATTTACTAAAGCCGCGCAGAACAGGCAGGGAGCTCCAGAAGGAACACCCGGGCGGGTGTTTTCACCATGAAAATCACCCGACCGGGTGAAAGTGTTGTGAAGCATTTCCAGATTCCAGAAGAAACACCCGGGCGGGTGTTTTCACCATGAAAATCACCCGACCGGGTGAAAGTGTTGTGAAGCATTTCCAGATTCCAGAAGAAACACCCGGGCGAGTGTTTTCATCATGAAAATCACCCGACCGGGTGAAAGTGTTGTGAAGCATTTCCAGATTCCAGAAGAAACATCCGGGCGGGTGTTTTGGACCGCACAATTCACCCGAGACTTAGTTTTTGTAGGCAATTTTCACATTTTGGGCTCTTGGTATAAATACCTTTTTGGTGTCATTTTTCATTCGAGATTAAGATAAGATTGTGATTAAGATATCTCTTTTGTGAGTTTTTCCTCTTTGAGGAATGTATCCAATTCCTTCCTTGAAGGTTGCTTGTCTCAATTTCATAGGTTGATTCAAGTAGAGGTATGCATCAATGGGGTGTATCCATTGAGTAGTGGAGCCAAGGGGTGATAGAGCTATTAAAAGTTGCCTAGGGTTGTTTCCATTCTTTTGGTCAAGGTCCTATGGTCATAACTCTTTTATCTCATCATTATATATGACCACGGTTGCTAGACGTCAAGAGTGTCCCTCTCGGCGTGAGCCATGGAGGATAAGAGGGAGGTCATGCCACATACCCAATACAGCTCGAGGGATGGCCAGGGAAGCGAGGAAGAGGGAAGGCTCAGATTTGAGGACAAATCCTTTCCAAGAAGGGGAGGATGATACGACCATGGAAGCCGTGCACCAAAGCTTGTACCTGCAGCTGTCTTCAATCAGTATTATGCCCATCAAGATGACTTCCAAATGCTTTGAAACTGCCACAATTATCTTCGTCTTTGAGAGAGCTTCGCGTGGGTATCTTACATGCCCCAATCGGAGTTCGGAGGAGAGAGTTATGGACGATTTACTAAAGCCGCGCAGAACAGGCAGGGAGCTCCAGAAGGAACACCCGGGCGGGTGTTTTCACCATGAAAATCACCCGACCGGGTGAAAGTGTTGTGAAGCATTTCCAGATTCCAGAAGAAACACCCGGGCGGGTGTTTTCACCATGAAAATCACCCGACCGGGTGAAAGTGTTGTGAAGCATTTCCAGATTCCAGAAGAAACACCCGGGCGAGTGTTTTCATCATGAAAATCACCCGACCGGGTGAAAGTGTTGTGAAGCATTTCCAGATTCCAGAAGAAACATCCGGGCGGGTGTTTTGGACCGCACAATTCACCCGAGACTTAGTTTTTGTGGGCAATTTTCACATTTTGGGCTCTTAGTATAAATACCTTTTTGGTGTCATTTTTCATTCGAGATTAAGATAAGATTGTGATTAAGATATCTCTTTTGTGAGTTTTTCCTCTTTGAGGAATGTATCCAATTCCTTCCTTGAAGGTTGCTTGTCTCAATTTCATAGGTTGATTCAAGTAGAGGTATGCATCAATGGGGTGTATCCATTGAGTAGTGGAGCCAAGGGGTGATAGAGCTATTAAAAGTTGCCTAGGGTTGTTTCCATTCTTTTGGTCAAGGTCCTATGGTCATAACTCTTTTATCTCATCATTATATATGACCACGGTTGCTAGACGTCAAGAGTGTCCCTCTCGGCGTGAGCCATGGAGGATAAGAGGGAGGTCATGCCACATACCCAATACAGCTCGAGGGATGGCCAGGGAAGCGAGGAAGAGGGAAGGCTCAGATTTGAGGACAAATCCTTTCCAAGAAGGGGAGGATGATACGACCATGGAAGCCGTGCACCAAAGCTTGTACCTGCAGCTGACTTCAATCAGTATTATGCCCATCAAGATGACTTCCAAATGCTTTGAAACTGCCACAATTATCTTCGTCTTTGAGAGAGCTTCGCGTGGGTATCTTACATGCCCCAATCGGAGTTCGGAGGAGAGAGTTATGGACGATTTACTAAAGCCGCGCAGAACAGGCAGGGAGCTCCAGAAGGAACACCCGGGCGGGTGTTTTCACCATGAAAATCACCCGACCGGGTGAAAGTGTTGTGAAGCATTTCCAGATTCCAGAAGAAACACCCGGGCGGGTGTTTTCACCATGAAAATCACCCGACCGGGTGAAAGTGTTGTGAAGCATTTCCAGATTCCAGAAGAAACACCCGGGCGGGTGTTTTCACCATGAAAATCACCCGACCGGGTGAAAGTGTTGTGAAGCATTTCCAGATTCCAGAAGAAACACCCGGGCGAGTGTTTTCATCATGAAAATCACCCGACCGGGTGAAAGTGTTGTGAAGCATTTCCAGATTCCAGAAGAAACATCCGGGCGGGTGTTTTGGACCGCACAATTCACCCGAGACTTAGTTTTTGTGGGCAATTTTCACATTTTGGGCTCTTAGTATAAATACCTTTTTGGTGTCATTTTTCATTCGAGATTAAGATAAGATTGTGATTAAGATATCTCTTTTGTGAGTTTTTCCTCTTTGAGGAATGTATCCAATTCCTTCCTTGAAGGTTGCTTGTCTCAATTTCATAGGTTGATTCAAGTAGAGGTATGCATCAATGGGGTGTATCCATTGAGTAGTGGAGAGCCAAGGGGTGATAGAGCTATTAAAAGTTGCCTAGGGTTGTTTCCATTCTTTTGGTCAAGGTCCTATGGTCATAACTCTTTTATCTCATCATTATATATGACCACGGTTGCTAGACGTCAAGAGTGTCCCTCTCGGCGTGAGCCACGGAGGATAAGAGGGAGGTCATGCCACATACCCAATACAGCTCGAGGGATGGCCAGGGAAGCGAGGAAGAGGGAAGGCTCAGATTTGAGGACAAATCCTTTCCAAGAAGGGGAGGATGATACGACCATGGAAGCCGTGCACCAAAGCTTGTACCTGCAGCTGTCTTCAATCAGTATTATGCCCGTCAAGATGACTTCCAAATGCTTTGAAACTGCCACAATTATCTTCGTCTTTGAGAGAGCTTCGCGCGGGTATCTTACATGCCCCAATCGGAGTTCGGAGGAGAGAGTTATGGACGATTTACTAAAGCCGCGCAGAACAGGCAGGGAGCTCCAGAAGGAACACCCGGGCGGGTGTTTTCACCATGAAAATCACCCGACCGGGTGAAAGTGTTGTGAAGCATTTCCAGATTCCAGAAGAAACACCCGGGCGGGTGTTTTCACCATGAAAATCACCCGACCGGGTGAAAGTGTTGTGAAGCATTTCCAGATTCCAGAAGAAACACCCGGGCGAGTGTTTTCATCATGAAAATCACCCGACCGGGTGAAAGTGTTGTGAAGCATTTCCAGATTCCAGAAGAAACATCCGGGCGGGTGTTTTGGACCGCACAATTCACCCGAGACTTAGTTTTTGTAGGCAATTTTCACATTTTGGGCTCTTGGTATAAATACCTTTTTGGTGTCATTTTTCATTCGAGATTAAGATAAGATTGTGATTAAGATATCTCTTTTGTGAGTTTTTCCTCTTTGAGGAATGTATCCAATTCCTTCCTTGAAGGTTGCTTGTCTCAATTTCATAGGTTGATTCAAGTAGAGGTATGCATCAATGGGGTGTATCCATTGAGTAGTGGAGCCAAGGGGTGATAGAGCTATTAAAAGTTGCCTAGGGTTGTTTCCATTCTTTTGGTCAAGGTCCTATGGTCATAACTCTTTTATCTCATCATTATATATGACCACGGTTGCTAGACGTCAAGAGTGTCCCTCTCGGCGTGAGCCATGGAGGATAAGAGGGAGGTCATGCCACATACCCAATACAGCTCGAGGGATGGCCAGGGAAGCGAGGAAGAGGGAAGGCTCAGATTTGAGGACAAATCCTTTCCAAGAAGGGGAGGATGATACGACCATGGAAGCCGTGCACCAAAGCTTGTACCTGCAGCTGTCTTCAATCAGTATTATGCCCATCAAGATGACTTCCAAATGCTTTGAAACTGCCACAATTATCTTCGTCTTTGAGAGAGCTTCGCGTGGGTATCTTACATGCCCCAATCGGAGTTCGGAGGAGAGAGTTATGGACGATTTACTAAAGCCGCGCAGAACAGGCAGGGAGCTCCAGAAGGAACACCCGGGCGGGTGTTTTCACCATGAAAATCACCCGACCGGGTGAAAGTGTTGTGAAGCATTTCCAGATTCCAGAAGAAACACCCGGGCGGGTGTTTTCACCATGAAAATCACCCGACCGGGTGAAAGTGTTGTGAAGCATTTCCAGATTCCAGAAGAAACACCCGGGCGAGTGTTTTCATCATGAAAATCACCCGACCGGGTGAAAGTGTTGTGAAGCATTTCCAGATTCCAGAAGAAACATCCGGGCGGGTGTTTTGGACCGCACAATTCACCCGAGACTTAGTTTTTGTGGGCAATTTTCACATTTTGGGCTCTTAGTATAAATACCTTTTTGGTGTCATTTTTCATTCGAGATTAAGATAAGATTGTGATTAAGATATCTCTTTTGTGAGTTTTTCCTCTTTGAGGAATGTATCCAATTCCTTCCTTGAAGGTTGCTTGTCTCAATTTCATAGGTTGATTCAAGTAGAGGTATGCATCAATGGGGTGTATCCATTGAGTAGTGGAGCCAAGGGGTGATAGAGCTATTAAAAGTTGCCTAGGGTTGTTTCCATTCTTTTGGTCAAGGTCCTATGGTCATAACTCTTTTATCTCATCATTATATATGACCACGGTTGCTAGACGTCAAGAGTGTCCCTCTCGGCGTGAGCCATGGAGGATAAGAGGGAGGTCATGCCACATACCCAATACAGCTCGAGGGATGGCCAGGGAAGCGAGGAAGAGGGAAGGCTCAGATTTGAGGACAAAT
This sequence comes from Salvia hispanica, assembly GCF_029641045.1. Lineage (NCBI taxonomy): Eukaryota > Viridiplantae > Streptophyta > Magnoliopsida > Lamiales > Lamiaceae > Salvia > Salvia hispanica. The sequence continues at coordinate 7,059,028 of NC_142697.1, read as the reverse complement.
CCTTTCCAAGAAGGGGAGGATGATACGACCATGGAAGCCGTGCACCAAAGCTTGTACCTGCAGCTGTCTTCAATCAGTATTATGCCCATCAAGATGACTTCCAAATGCTTTGAAACTGCCACAATTATCTTCGTCTTTGAGAGAGCTTCGCGTGGGTATCTTACATGCCCCAATCGGAGTTCGGAGGAGAGAGTTATGGACGATTTACTAAAGCCGCGCAGAACAGGCAGGGAGCTCCAGAAGGAACACCCGGGCGGGTGTTTTCACCATGAAAATCACCCGACCGGGTGAAAGTGTTGTGAAGCATTTCCAGATTCCAGAAGAAACACCCGGGCGGGTGTTTTCACCATGAAAATCACCCGACCGGGTGAAAGTGTTGTGAAGCATTTCCAGATTCCAGAAGAAACACCCGGGCGGGTGTTTTCACCATGAAAATCACCCGACCGGGTGAAAGTGTTGTGAAGCATTTCCAGATTCCAGAAGAAACACCCGGGCGAGTGTTTTCATCATGAAAATCACCCGACCGGGTGAAAGTGTTGTGAAGCATTTCCAGATTCCAGAAGAAACATCCGGGCGGGTGTTTTGGACCGCACAATTCACCCGAGACTTAGTTTTTGTGGGCAATTTTCACATTTTGGGCTCTTAGTATAAATACCTTTTTGGTGTCATTTTTCATTCGAGATTAAGATAAGATTGTGATTAAGATATCTCTTTTGTGAGTTTTTCCTCTTTGAGGAATGTATCCAATTCCTTCCTTGAAGGTTGCTTGTCTCAATTTCATAGGTTGATTCAAGTAGAGGTATGCATCAATGGGGTGTATCCATTGAGTAGTGGAGAGCCAAGGGGTGATAGAGCTATTAAAAGTTGCCTAGGGTTGTTTCCATTCTTTTGGTCAAGGTCCTATGGTCATAACTCTTTTATCTCATCATTATATATGACCACGGTTGCTAGACGTCAAGAGTGTCCCTCTCGGCGTGAGCCACGGAGGATAAGAGGGAGGTCATGCCACATACCCAATACAGCTCGAGGGATGGCCAGGGAAGCGAGGAAGAGGGAAGGCTCAGATTTGAGGACAAATCCTTTCCAAGAAGGGGAGGATGATACGACCATGGAAGCCGTGCACCAAAGCTTGTACCTGCAGCTGTCTTCAATCAGTATTATGTCCATCAAGATGACTTCCAAATGCTTTGAAACTGCCACAATTATCTTCGTCTTTGAGAGAGCTTCGCGTGGGTATCTTACATGCCCCAATCGGAGTTCGGAGGAGAGAGTTATGGACGATTTACTAAAGCCGCGCAGAACAGGCAGGGAGCTCCAGAAGGAACACCCGGGCGGGTGTTTTCACCATGAAAATCACCCGACCGGGTGAAAGTGTTGTGAAGCATTTCCAGATTCCAGAAGAAACACCCGGGCGGGTGTTTTCACCATGAAAATCACCCGACCGGGTGAAAGTGTTGTGAAGCATTTCCAGATTCCAGAAGAAACACCCGGGCGAGTGTTTTCATCATGAAAATCACCCGACCGGGTGAAAGTGTTGTGAAGCATTTACAGATTCCAGAAGAAACATCCGGGCGGGTGTTTTGGACCGCACAATTCACCCGAGACTTAGTTTTTGTGGGCAATTTTCACATTTTGGGCTCTTAGTATAAATACCTTTTTGGTGTCATTTTTCATTCGAGATTAAGATAAGATTGTGATTAAGATATCTCTTTTGTGAGTTTTTCCTCTTTGAGGAATGTATCCAATTCCTTCCTTGAAGGTTGCTTGTCTCAATTTCATAGGTTGATTCAAGTAGAGGTATGCATCAATGGGGTGTATCCATTGAGTAGTGGAGCCAAGGGGTGATAGAGCTATTAAAAGTTGCCTAGGGTTGTTTCCATTCTTTTGGTCAAGGTCCTATGGTCATAACTCTTTTATCTCATCATTATATATGACCACGGTTGCTAGACGTCAAGAGTGTCCCTCTCGGCGTGAGCCATGGAGGATAAGAGGGAGGTCATGCCACATACCCAATACAGCTCGAGGGATGGCCAGGGAAGCGAGGATGAGGGAAGGCTCAGATTTGAGGACAAATCCTTTCCAAGAAGGGGAGGATGATACGACCATGGAAGCCGTGCACCAAAGCTTGTACCTGCAGCTGTCTTCAATCAGTATTATGCCCGTCAAGATGACTTCCAAATGCTTTGAAACTGCCACAATTATCTTCGTCTTTGAGAGAGCTTCGCGTGGGTATCTTACATGCCCCAATCGGAGTTCGGAGGAGAGAGTTATGGACGATTTACTAAAGCCGCGCAGAACAGGCAGGGAGCTCCAGAAGGAACACCCGGGCGGGTGTTTTCACCATGAAAATCACCCGACCGGGTGAAAGTGTTGTGAAGCATTTCCAGATTCCAGAAGAAACACCCGGGCGGGTGTTTTCACCATGAAAATCACCCGACCGGGTGAAAGTGTTGTGAAGCATTTCCAGATTCCAGAAGAAACACCCGGGCGGGTGTTTTCACCATGAAAATCACCCGACCGGGTGAAAGTGTTGTGAAGCATTTCCAGATTCCAGAAGAAACACCCGGGCGAGTGTTTTCATCATGAAAATCACCCGACCGGGTGAAAGTGTTGTGAAGCATTTCCAGATTCCAGAAGAAACATCCGGGCGGGTGTTTTGGACCGCACAATTCACCCGAGACTTAGTTTTTGTGGGCAATTTTCACATTTTGGGCTCTTAGTATAAATACCTTTTTGGTGTCATTTTTCATTCGAGATTAAGATAAGATTGTGATTAAGATATCTCTTTTGTGAGTTTTTCCTCTTTGAGGAATGTATCCAATTCCTTCCTTGAAGGTTGCTTGTCTCAATTTCATAGGTTGATTCAAGTAGAGGTATGCATCAATGGGGTGTATCCATTGAGTAGTGGAGCCAAGGGGTGATAGAGCTATTAAAAGTTGCCTAGGGTTGTTTCCATTCTTTTGGTCAAGGTCCTATGGTCATAACTCTTTTATCTCATCATTATATATGACCACGGTTGCTAGACGTCAAGAGTGTCCCTCTCGGCGTGAGCCATGGAGGATAAGAGGGAGGTCATGCCACATACCCAATACAGCTCGAGGGATGGCCAGGGAAGCGAGGAAGAGGGAAGGCTCAGATTTGAGGACAAATCCTTTCCAAGAAGGGGAGGATGATACGACCATGGAAGCCGTGCACCAAAGCTTGTACCTGCAGCTGTCTTCAATCAGTATTATGCCCGTCAAGATGACTTCCAAATGCTTTGAAACTGCCACAATTATCTTCGTCTTTGAGAGAGCTTCGCGTGGGTATCTTACACACCCCAATCGGAGTTCGGAGGAGAGAGGCGCAGAACAGGCAGGGAGCTCCAGAAGAAACACCCGGGCGGGTGTTTTCACCATGAAAATCACCCGACCGGGTGAAAGTGTTGTGAAGCATTTCCAGATTCCAGAAGAAACACCCGGGCGGGTGTTTTCACCATGAAAATCACCCGACCGGGTGAAAGTGTTGTGAAGCATTTCCAGATTCCAGAAGAAACACCCGGGCGAGTGTTTTCATCATGAAAATCACCCGACCGGGTGAAAGTGTTGTGAAGCATTTCCAGATTCCAGAAGAAACACCCGGGCGGGTGTTTTGGACCGCACAATTCACCCGAGACTTAGTTTTTGTGGGCAATTTTCACATTTTGGGCTCTTAGTATAAATACCTTTTTGGTGTCATTTTTCATTCGAGATTAAGATAAGATTGTGATTAAGATATCTCTTTTGTGAGTTTTTCCTCTTTGAGGAATGTATCCAATTCTTTCCTTGAAGGTTGCTTGTCTCAATTTCATAGGTTGATTCAAGTAGAGGTATGCATCAATGGGGTGTATCCATTGAGTAGTGGAGCCAAGGGGTGATAGAGCTATTAAAAGGTGCCTAGGGTTGTTTCCATTCTTTTGGTCAAGGTCCTATGGTCATAACTCTTTTATCTCATCATTATATATGACCACGGTTGCTAGACGTCAAGAGTGTCCCTCTCGGCGTGAGCCATGGAGGATAAGAGGGAGGTCATGCCACATACCCAATACAGCTCGAGGGATGGCCAGGGAAGCGAGGAAGAGGGAAGGCTCAGATTTGAGGACAAATCCTTTCCAAGAAGGGGAGGATGATACGACCATGGAAGCCGTGCACCAAAGCTTGTACCTGCAGCTGTCTTCAATTAGTATTATGCCCGTCAAGATGACTTCCAAATGCTTTGAAACTGCCACAATTATCTTCGTCTTTGAGAGTGCTTCGCGTGGGTATCTTACACGCCCCAATCGGAGTTCGGAGGAGAGAGTTATGGGCGATTTACTAAAGCCGCGCAGAACAGGCAGGGAGCTCCAGAAGGAACACCCGGGCGGGTGTTTTCACCATGAAAATCACCCGACCGGGTGAAAGTGTTGTGAAGCATTTCCAGATTCCAGAAGAAACACCCGGGCGGGTGTTTTGGACCGCACAATTCACCCGAGACTTAGTTTTTGTGGGCCTTTTTCACATTTTGGGCTCTTAGTATAAATACATTTTTGGTGTCATTTTTCATTCGAAATTAAGATAAGATTGTGATTAAGATATCTCTTTTGTGAGTTTTTCCTCTTTGAGGAATGTATCCAATTCCTTCCTTGAAGGTTGCTTGTCTCAATTTCATAGGTTGATTCAAGTAGAGGTATGCATCAATTGGGTGTATCCATTGAGTAGTGGAGCCAAGGGGTGATAGAGCTATTAAAAGTTGCCTAGGGTTGTTTCCATTCTTTTGGTCAAGGTCCTATGGTCATAACTCTTTTATCTCATCATTATATATGACCACGGTTGCTAGACGTCAAGAGTGTCCCTCTCGGCGTGAGCCATGGAGGATAAGAGGGAGGTCATGCCACATACCCAATACAGCTCGAGGGATGGCCAGGGAAGCGAGGAAGAGGGAAGGCTCAGATTTGAGGACAAATCCTTTCCAAGAAGGTGAGGATGATACGACCATGGAAGCCGTGCACCAAAGCTTGTACCTGCAGCTGTCTTCAATTAGTATTATGCCCGTCAAGATGACTTCCAAATGCTTTGAAACTGCCACAATTATCTTCGTCTTTGAGAGTGCTTCGCGTGGGTATCTTACACGCCCCAATCGGAGTTCGGAGGAGAGAGTTATGGGCGATTTACTAAAGCCGCGCAGAACAGGCAGGGAGCTCCAGAAGGAACACCCGGGCGGGTGTTTTCACCATGAAAATCACCCGACCGGGTGAAAGTGTTGTGAAGCATTTCCAGATTCCAGAAGAAACACCCGGGCGGGTGTTTTGGACCGCACAATTCACCCGAGACTTAGTTTTTGTGGGCCTTTTTCACATTTTGGGCTCTTAGTATAAATACATTTTTGGTGTCATTTTTCATTCGAAATTAAGATAAGATTGTGATTAAGATATCTCTTTTGTGAGTTTTTCCTCTTTGTGGAATGTATCCAATTCCTTCCTTGAAGGTTGCTTGTCTCAATTTCATAGGTTGATTCAAGTAGAGGTATGCATCAATGGGGTGTATCCATTGAGTAGTGGAGCCAAGGGGTGATAGAGCTATTAAAAGTTGCCTAGGGTTGTTTCCATTCTTTTGGTCAAGGTCCTATGGTCATAACTCTTTTATCTCATCATTATATATGACCACGGTTGCTAGACGTCAAGAGTGTCCCTCTCGGCGTGAGCCATGGAGGATAAGAGGGAGGTCATGCCACATACCCAATACAGCTCGAGGGATGGCCAGGGAAGCGAGGAAGAGGGAAGGCTCAGATTTGAGGACAAATCCTTTCCAAGAAGGTGAGGATGATACGACCATGGAAGCCGTGCACCAAAGCTTGTACCTGCAGCTGTCTTCAATTAGTATTATGCCCGTCAAGATGACTTCCAAATGCTTTGAAACTGCCACAATTATCTTCGTCTTTGAGAGTGCTTCGCGTGGGTATCTTACACGCCCCAATCGGAGTTCGGAGGAGAGAGTTATGGGCGATTTACTAAAGCCGCGCAGAACAGGCAGGGAGCTCCAGAAGGAACACCCGGGCGGGTGTTTTCACCATGAAAATCACCCGACCGGGTGAAAGTGTTGTGAAGCATTTCCAGATTCCAGAAGAAACACCCGGGCGGGTGTTTTGGACCGCACAATTCACCCGAGACTTAGTTTTTGTGGGCCTTTTTCACATTTTGGGCTCTTAGTATAAATACATTTTTGGTGTCATTTTTCATTCGAAATTAAGATAAGATTGTGATTAAGATATCTCTTTTGTGAGTTTTTCCTCTTTGTGGAATGTATCCAATTCCTTCCTTGAAGGTTGCTTGTCTCAATTTCATAGGTTGATTCAAGTAGAGGTATGCATCAATGGGGTGTATCCATTGAGTAGTGGAGCCAAGGGGTGATAGAGCTATTAAAAGTTGCCTAGGGTTGTTTCCATTCTTTTGGTCAAGGTCCTATTATCTCATCATTATATATGACCACGGTTGCTAGACGTCAAGAGTGTCCCTCTCGGCGTGAGCCATGGAGGATAAGAGGGAGGTCATGCCACATACCCAATACAGCTCGAGGGATGGCCAGGGAAGCGAGGAAGAGGGAAGGCTCAGATTTGAGGACAAATCCTTTCCAAGAAGGGGAGGATGATACGACCATGGAAGCCGTGCACCAAAGCTTGTACCTGCAGCTGTCTTCAATCAGTATTATGCCCATCAAGATGACTTCCAAATGCTTTGAAACTGCCACAATTATCTTCGTCTTTGAGAGAGCTTCGCGTGGGTATCTTACATGCCCCAATCGGAGTTCGGAGGAGAGAGTTATGGACGATTTACTAAAGCCGCGCAGAACAGGCAGGGAGCTCCAGAAGGAAAACCCGGGCGGGTGTTTTCACCATGAAAATCACCCGACCGGGTGAAAGTGTTGTGAATCATTTCCAGATTCCAGAAGAAACACCCGGGCGGGTGTTTTCACCATGAAAATCACCCGACCGGGTGAAAGTGTTGTGAAGCATTTCCAGATTCCAGAAGAAACACCCGGGCGAGTGTTTTCATCATGAAAATCACCCGACCGGGTGAAAGTGTTGTGAAGCATTTCCAGATTCCAGAAGAAACATCCGGGCGGGTGTTTTGGACCGCACAATTCACCCGAGACTTAGTTTTTGTGGGCAATTTTCACATTTTGGGCTCTTAGTATAAATACCTTTTTGGTGTCATTTTTCATTCGAGATTAAGATAAGATTGTGATTAAGATATCTCTTTTGTGAGTTTTTCCTCTTTGAGGAATGTATCCAATTCCTTCCTTGAAGGTTGCTTGTCTCAATTTCATAGGTTGATTCAAGTAGAGGTATGCATCAATGGGGTGTATCCATTGAGTAGTGGAGCCAAGGGGTGATAGAGCTATTAAAAGTTGCCTAGGGTTGTTTCCATTCTTTTGGTCAAGGTCCTATGGTCATAACTCTTTTATCTCATCATTATATATGACCACGGTTGCTAGACGTCAAGAGTGTCCCTCTCGGCGTGAGCCATGGAGGATAAGAGGGAGGTCATGCCACATACCCAATACAGCTCGAGGGATGGCCAGGGAAGCGAGGAAGAGGGAAGGCTCAGATTTGAGGACAAATCCTTTCCAAGAAGGGGAGGATGATACGACCATGGAAGCCGTGCACCAAAGCTTGTACCTGCAGCTGTCTTCAATCAGTATTATGCCCGTCAAGATGACTTCCAAATGCTTTGAAACTGCCACAATTATCTTCGTCTTTGAGAGAGCTTCGCGTGGGTATCTTACACACCCCAATCGGAGTTCGGAGGAGAGAGGCGCAGAACAGGCAGGGAGCTCCAGAAGAAACACTCGGGCGGGTGTTTTCACCATGAAAATCACCCGACCGGGTGAAAGTGTTGTGAAGCATTTCCAGATTCCAGAAGAAACACCCGGGCGGGTGTTTTCACCATGAAAATCACCCGACCGGGTGAAAGTGTTGTGAAGCATTTCCAGATTCCAGAAGAAACACCCGGGCGGGTGTTTTGGACCGCACAATTCACCCGAGACTTAGTTTTTGTGGGCAATTTTCACATTTTGGGCTCTTAGTATAAATACCTTTTTGGTGTCATTTTTCATTCGAGATTAAGATAAGATTGTGATTAAGATATCTCTTTTGTGAGTTTTTCCTCTTTGAGGAATGTATCCAATTCTTTCCTTGAAGGTTGCTTGTCTCAATTTCATAGGTTGATTCAAGTAGAGGTATGCATCAATGGGGTGTATCCATTGAGTAGTGGAGCCAAGGGGTGATAGAGCTATTAAAAGGTGCCTAGGGTTGTTTCCATTCTTTTGGTCAAGGTCCTATGGTCATAACTCTTTTATCTCATCATTATATATGACCACGGTTGCTAGACGTCAAGAGTGTCCCTCTCGGCGTGAGCCATGGAGGATAAGAGGGAGGTCATGCCACATACCCAATACAGCTCGAGGGATGGCCAGGGAAGCGAGGAAGAGGGAAGGCTCAGATTTGAGGACAAATCCTTTCCAAGAAGGTGAGGATGATACGACCATGGAAGCCGTGCACCAAAGCTTGTACCTGCAGCTGTCTTCAATTAGTATTATGCCCGTCAAGATGACTTCCAAATGCTTTGAAACTGCCACAATTATCTTCGTCTTTGAGAGTGCTTCGCGTGGGTATCTTACACGCCCCAATCGGAGTTCGGAGGAGAGAGTTATGGGCGATTTACTAAAGCCGCGCAGAACAGGCAGGGAGCTCCAGAAGGAACACCCGGGCGGGTGTTTTCACCATGAAAATCACCCGACCGGGTGAAAGTGTTGTGAAGCATTTCCAGATTCCAGAAGAAACACCCGGGCGGGTGTTTTGGACCGCACAATTCACCCGAGACTTAGTTTTTGTGGGCCTTTTTCACATTTTGGGCTCTTAGTATAAATACATTTTTGGTGTCATTTTTCATTCGAAATTAAGATAAGATTGTGATTAAGATATCTCTTTTGTGAGTTTTTCCTCTTTGAGGAATGTATCCAATTCCTTCCTTGAAGGTTGCTTGTCTCAATTTCATAGGTTGATTCAAGTAGAGGTATGCATCAATGGGGTGTATCCATTGAGTAGTGGAGCCAAGGGGTGATAGAGCTATTAAAAGTTGCCTAGGGTTGTTTCCATTCTTTTGGTCAAGGTCCTATGGTCATAACTCTTTTATCTCATCATTATATATGACCACGGTTGCTAGACGTCAAGAGTGTCCCTCTCGGCGTGAGCCATGGAGGATAAGAGGGAGGTCATGCCACATACCCAATACAGCTCGAGGGATGGCCAGGGAAGCGAGGAAGAGGGAAGGCTCAGATTTGAGGACAAATCCTTTCCAAGAAGGTGAGGATGATACGACCATGGAAGCCGTGCACCAAAGCTTGTACCTGCAGCTGTCTTCAATCAGTATTATGCCCGTCAACATGACTTCCAAATGCTTTGAAACTGCCACAATTATCTTCGTCTTTGAGAGTGCTTCGCGTGGGTATCTTACACGCCCCAATCGGAGTTCAGAGGAGAGAGTTATGGGCGATTTACTAAAGCCGCGCAGAACAGGCAGGGAGCTCCTGAAGGAACACCCGGGCGGGTGTTTTCACCATAAAAATCACCCGACCGGGTGAAAGTGTTGTGAAGCATTTCCAGATTCCAGAAGAAACACCCGGGTGGGTGTTTTGGACCGCACAATTCACCCGAGACTTAGTTTTTGTGGGCAATTTTCACATTTTGGGCTCTTAGTATAAATACCTTTTTGGTGTCATTTTTCATTCGAGATTAAGATAAGGTTGTGATTAAGATATCTCTTTTGTGAGTTTTTCCTCTTTGAGGAATGTATCCAATTCCTTCCTTGAAGGTTGCTTGTCCCAATTTCATAGATTGATTCAAGTAGAGGTATGCATCAATGGGGTGTATCCATTGAGTAGTGGAGCCAAGGGGTGATAGAGCAATTAAAAGTTACCTAGGGTTGTTTCCATTCTTTTGGTCAAGGTTCTATGGTCATAACTCTTTTATCTCATCATTATATATGACCACGGTTGCCAGACGTCAAGAGTGTCCCTCTCGGCGTGAGCCATGGAGGATAAGAGGGAGGTAATGCCACATACCCAATACAGCTCGAGGGATGGCCAGTGAAGCGAGGAAGAGGGAAGGCTCAGATTTGAGGACAAATCCTTTCCAAGAAGGGGAGGATGATACGACCATGGAAGCCGTACACCAAAGCTTGTACCTGCAGCTGTCTTCAATCAGTATTATGCCCGTCAAGATGACTTCCAAATGCTTTGAAACTGCCACAATTATCTTTGTCTTTGAGAGAGCTTCGCGTGGGTATCTTACACACCCCAATCGGAGTTCGGAGGAGAGAGGCGCAGAACAGGCAGGGAGCTCCAGAAGAAACACCCGGGCGGGTGTTTTCACCATGAAAATCACCCGACCGGGTGAAAGTGTTGTGAAGCATTTCCAGATTCCAGAAGAAACACCCGGGCGAGTGTTTTCATCATGAAAATCACCCGACCGGGTGAAAGTGTTGTGAAGCATTTCCAGATTCCAGAAGAAACACCCGGGCGGGTGTTTTGGACCGCACAATTCACCCGAGACTTAGTTTTTGTGGGCAATTTTCACATTTTGGGCTCTTAGTATAAATACCTTTTTGGTGTCATTTTTTATTCGAGATTAAGATAAGGTTGTGATTAAGATATCTCTTTTGTGAGTTTTTCCTCTTTGAGGAATGTATCCAATTCCTTCCTTGAAGGTTGCTTGTCCCAATTTCATAGATTGATTCAAGTAGAGGTATGCATCAATGGGGTGTATCCATTGAGTAGTGGAGCCAAGGGGTGATAGAGCTATTAAAAGTTGCCTAGGGTTGTTTCCATTCTTTTGGTCAAGGTCCTATGGTCATAACTCTTTTATCTCATCATTATATATGACCACGGTTGCCAGACGTCAAGAGTGTCCCTCTCGGCGTGAGCCATGGAGGATAAGAGGGAGGTCATGAAATAAAGCTCGAGGGATGGCCAGGGAAGCGAGGAAGAGGGAAGGCTCAGATTTGAGGACAAATCCTTTCCAAGAAGGGGAGGATGATACGACCATGGAAGTCGTACACCAAAGCTTGTACCTGCAGCTGTCTTCAATCAGTATTATGCCCGTCAAGATGACTTCTAAATGCTTTGAAACTGCCACAATTATCTTCGTCTTTGAGAGAGCTTCGCGTGGGTATCTTACACACCCCAATCGGAGTTCGGAGGAGAGAGGCGCAGAACAGGCAGGGAGCTCCAGAAGAAACACCCGGGCGGGTGTTTTCACCATGAAAATCACCCGACCGGGTGAAAGTGTTGTGAAGCATTTCCAGATTCCAGAAGAAACACCCGGGCGGGTGTTTTCACCATGAAAATCGCCCGACCGGGTGAAAGTGTTGTGAAGTATTTCCAGATTCCAGAAGAAACACCCGGGCGAGTGTTTTCATCATGAAAATCACCCGACCGGGTGAAAGTGTTGTGAAGCATTTCCAGATTCCAGAAGAAACACCCGGGCGGGTGTTTTGGACCGCACAATTCACCCGAGACTTAGTTTTTGTGGGCAATTTTCACATTTTGGGCTCTTAGTATAAATACCTTTTTGGTGTCATTTTTCATTCGAGATTAAGATAAGGTTGTGATTATGATATCTCTTTTGTGAGTTTTTCCTCTTTGAGGAATGTATCCAATTCCTTCCTTGAAGGTTGCTTGTCCCAATTTCATAGATTGATTCAAGTAGAGGTATGCATCAATGGGGTGTATCCATTGAGTAGTGGAGCCAAGGGGTGATAGAGCTATTAAAAGTTGCCTAGGGTTGTTTCCATTCTTTTGGTCAAGGTCCTATGGTCATAACTCTTTTATCTCATCATTATATATGACCACGGTTGCCAGACGTCAAGAGTGTCCCTCTCGGCGTGAGCCATGGAGGATAAGAGGGAGGTCATGCCACATACCCAATACAGCTCGAGGGATGGACAGGGAAGCGAGGAAGAGGGAAGGCTCAGATTTGAGGACAAATCCTTTCCAAGAAGGGGAGGATGATACGACCATGGAAGTCGTACACCAAAAGCTTGTACCTGCAGCTGTCTTCAATCAGTATTATGCCCGTCAAGATGACTTCCAAATGCTTTGAAACTGCCACAATTATCTTCGTCTTTGAGAGAGCTTCGCGTGGGTATCTTACACACCCCAATCGGAGTTCGGAGGAGAGAGGCGCAGAACAGGCAGGGAGCTCCAGAAGAAACACCCGGGCGGGTGTTTTCACCATGAAAATCGCCCGACCGGGTGAAAGTGTTGTGAAGCATTTCCAGATTCCAGAAGAAACACCCGGGCGAGTGTTTTCATCATGAAAATCACCCGACCGGGTGAAAGTGTTGTGAAGCATTTCCAGATTCCAGAAGAAACACCCGGGCGAGTGTTTTCATCATGAAAATCACCCGACCGGGTGAAAGTGTTGTGAAGCATTTCCAGATTCCAGAAGAAACACCCGGGCGGGTGTTTTGGACCGCACAATTCACCCGAGACTTAGTTTTTGTGGGCCTTTTTCACATTTTGGGCTCTTAGTATAAATACCTTTTTGGTGTTATTTTTCATTCGAGATTAAGATAAGATTGTGATTAAGATATCTCTTTTGTGAGTTTTTCCTCTTTGAGGAATGTATCCAATTCCTTCCTTGAAGGTTGCTTGTCTCAATTTCATAGGTTGATTCAAGTAGAGGTATGCATCAACGGGGTGTATCCATTGAGTAGTGGAGCCAAGGGGTGATAGAGCTATTAAAAGTTGCCTAGGGTTGTTTCCATTCTTTTGGTCAAGGTCCTATGGTCATAACTCTTTTATCTCATCATTATATATGACCACGGTTGCCAGACGTCAAGAGTGTCCCTCTCGGCGTGAGCCATGGAGGATAAGAGGGAGGTCATGCCACATACCCAATACAGCTCGAGGGATGGCCAGGGAAGCGAGGAAGAGGGAAGGCTCAGATTTGAGGACAAATCCTTTCCAAGAAGGGGAGGATGATACGACCATGGAAGCCGTGCACCAAAGCTTGTACCTGCAGCTGTCTTCAATCAGTATTATGCCCGTCAAGATGACTTCCAAATGCTTTGAAACTACCACAATTATCTTCGTCTTTGAGAGAGCTTCGCGTGGGTATCTTACACGCCCCAATCGGAGTTCGGAGGAGAGAGTTATGGGCGATTTACTAAAGCCGCGCAGAACAGGCAGGGAGCTCCAGAAGGAACACCCGGGCGGGTGTTTTCACCATGAAAATCACCCGACCGGGTGAAAGTGTTGTGAAGCATTTCCAGATTCCAGAAGAAACACCCGGGCGGGTGTTTTGGACCGCACAATTCACCCGAGACTTAGTTTTTGTGGGCCTTTTTCACATTTTGGGCTCCTAGTATAAATACATTTTTGGTGTCATTTTCCATTCGAGATTAAGATAAGATTGTGATTAAGATATCTCTTTTGTGAGTATTTCCTCTTTGAGGAATGTATCCAATTCCTTCCTTGAAGGTTGCTTGTCTCAATTTCATAGGTTGATTCAAGTAGAGGTATGCATCAATGGGGTGTATCCATTGAGTGGTGGAGCCTAGGGGTGATAGAGCTATTAAAAGTTGCCTAGGGTTGTTTCCATTCTTTTGGTCAAGGTCCTATGGTCATAACTCTTTTATCTCATCATTATATATGACCACGGTTGCCAGACGTCAAGAGTGTCCCTCTCGGCGTGAGCCATGGAGGATAAGAGGGAGGTCATGCCACATACCCAATACAGCTCGAGGGATGGCCAGGGAAGCGAGGAAGAGGGAAGGCTCAGATTTGAGGACAAATCCTTTCCAAGAAGGGGAGGATGATACGACCATGGAAGCCGTGCACCAAAGCTTGTACCTGCAGCTGTCTTCAATCAGTATTATGCCCGTCAAGATGACTTCCAAATGCTTTGAAACTGCCACAATTATCTTCGTCTTTGAGAGAGCTTCGCGTGGGTATCTTACACGCCCCAATCGGAGTTCGGAGGAGAGAGTTATGGGCGATTTACTAAAGCCGCGCAGAACAGGCAGGGAGCTCCAGAAGGAACACCCGGGCGGGTGTTTTCACCATGAAAATCACCCGACCGGGTGAAAGTGTTGTGAAGCATTTCCAGATTCCAGAAGAAAAACCCGGGCGGGTGTTTTGGACCGCACAATTCACCCGAGACTTAGTTTTTGTGGGTAATTTTCACATTTTGGGCTCTTAGTATAAATACCTTTTTGGTGTCATTTTTCATTCGAGATTAAGATAAGATTGTGATTAAGATATCTCTTTTGTGAGTTTTTCCTCTTTGAGGAATGTATCCAATTCCTTCCTTGAAGGTTGCTTGTCTCAATTTCATAGGTTGATTCAAGTAGAGGTATGCATCAATGGGGTGTATCCATTGAGTAGTGGAGCCAAGGGGTGATAGAGCTATTAAAAGTTGCCTAGGGTTGTTTCCATTCTTTTGGTCAAGGTCCTATGGTCATAACTCTTTTATCTCATCATTATATATGACCACGGTTGCTAGACGTCAAGAGTGTCCCTCTCGGCGTGAGCCATGGAGGATAAGAGGGAGGTCATGCCACATACCCAATACAGCTCGAGGGATGGCCAGGGAAGCGAGGAAGAGGGAAGGCTCAGATTTGAGGACAAATCCTTTCCAAGAAGGGGAGGATGATACGACCATGGAAGCCGTGCACCAAAGCTTGTACCTGCAGCTGTCTTCAATCAGTATTATGCCCGTCAACATGACTTCCAAATGCTTTGACACTGCCACAATTATCTTCGTCTTTGAGAGAGCTTCGCGTGGGTATCTTACACGCCCCAATCGGAGTTCGGAGGAGAGAGTTATGGGCGATTTACTAAAGCCGCGCAGAACAGGCAGGGAGCTCCAGAAGGAACACCCGGGCGGGTGTTTTCACCATGAAAATCACCCGACCGGGTGAAAGTGTTGTGAAGCATTTCCAGATTCCAGAAGAAACACCCGGGCGGGTGTTTTGGACCGCACAATTCACCCGAGACTTAGTTTTTGTGGGCCTTTTTCGCATTTTGGGCTTTTAGTATAAATACATTTTTGGTGTCATTTTTCATTCGAGATTAAGATAAGATTGTGATTAAGATATCTCTTTTGTGAGTTTATCCTCTTTGAGGAATGTACCAATTCCTTCCTTGAAGGTTACTTGTCTCAATTTCATAGATTGATTCAAGTAGAGGTATGCATCAATGGGGTGTATCCATTGAGTAGTGGAGCCAAGGGGTGATAGAGCTATTAAAAGTTACCTAGGGTTGTTTCCATTCTTTTGGTCAAGGTTCTATGGTCATAACTCTTTTATCTCATCATTATATATGACCACGGTTGCCAGACGTCAAGAGTGTCCCTCTCGGCGTGAGCCATGGAGGATAAGAGGGAGGTCATGCCACATACCCAATACAGCTCGAGGGATGGCCAGGGAAGCGAGGAAGAGGGAAGGCTCAGATTTGAGGACAAATCCTTTCCAAGAAGGGGAGGATGATACGACCATGGAAGCCGTACACCAAAGCTTGTACCTGCAGCTGTCTTCAATCAGTATTATGCCCGTCAAGATGACTTCCAAATGCTTTGAAACTGCCACAATTATCTTCGTCTTTGAGAGAGCTTCGCGTGGGTATCTTACACACCCCAATCGGAGTTCGGAGGAGAGAGGCGCGGAACAGGCAGGGAGCTCCAGAAGAAACACCCGGGCTCACCATGAAAATCACCCGACCGGGTGAAAGTGTTGTGAAGCATTTCCAGATTCCAGAAGAAACACCCGGGCGGGTGTTTTCACCATGAAAATCACCCAACGGGGTGAAAGTGTTGTGAAGCACTTCCAGATTCCAGAAGAAACACCCGGGCGAGTGTTTTCATCATGAAAATCACCCGACCGGGTGAAAGTGTTGTGAAGCATTTCCAGATTCCAGAAGAAACACCCGGGCGGGTGTTTTGGACCGCACAATTCACCCGAGACTTAGTTTTTGTGGGCCTTTTTCACATTTTGGGCTCTTAGTATAAATACATTTTTGGTGTCATTTTTCATTCGAGACTAAGATAAGATTGTGATTAAGATATCTCTTTTGTGAGTTTTTCCTCTTTGAGGAATGTATCCAATTCCTTCCTTGAAGGTTGCTTGTCTCAGTTTCATAGGTTGATTCAAGTAGAGGTATGCATCAATGGGATGTATCCATTGAGTAGTGGAGCCAAGGGGTGATAGAGCTATTAAAAGTTTCCTAGGGTTGTTTCCATTCTTTTGGTCAAGGTCCTATGGTCATAACTCTTTTATCTCATCATTATATATGACCACGGTTGCTAGACGTCAAGAGTGTCCCTCTCGGCGTGAGCCATGGAGGATAAGAGGGAGGTCATGCCACATACCCAATACAGCTCGAGGGATGGCCAGGGAAGCGAGGAAGAGGGAAGGCTCAGATTTGAGGACAAATCCTTTCCAAGAAGGGGAGGATGATACGACCATGGAAGCCGTGCACCAAAGCTTGTACCTGCAGCTGTCTTCAATCAGTATTATGCCCGTCAAAATGACTTCCAAATGCTTTGAAACTGCCACAATTATCTTCGTCTTTGAGAGAGCTTCGCGTGGGTATCTTACATGCCCCAATCGGAGTTCGGAGGAGAGAGTTATGGACGATTTACTAAAGCCGCGCAGAACAGGCAGGGAGCTCCAGAAGGAACACCCGGTCGGGTGTTTTCACCATGAAAATCACCCGACCGGGTGAAAGTGTTGTGAAGCATTTCCAGATTCCAGAAGAAACACCCGGGCGGGTGTTTTGGACCGCACAATTCACCCGAGACTTAGTTTTTGTGGGCCTTTTTCACATTTTGGGCTCTTAGTATAAATACATTTTTGGTGTCATTTTTCATTCGAGATTAAGATAAGATTGTGATTAAGATATCTCTTTTGTGAGTTTTTCCTCTTTGAGGAATGTATCCAATTCCTTCCTTGAAGGTTGCTTGTCCCAATTTCATAGATTGATTCAAGTAGAGGTATGCATCAATGGGGTGTATCCATTGAGTAGTGGAGCCAAGGGGTGATAGAGCTATTAAAAGTTGCCTAGGGTTGTTTCCATTCTTTTGGTCAAGGTCCTATGGTCATAACTCTTTTATCTCATCATTATATATGACCACGGTTGCCAGACGTCAAGAGTGTCCCTCTCGGCGTGAGCCATGGAGGATAAGAGGGAGGTCATGCCACATACCCAATACAGCTCGAGGGATGGCCAGGGAAGCGAGGAAGAGGGAAGGCTCAGATTTGAGGACAAATCCTTTCCAAGAAGGGGAGGATGATACGACCATGGAAGCCGTACACCAAAGCTTGTACCTGCAGCTGTCTTCAATCAGTATTATGCCCGTCAATATGACTTCCAAATGCTTTGAAACTGCCACAGTTATCTTCGTCTTTGAGAGAGCTTCGCGTGGGTATCTTACATGCCCCAATCGGAGTTCGGAGGAGAGTGTTATGGACGATTTACTAAACCCGCGCAGAACAGGCAGGGAGCTCCAGAAGGAACACCCGGTCGGGTGTTTTCACCATGAAAATCACCCGACCGGGTGAAAGTGTTGTGAAGCATTTCCAGATTCCAGAAGAAACACCCGGGCGGGTGTTTTGGACCGCACAATTCACCCGAGACTTAGTTTTTGTGGGCCTTTTTCACATTTTGGGCTCTTAGTATAAATACATTTTTGGTGTCATTTTTCATTCGAGATTAAGATAAGATTGTGATTAAGATATCTCTTTTGTGAGTTTTTCCTCTTTGAGGAATGTATCCAATTCCTTCCTTGAAGGTTGCTTGTCCCAATTTCATAGATTGATTCAAGTAGAGGTATGCATCAATGGGGTGTATCCATTGAGTAGTGGAGCCAAGGGGTGATAGAGCTATTAAAAGTTGCCTAGGGTTGTTTCCATTCTTTTGGTCAAGGTCCTATGGTCATAACTCTTTTATCTCATCATTATATATGACCACGGTTGCCAGACGTCAAGAGTGTCCCTCTCGGCGTGAGCCATGGAGGATAAGAGGGAGGTCATGCCACATACCCAATACAGCTCGAGGGATGGCCAGGGAAGCGAGGAAGAGGGAAGGCTCAGATTTGAGGACAAATCCTTTCCAAGAAGGGGAGGATGATACGACCATGGAAGCCGTGCACCAAAGCTTGTACCTGCAGCTGTCTTCAATCAGTATTATGCCCATCAAGATGACTTCCAAATGCTTTGAAACTGCCACAGTTATCTTCGTCTTTGAGAGAGCTTCGCGTGGGTATCTTACATGCCCCAATCGGAGTTCGGAGGAGAGTGTTATGGACGATTTACTAAAGCCGCGCAGAACAGGCAGGGAGCTCCAGAAGGAACACCCGGTCGGGTGTTTTCACCATGAAAATCACCCGACCGGGTGAAAGTGTTGTGAAGCATTTCCAGATTCCTGAAGAAACACCCGGGCGGGTGTTTTGGACCGCACAATTCACCCGAGACTTAGTTTTTGTGGGCCTTTTTCACATTTTGGGCTCTTAGTATAAATACATTTTTGGTGTCATTTTTCATTAGAGATTAAGATAAGATTGTGATTAAGATATCTCTTTTGTGAGTTTTTCCTCTTTGAGGAATGTATCCAATTCCTTCCTTGAAGGTTGCTTGTCCCAATTTCATAGATTGATTCAAGTAGAGGTATGCATCAATGGGGTGTATCCATTGAGTAGTGGAGCCAAGGGGTGATAGAGCTATTAAAAGTTGCCTAGGGTTGTTTCCATTCTTTTGGTCAAGGTCCTATGGTCAGAACTCTTTTATCTCATCATTATATATGACCACGGTTGCCAGACGTCAAGAGTGTCCCTCTCGGCGTGAGCCATGGAGGATAAGAGGGAGGTCATGCCACATACCCAATACAGCTCGAGGGATGGCCAGGGAAGCGAGGAAGAGGGAAGGCTCAGATTTGAGGACAAATCCTTTCCAAGAAGGGGAGGATGATACGACCATGGAAGCCGTACACCAAAGCTTGTACCTGCAGCTGTCTTCAATCAGTATTATGCCCGTCAATATGACTTCCAAATGCTTTGAAACTGCCACAGTTATCTTCGTCTTTGAGAGAGCTTCGCGTGGGTATCTTACATGCCCCAATCGGAGTTCGGAGGAGAGTGTTATGGACGATTTACTAAACCCGCGCAGAACAGGCAGGGAGCTCCAGAAGGAACACCCGGTCGGGTGTTTTCACCATGAAAATCACCCGACCGGGTGAAAGTGTTGTGAAGCATTTCCAGATTCCAGAAGAAACACCCGGGCGGGTGTTTTGGACCGCACAGTTCACCCGAGACTTAGTTTTTGTGGGCCTTTTTCACATTTTGGGCTCTTAGTATAAATACATTTTTGGTGTCATTTTTCATTAGAGATTAAGATAAGATTGTGATTAAGATATCTCTTTTGTGAGTTTTTCCTCTTTGAGGAATGTATCCAATTCCTTCCTTGAAGGTTGCTTGTCCCAATTTCATAGATTGATTCAAGTAGAGGTATGCATCAATGGGGTGTATCCATTGAGTAGTGGAGCCAAGGGGTGATAGAGCTATTAAAAGTTGCCTAGGGTTGTTTCCATTCTTTTGGTCAAGGTCCTATGGTCATAACTCTTTTATCTCATCATTATATATGACCACGGTTGCCAGACGTCAAGAGTGTCCCTCTCGGCGTGAGCCATGGAGGATAAGAGGGAGGTCATGCCACATACCCAATACAGCTCGAGGGATGGCCAGGGAAGCGAGGAAGAGGGAAGGCTCAGATTTGAGGACAAATCCTTTCCAAGAAGGGGAGGATGATACGACCATGGAAGCCGTACACCAAAGCTTGTACCTGCAGCTGTCTTCAATCAGTATTATGCCCGTCAAGATGACTTCCAAATGCTTTGAAACTGCCACAATTATCTTCGTCTTTGAGAGAGCTTCGCGTGGGTATCTTACATGCCCCAATCGGAGTTCGGAGGAGAGAGTTATGGACGATTTACTAAAGCCGCGCAGAACAGGCAGGGAGCTCCAGAAGGAACACCCGGTCGGGTGTTTTCACCATGAAAATCACCCGACCGGGTGAAAGTGTTGTGAAGCATTTCCAGATTCCAGAAGAAATAACCGGGCGGGTGTTTTGGACCGCACAATTCACCCGAGACTTAGTTTTTGTGGGCCTTTTTCACATTTTGGGCTCTTAGTATAAATACATTTTTGGTGTCATTTTTCATTCGAGATTAAGATAAGATTGTGATTAAGATATCTCTTTTGTGAGTTTTTCCTCTTTGAGGAATGTATCCAATTCCTTCCTTGAAGGTTGCTTGTCCCAATTTCATAGATTGATTCAAGTAGAGGTATGCATCAATGGGGTGTATCCATTGAGTAGTGGAGCCAAGGGGTGATAGAGCTATTAAAAGTTGCCTAGGGTTGTTTCCATTCTTTTGGTCAAGGTCCTATGGTCATAACTCTTTTATCTCATCATTATATATGACCACGGTTGCCAGACGTCAAGAGTGTCCCTCTCGGCGTGAGCCATGGAGGATAAGAGGGAGGTCATGCCACATACCCAATACAGCTCGAGGGATGGCCAGGGAAGCGAGGAAGAGGGAAGGCTCAGATTTGAGGACAAATCCTTTCCAAGAAGGGGAGGATGATACGACCATGGAAGCCGTACACCAAAGCTTGTACCTGCAGCTGTCTTCAATCAGTATTATGCCCGTCAAGATGACTTCCAAATGCTTTGAAACTGCCACAATTATCTTCGTCTTTGAGAGAGCTTCGCGTGGTTATCTTACACACCCCAATCGGAGTTCGGAGGCGAGAGTTATGGACGATTTACTAAAGCCGCGCAGAACAGGCAGGGAGCTCCAGAAGGAACACCCGGGCGGGTGTTTTCACCATGAAAATCACCCGACCGGGTGAAAGTGTTGTGAAGCATTTCCAGATTCCAGAAGAAATAACCGGGCGGGTGTTTTGGACCGCACAATTCACCCGAGACTTAGTTTTTGTGGGCCTTTTTCACATTTTGGGCTCTTAGTATAAATACATTTTTGGTGTCATTTTTCATTCGAGATTAAGATAAGATTGTGATTAAGATATCTCTTTTGTGAGTAGGTTGATTCAAGTAGAGGTATGCATCAATGGGGTGTATCAATTGAAGGTTGCTTGTCTCAATTTCATAGGTTGATTCAAGTAGAGGTATGCATCAATGGGGTGTATCCATTGAGTAAGATATCCTTGAAGGTTGCTTGAAGGATATCTTACTTTTGTAAGATATCCTTGAAGGTTGCTTGTCTCTTTTGAGTAGGTTGATTAAGATATCTCTTTGTGAGTTTTTGTGAGTTTTTGTGAGTTAAGATATCTCTTTTGTGATTAAGATATCTCTTTTGTGAGTTTTTCCTCTTTGAGGAATGTATCCAATTCCTTCCTTGAAGGTTGCTTGTCCCAATTTCATAGATTGATTCAAGTAGAGGTATGCATCAATGGGGTGTATCCATTGAGTAGTGGAGCCAAGGGGTGATAGAGCTATTAAAAGTTGCCTAGGGTTGTTTCCATTCTTTTGGTCAAGGTCCTATGGTCATAACTCTTTTATCTCATCATTATATATGACCACGGTTGCCAGACGTCAAGAGTGTCCCTCTCGGCGTGAGCCATGGAGGATAAGAGGGAGGTCATGCCACATACCCAATACAGCTCGAGGGATGGCCAGGGAAGCGAGGAAGAGGGAAGGCTCAGATTTGAGGACAAATCCTTTCCAAGAAGGGGAGGATGATACGACCATGGAAGCCGTGCACCAAAGCTTGTACCTGCAGCTGTCTTCAATCAGTATTATGCCCGTCAAGATGACTTCCAAATGCTTTGAAACTGCCACAATTATCTTCGTCTTTGAGAGAGCTTCGCGTGGTTATCTTACACACCCCAATCGGAGTTCGGAGGCGAGAGTTATGGACGATTTACTAAAGCCGCGCAGAACAGGCAGGGAGCTCCAGAAGGAACACCCGGGCGGGTGTTTTCACCATGAAAATCACCCGACCGGGTGAAAGTGTTGTGAAGCATTTCCAGATTCCAGAAGAAATAACCGGGCGGGTGTTTTGGACCGCACAATTCACCCGAGACTTAGTTTTTGTGGGCCTTTTTCACATTTTGGGCTCTTAGTATAAATACATTTTTGGTGTCATTTTTCATTCGAGATTAAGATAAGATTGTGATTAAGATATCTCTTTTGTGAGTAGGTTGATTCAAGTAGAGGTATGCATCAATGGGGTGTATCAATTGAAGGTTGCTTGTCTCAATTTCATAGGTTGATTCAAGTAGAGGTATGCATCAATGGGGTGTATCCATTGAGTAAGATATCCTTGAAGGTTGCTTGAAGGATATCTTACTTTTGTAAGATATCCTTGAAGGTTGCTTGTCTCTTTTGAGTAGGTTGATTAAGATATCTCTTTGTGAGTTTTTGTGAGTTTTTGTGAGTTAAGATATCTCTTTTGTGATTAAGATATCTCTTTTGTGAGTTTTTCCTCTTTGAGGAATGTATCCAATTCCTTCCTTGAAGGTTGCTTGTCCCAATTTCATAGATTGATTCAAGTAGAGGTATGCATCAATGGGGTGTATCCATTGAGTAGTGGAGCCAAGGGGTGATAGAGCTATTAAAAGTTGCCTAGGGTTGTTTCCATTCTTTTGGTCAAGGTCCTATGGTCATAACTCTTTTATCTCATCATTATATATGACCACGGTTGCCAGACGTCAAGAGTGTCCCTCTCGGCGTGAGCCATGGAGGATAAGAGGGAGGTCATGCCACATACCCAATACAGCTCGAGGGATGGCCAGGGAAGCGAGGAAGAGGGAAGGCTCAGATTTGAGGACAAATCCTTTCCAAGAAGGGGAGGATGATACGACCATGGAAGCCGTGCACCAAAGCTTGTACCTGCAGCTGTCTTCAATCAGTATTATGCCCGTCAAGATGACTTCCAAATGCTTTGAAACTGCCACAATTATCTTCGTCTTTGAGAGAGCTTCGCGTGGGTATCTTACATGCCCCAATCGGAGTTCGGAGGAGAGAGTTATGGACGATTTACTAAAGCCGCGCAGAACAGGCAGGGAGCTCCAGAAGGAACACCCGGGCGGGTGTTTTCACCATGAAAATCACCCGACCGGGTGAAAGTGTTGTGAAGCATTTCCAGATTCCAGAAGAAATAACCGGGCGGGTGTTTTGGACCGCACAATTCACCCGAGACTTAGTTTTTGTGGGCCTTTTTCACATTTTGGGCTCTTAGTATAAATACATTTTTGGTGTCATTTTTCATTCGAGATTAAGATAAGATTGTGATTAAGATATCTCTTTTGTGAGTTTTTCCTCTTTGAGGAATGTATCCAATTCCTTCCTTGAAGGTTGCTTGTCCCAATTTCATAGATTGATTCAAGTAGAGGTATGCATCAATGGGGTGTATCCATTGAGTAGTGGAGCCAAGGGGTGATAGAGCTATTAAAAGTTGCCTAGGGTTGTTTCCATTCTTTTGGTCAAGGTCCTATGATCATAACTCTTTTATCTCATCATTATATATGACCACGGTTGCTAGACGTCAAGAGTGTCCCTCTCGGCGTGAGCCATGGAGGATAAGAGGGAGGTCATGCCACATACCCAATACAGCTCGAGGGATGGCCAGGGAAGCGAGGAAGATGGAAGGCTCAGATTTGAGGACAAATCCTTTCCAAGAAGGTGAGGATGATACGACCATGGAAGCCGTGCACCAAAGCTTGTACCTGCAGCTGTCTTCAATCAGTATTATGCCCGTCAAGATGACTTCCAAATGCTTTGAAACTGCCACAATTATCTTCGTCTTTGAGAGAGCTTCGCGTGGGTATCTTACATGCCCCAATCGGAGTTCGGAGGAGAGAGTTATGGACGATTTACTAAAGCCGCGCAGAACAGGCAGGGAGCTCCAGAAGGAACACCCGGTCGGGTGTTTTCACCATGAAAATCACCCGACCGGGTGAAAGTGTTGTGAAGCATTTCCAGATTCCAGAAGAAACACCCGGGCGGGTGTTTTGGACCGCACAATTCACCCGAGACTTAGTTTTTGTGGGCCTTTTTCACATTTTGGGCTCTTAGTATAAATACATTTTTGGTGTCATTTTTCATTCGAGATTAAGATAAGATTGTGATTAAGATATCTCTTTTGTGAGTTTTTCCTCTTTGAGGAATGTATCCAATTCCTTCCTTGAAGGTTGCTTGTCCCAATTTCATAGATTGATTCAAGTAGAGGTATGCATCAATGGGGTGTATCCATTGAGTAGTGGAGCCAAGGGGTGATAGAGCTATTAAAAGTTGCCTAGGGTTGTTTCCATTCTTTTGGTCAAGGTCCTATGGTCATAACTCTTTTATCTCATCATTATATATGACCACGGTTGCCAGACGTCAAGAGTGTCCCTCTCGGCGTGAGCCATGGAGGATAAGAGGGAGGTCATGCCACATACCCAATACAGCTCGAGGGATGGCCAGGGAAGCGAGGAAGAGGGAAGGCTCAGATTTGAGGACAAATCCTTTCCAAGAAGGGGAGGATGATACGACCATGGAAGCCGTGCACCAAAGCTTGTACCTGCAGCTGTCTTCAATCAGTATTATGCCCGTCAAAATGACTTCCAAATGCTTTGAAACTGCCACAATTATCTTCGTCTTTGAGAGAGCTTCGCGTGGGTATCTTACACGCCCCAATCGGAGTTCGGAGGAGAGAGTTATGGGCGATTTACTAAAGCCGCGCAGAACAGGCAGGGAGCTCCAGAAGGAACACCCGGGCGGGTGTTTTCACCATGAAAATCACCCGACCGGGTGAAAGTGTTGTGAAGCATTTCCAGATTCCAGAAGAAACACCCGGGCGGGTGTTTTGGACCGCACAATTCACCCGAGACTTAGTTTTTGTGGGCCTTTTTCACATTTTGGGCTCTTAGTATAAATACATTTTTGGTGTCATTTTTCATTCGAGATTAAGATAAGATTGTGATTAAGATATCTCTTTTGTGAGTTTTTCCTCTTTGAGGAATGTATCCAATTCCTTCCTTGAAGGTTGCTTGTCCCAATTTCATAGATTGATTCAAGTAGAGGTATGCATCAATGGGGTGTATCCATTGAGTAGTGGAGCCAAGGGGTGATAGAGCTATTAAAAGTTGCCTAGGGTTGTTTCCATTCTTTTGGTCAAGGTCCTATGGTCATAACTCTTTTATCTCATCATTATATATGACCACGGTTGCCAGACGTCAAGAGTGTCCCTCTCGGCGTGAGCCATGGAGGATAAGAGGGAGGTCATGCCACATACCCAATACAGCTCGAGGGATGGCCAGGGAAGCGAGGAAGAGGGAAGGCTCAGATTTGAGGACAAATCCTTTCCAAGAAGGGGAGGATGATACGACCATGGAAGCCGTGCACCAAAGCTTGTACCTGCAGCTGTCTTCAATCAGTATTATGCCCGTCAAGATGACTTCCAAATGCTTTGAAACTGCCACAATTATCTTCGTCTTTGAGAGAGCTTCCCGTGGGTATCTTACATGCCCCAATCGGAGTTCGGAGGAGAGAGTTATGGACGATTTACTAAAGCCGCGCAGAACAGGCGGGGAGCTCCAGAAGGAACACCCGGTCGGGTGTTTTCACCATGAAAATCACCCGACCGGGTGAAAGTGTTGTGAAGCATTTCCAGATTCCAGAAGAAACACCCGGGCGGGTGTTTTGGACCGCACAATTCACCCGAGACTTAGTTTTTGTGGGCCTTTTTCACATTTTGGGCTCTTAGTATAAATACATTTTTGGTGTCATTTTTCATTCGAGATTAAGATAAGATTGTGATTAAGATATCTCTTTTGTGAGTTTTTCCTCTTTGAGGAATGTATCCAATTCTTTCCTTGAAGGTTGCTTGTCCCAATTTCATAGATTGATTCAAGTAGAGGTATGCATCAATGGGGTGTATCCATTGAGTAGTGGAGCCAAGGGGTGATAGAGCTATTAAAAGTTGCCTAGGGTTGTTTCCATTCTTTTGGTCAAGGTCCTATGGTCATAACTCTTTTATCTCATCATTATATATGACCACGGTTGCCAGACGTCAAGAGTGTCCCTCTCGGCGTGAGCCATGGAGGATAAGAGGGAGGTCCTGCCACATACCCAATACAGCTCGAGGGATGGCCAGGGAAGCGAGGAAGAGGGAAGGCTCAGATTTGAGGACAAATCCTTTCCAAGAAGGGGAGGATGATACGACCATGGAAGCCGTACACCAAAGCTTGTACCTGCAGCTGTCTTCAATCAGTATTATGCCCGTCAAGATGACTTCCAAATGCTTTGAAACTGCCACAATTATCTTCGTCTTTGAGAGAGCTTCGCGTGGGTATCTTACACACCCCAATCGAAGTTCGGAGGAGAGAGTTATGGACGATTTACTAAAGCCGCGCAGAACAGGCAGGAGCTCCAGAAGAAACACCCGGGCGGGTGTTTTCACCATGAAAATCACCCGACCGGGTGAAAGTGTTGTGAAGCATTTCCAGATTCCAGAAGAAACACCCGGGCGGGTGTTTTCACCATGAAAATCACCCGACCGGGTGAAAGTGTTGTGAAGCATTTCCAGATTCCAGAAGAAACACCCGGGCGAGTGTTTTCATCATGAAAATCACCCGACCGGGTGAAAGTGTTGTGAAGCATTTCCAGATTCCAGAAGAAACACCCGTGCGGGTGTTTTGGACCGCACAATTCACCCGAGACTTAGTTTTTGTGGGCAATTTTCACATTTTGGGCTCTTAGTATAAATACCTTTTTGGTGTCATTTTTCATTCGAGATTAAGATAAGATTGTGATTAAGATATCTCTTTTGTGAGTTTTTCCTCTTTGAGGAATGTATCCAATTCCTTCCTTGAAGGTTGCTTGTCCCAATTTCATAGATTGATTCAAGTAGAGGTATGCATCAATGGGGTGTATCCATTGAGTAGTGGAGCCAAGGGGTGATAGAGCTATTAAAAGTTGCCTAGGGTTGTTTCCATTCTTTTGGTCAAGGTCCTATGGTCATAACTCTTTTATCTCATCATTATATATGACCACGGTTGCCAGACGTCAAGAGTGTCCCTCTCGGCGTGAGCCATGGAGGATAAGAGGGAGGTCATGCCACATACCCAATACAGCTCGAGGGATGGCCAGGGAAGCGAGGAAGAGGGAAGGCTCAGATTTGAGGACAAATCCTTTCCAAGAAGGGGAGGATGATACGACCATGGAAGCCGTACACCAAAGCTTGTACCTGCAGCTATCTTCAATCAGTATTATGCCCGACAAGATGACATCCAAATGCTTTGAAACTGCCACAATTATCTTCGTCTTTGAGAGAGCTTCACGTGGGTATCTTACACACCCCAATCGGAGTTCGGAGGAGAGAGTTATGGACGATTTACTAAAGCCGCGCAGAACAGGCAGGGGGCTCCAGAAGGAACACCCGGGCGGGTGTTTTCACCATGAAAATCACCCGACCGGGTGAAAGTGTTGTGAAGCATTTCCAGATTCCAGAAGAAACACCCGGGCGGGTGTTTTGGACCGCACAATTCACCCGAGACTTAGTTTTTGTGGGCCTTTTTCACATTTTGGGCTCTTAGTATAAATACATTTTTGGTGTCATTTTTCATTCGAGATTAAGATAAGATTGTGATTAAGATATCTCTTTTGTGAGTTTTTCCTCTTTGAGGAATGTATCCAATTCCTTCCTTGAAGGTTGCTTGTCTCAATTTCATAGGTTGATTTAAGTAGAGGTATGCATCAATGGGGTGTATCCATTGAGTAGTGGAGCCAAGGGGTGATAGAGCTATTAAAAGTTGCCTAGGGTTGTTTCCATTCTTTTGGTCAAGGTCCTATGGTCATAACTCTTTTATCTCATCATTATATATGACCACGGTTGCTAGACGTCAAGAGTGTCCCTCTCGGCGTGAACCATGGAGGATAAGAGGGAGGTCATGCCACATACCCAATACAGCTCGAGGGATGGCCAGGGAAGCGAGGAAGAGGGAAGGCTCAGATTTGAGGACAAATCCTTTCCAAGAAGGTGAGGATGATACGACCACGGAAGCCGTGCACCAAAGCTTGTACCTGCAGCTGTCTTCAATCAGTATTATGCCCGTCAAGATGACTTCCAAATGCTTTGAAACTGTCACAATTATCTTCGTCTTTGAGAGAGCTTCACGTGGGTATCTTACATGCCCCAATCGGAGTTCGGAGGAGAGAGTTATGGACGATTTACTAAAGCCGCGCAGAACAGGCAGGGAGCTCCAGAAGGAACACCCGGTCGGGTGTTTTCACCATGAAAATCACCCGACCGGGTGAAAGTGTTGTGAAGCATTTCCAGATTCCAGAAGAAACACCCGGGCGGGTGTTTTGGACCGCACAGTTCACCCGAGACTTAGTTTTTGTGGGCCTTTTTCACATTTTGGGCTCTTAGTATAAATACATTTTTGGTGTCATTTTTCATTAGAGATTAAGATAAGATTGTGATTAAGATATCTCTTTTGTGAGTTTTTCCTCTTTGAGGAATGTATCCAATTCCTTCCTTGAAGGTTGCTTGTCCCAATTTCATAGATTGATTCAAGTAGAGGTATGCATCAATGGGGTGTATCCATTGAGTAGTGGAGCCAAGGGGTGATAGAGCTATTAAAAGTTGCCTAGGGTTGTTTCCATTCTTTTGGTCAAGGTCCTATGGTCATAACTCTTTTATCTCATCATTATATATGACCACGGTTGCCAGACGTCAAGAGTGTCCCTCTCGGCGTGAGCCATGGAGGATAAGAGGGAGGTCATGCCACATACCCAATACAGCTCGAGGGATGGCCAGGGAAGCGAGGAAGAGGGAAGGCTCAGATTTGAGGACAAATCCTTTCCAAGAAGGGGAGGATGATACGACCATGGAAGCCGTACACCAAAGCTTGTACCTGCAGCTGTCTTCAATCAGTATTATGCCCGTCAAGATGACTTCCAAATGCTTTGAAACTGCCACAATTATCTTCGTCTTTGAGAGAGCTTCGCGTGGGTATCTTACATGCCCCAATCGGAGTTCGGAGGAGAGAGTTATGGACGATTTACTAAAGCCGCGCAGAACAGGCAGGGAGCTCCAGAAGGAACACCCGGTCGGGTGTTTTCACCATGAAAATCACCCGACCGGGTGAAAGTGTTGTGAAGCATTTCCAGATTCCAGAAGAAATAACCGGGCGGGTGTTTTGGACCGCACAATTCACCCGAGACTTAGTTTTTGTGGGCCTTTTTCACATTTTGGGCTCTTAGTATAAATACATTTTTGGTGTCATTTTTCATTCGAGATTAAGATAAGATTGTGATTAAGATATCTCTTTTGTGAGTTTTTCCTCTTTGAGGAATGTATCCAATTCCTTCCTTGAAGGTTGCTTGTCCCAATTTCATAGATTGATTCAAGTAGAGGTATGCATCAATGGGGTGTATCCATTGAGTAGTGGAGCCAAGGGGTGATAGAGCTATTAAAAGTTGCCTAGGGTTGTTTCCATTCTTTTGGTCAAGGTCCTATGGTCATAACTCTTTTATCTCATCATTATATATGACCACGGTTGCCAGACGTCAAGAGTGTCCCTCTCGGCGTGAGCCATGGAGGATAAGAGGGAGGTCATGCCACATACCCAATACAGCTCGAGGGATGGCCAGGGAAGCGAGGAAGAGGGAAGGCTCAGATTTGAGGACAAATCCTTTCCAAGAAGGGGAGGATGATACGACCATGGAAGCCGTACACCAAAGCTTGTACCTGCAGCTGTCTTCAATCAGTATTATGCCCGTCAAGATGACTTCCAAATGCTTTGAAACTGCCACAATTATCTTCGTCTTTGAGAGAGCTTCGCGTGGGTATCTTACATGCCCCAATCGGAGTTCGGAGGAGAGAGTTATGGACGATTTACTAAAGCCGCGCAGAACAGGCAGGGAGCTCCAGAAGGAACACCCGGTCGGGTGTTTTCACCATGAAAATCACCCGACCGGGTGAAAGTGTTGTGAAGCATTTCCAGATTCCAGAAGAAATAACCGGGCGGGTGTTTTGGACCGCACAATTCACCCGAGACTTAGTTTTTGTGGGCCTTTTTCACATTTTGGGCTCTTAGTATAAATACATTTTTGGTGTCATTTTTCATTCGAGATTAAGATAAGATTGTGATTAAGATATCTCTTTTGTGAGTTTTTCCTCTTTGAGGAATGTATCCAATTCCTTCCTTGAAGGTTGCTTGTCCCAATTTCATAGATTGATTCAAGTAGAGGTATGCATCAATGGGGTGTATCCATTGAGTAGTGGAGCCAAGGGGTGATAGAGCTATTAAAAGTTGCCTAGGGTTGTTTCCATTCTTTTGGTCAAGGTCCTATGGTCATAACTCTTTTATCTCATCATTATATATGACCACGGTTGCCAGACGTCAAGAGTGTCCCTCTCGGCGTGAGCCATGGAGGATAAGAGGGAGGTCATGCCACATACCCAATACAGCTCGAGGGATGGCCAGGGAAGCGAGGAAGAGGGAAGGCTCAGATTTGAGGACAAATCCTTTCCAAGAAGGGGAGGATGATACGACCATGGAAGCCGTACACCAAAGCTTGTACCTGCAGCTGTCTTCAATCAGTATTATGCCCGTCAAGATGACTTCCAAATGCTTTGAAACTGCCACAATTATCTTCGTCTTTGAGAGAGCTTCGCGTGGTTATCTTACACACCCCAATCGGAGTTCGGAGGCGAGAGTTATGGACGATTTACTAAAGCCGCGCAGAACAGGCAGGGAGCTCCAGAAGGAACACCCGGGCGGGTGTTTTCACCATGAAAATCACCCGACCGGGTGAAAGTGTTGTGAAGCATTTCCAGATTCCAGAAGAAATAACCGGGCGGGTGTTTTGGACCGCACAATTCACCCGAGACTTAGTTTTTGTGGGCCTTTTTCACATTTTGGGCTCTTAGTATAAATACATTTTTGGTGTCATTTTTCATTCGAGATTAAGATAAGATTGTGATTAAGATATCTCTTTTGTGAGTAGGTTGATTCAAGTAGAGGTATGCATCAATGGGGTGTATCAATTGAAGGTTGCTTGTCTCAATTTCATAGGTTGATTCAAGTAGAGGTATGCATCAATGGGGTGTATCCATTGAGTAAGATATCCTTGAAGGTTGCTTGAAGGATATCTTACTTTTGTAAGATATCCTTGAAGGTTGCTTGTCTCTTTTGAGTAGGTTGATTAAGATATCTCTTTGTGAGTTTTTGTGAGTTTTTGTGAGTTAAGATATCTCTTTTGTGATTAAGATATCTCTTTTGTGAGTTTTTCCTCTTTGAGGAATGTATCCAATTCCTTCCTTGAAGGTTGCTTGTCCCAATTTCATAGATTGATTCAAGTAGAGGTATGCATCAATGGGGTGTATCCATTGAGTAGTGGAGCCAAGGGGTGATAGAGCTATTAAAAGTTGCCTAGGGTTGTTTCCATTCTTTTGGTCAAGGTCCTATGGTCATAACTCTTTTATCTCATCATTATATATGACCACGGTTGCCAGACGTCAAGAGTGTCCCTCTCGGCGTGAGCCATGGAGGATAAGAGGGAGGTCATGCCACATACCCAATACAGCTCGAGGGATGGCCAGGGAAGCGAGGAAGAGGGAAGGCTCAGATTTGAGGACAAATCCTTTCCAAGAAGGGGAGGATGATACGACCATGGAAGCCGTGCACCAAAGCTTGTACCTGCAGCTGTCTTCAATCAGTATTATGCCCGTCAAGATGACTTCCAAATGCTTTGAAACTGCCACAATTATCTTCGTCTTTGAGAGAGCTTCGCGTGGGTATCTTACATGCCCCAATCGGAGTTCGGAGGAGAGAGTTATGGACGATTTACTAAAGCCGCGCAGAACAGGCAGGGAGCTCCAGAAGGAACACCCGGGCGGGTGTTTTCACCATGAAAATCACCCGACCGGGTGAAAGTGTTGTGAAGCATTTCCAGATTCCAGAAGAAATAACCGGGCGGGTGTTTTGGACCGCACAATTCACCCGAGACTTAGTTTTTGTGGGCCTTTTTCACATTTTGGGCTCTTAGTATAAATACATTTTTGGTGTCATTTTTCATTCGAGATTAAGATAAGATTGTGATTAAGATATCTCTTTTGTGAGTTTTTCCTCTTTGAGGAATGTATCCAATTCCTTCCTTGAAGGTTGCTTGTCCCAATTTCATAGATTGATTCAAGTAGAGGTATGCATCAATGGGGTGTATCCATTGAGTAGTGGAGCCAAGGGGTGATAGAGCTATTAAAAGTTGCCTAGGGTTGTTTCCATTCTTTTGGTCAAGGTCCTATGATCATAACTCTTTTATCTCATCATTATATATGACCACGGTTGCTAGACGTCAAGAGTGTCCCTCTCGGCGTGAGCCATGGAGGATAAGAGGGAGGTCATGCCACATACCCAATACAGCTCGAGGGATGGCCAGGGAAGCGAGGAAGATGGAAGGCTCAGATTTGAGGACAAATCCTTTCCAAGAAGGTGAGGATGATACGACCATGGAAGCCGTGCACCAAAGCTTGTACCTGCAGCTGTCTTCAATCAGTATTATGCCCGTCAAGATGACTTCCAAATGCTTTGAAACTGCCACAATTATCTTCGTCTTTGAGAGAGCTTCGCGTGGGTATCTTACATGCCCCAATCGGAGTTCGGAGGAGAGAGTTATGGACGATTTACTAAAGCCGCGCAGAACAGGCAGGGAGCTCCAGAAGGAACACCCGGTCGGGTGTTTTCACCATGAAAATCACCCGACCGGGTGAAAGTGTTGTGAAGCATTTCCAGATTCCAGAAGAAACA
The DNA here is from genome assembly GCF_029641045.1 of Salvia hispanica. Classification (NCBI taxonomy): domain Eukaryota; kingdom Viridiplantae; phylum Streptophyta; class Magnoliopsida; order Lamiales; family Lamiaceae; genus Salvia; species Salvia hispanica. The sequence continues at coordinate 7,026,160 of NC_142697.1, read as the reverse complement.
CCCGGGCGGGTGTTTTGGACCGCACAATTCACCCGAGACTTAGTTTTTGTGGGCCTTTTTCACATTTTGGGCTCTTAGTATAAATACATTTTTGGTGTCATTTTTCATTCGAGATTAAGATAAGATTGTGATTAAGATATCTCTTTTGTGAGTTTTTCCTCTTTGAGGAATGTATCCAATTCCTTCCTTGAAGGTTGCTTGTCCCAATTTCATAGATTGATTCAAGTAGAGGTATGCATCAATGGGGTGTATCCATTGAGTAGTGGAGCCAAGGGGTGATAGAGCTATTAAAAGTTGCCTAGGGTTGTTTCCATTCTTTTGGTCAAGGTCCTATGGTCATAACTCTTTTATCTCATCATTATATATGACCACGGTTGCCAGACGTCAAGAGTGTCCCTCTCGGCGTGAGCCATGGAGGATAAGAGGGAGGTCATGCCACATACCCAATACAGCTCGAGGGATGGCCAGGGAAGCGAGGAAGAGGGAAGGCTCAGATTTGAGGACAAATCCTTTCCAAGAAGGGGAGGATGATACGACCATGGAAGCCGTGCACCAAAGCTTGTACCTGCAGCTGTCTTCAATCAGTATTATGCCCGTCAAAATGACTTCCAAATGCTTTGAAACTGCCACAATTATCTTCGTCTTTGAGAGAGCTTCGCGTGGGTATCTTACACGCCCCAATCGGAGTTCGGAGGAGAGAGTTATGGGCGATTTACTAAAGCCGCGCAGAACAGGCAGGGAGCTCCAGAAGGAACACCCGGGCGGGTGTTTTCACCATGAAAATCACCCGACCGGGTGAAAGTGTTGTGAAGCATTTCCAGATTCCAGAAGAAACACCCGGGCGGGTGTTTTGGACCGCACAATTCACCCGAGACTTAGTTTTTGTGGGCCTTTTTCACATTTTGGGCTCTTAGTATAAATACATTTTTGGTGTCATTTTTCATTCGAGATTAAGATAAGATTGTGATTAAGATATCTCTTTTGTGAGTTTTTCCTCTTTGAGGAATGTATCCAATTCCTTCCTTGAAGGTTGCTTGTCCCAATTTCATAGATTGATTCAAGTAGAGGTATGCATCAATGGGGTGTATCCATTGAGTAGTGGAGCCAAGGGGTGATAGAGCTATTAAAAGTTGCCTAGGGTTGTTTCCATTCTTTTGGTCAAGGTCCTATGGTCATAACTCTTTTATCTCATCATTATATATGACCACGGTTGCCAGACGTCAAGAGTGTCCCTCTCGGCGTGAGCCATGGAGGATAAGAGGGAGGTCATGCCACATACCCAATACAGCTCGAGGGATGGCCAGGGAAGCGAGGAAGAGGGAAGGCTCAGATTTGAGGACAAATCCTTTCCAAGAAGGGGAGGATGATACGACCATGGAAGCCGTGCACCAAAGCTTGTACCTGCAGCTGTCTTCAATCAGTATTATGCCCGTCAAGATGACTTCCAAATGCTTTGAAACTGCCACAATTATCTTCGTCTTTGAGAGAGCTTCCCGTGGGTATCTTATATGCCCCAATCGGAGTTCGGAGGAGAGAGTTATGGACGATTTACTAAAGCCGCGCAGAACAGGCAGGGAGCTCCAGAAGGAACACCCGGTCGGGTGTTTTCACCATGAAAATCACCCGACCGGGTGAAAGTGTTGTGAAGCATTTCCAGATTCCAGAAGAAACACCCGGGCGGGTGTTTTGGACCGCACAATTCACCCGAGACTTAGTTTTTGTGGGCCTTTTTCACATTTTGGGCTCTTAGTATAAATACATTTTTGGTGTCATTTTTCATTCGAGATTAAGATAAGATTGTGATTAAGATATCTCTTTTGTGAGTTTTTCCTCTTTGAGGAATGTATCCAATTCTTTCCTTGAAGGTTGCTTGTCCCAATTTCATAGATTGATTCAAGTAGAGGTATGCATCAATGGGGTGTATCCATTGAGTAGTGGAGCCAAGGGGTGATAGAGCTATTAAAAGTTGCCTAGGGTTGTTTCCATTCTTTTGGTCAAGGTCCTATGGTCATAACTCTTTTATCTCATCATTATATATGACCACGGTTGCCAGACGTCAAGAGTGTCCCTCTCGGCGTGAGCCATGGAGGATAAGAGGGAGGTCCTGCCACATACCCAATACAGCTCGAGGGATGGCCAGGGAAGCGAGGAAGAGGGAAGGCTCAGATTTGAGGACAAATCCTTTCCAAGAAGGGGAGGATGATACGACCATGGAAGCCGTACACCAAAGCTTGTACCTGCAGCTGTCTTCAATCAGTATTATGCCCGTCAAGATGACTTCCAAATGCTTTGAAACTGCCACAATTATCTTCGTCTTTGAGAGAGCTTCGCGTGGGTATCTTACACACCCCAATCGAAGTTCGGAGGAGAGAGTTATGGACGATTTACTAAAGCCGCGCAGAACAGGCAGGAGCTCCAGAAGAAACACCCGGGCGGGTGTTTTCACCATGAAAATCACCCGACCGGGTGAAAGTGTTGTGAAGCATTTCCAGATTCCAGAAGAAACACCCGGGCGGGTGTTTTCACCATGAAAATCACCCGACCGGGTGAAAGTGTTGTGAAGCATTTCCAGATTCCAGAAGAAACACCCGGGCGAGTGTTTTCATCATGAAAATCACCCGACCGGGTGAAAGTGTTGTGAAGCATTTCCAGATTCCAGAAGAAACACCCGTGCGGGTGTTTTGGACCGCACAATTCACCCGAGACTTAGTTTTTGTGGGCAATTTTCACATTTTGGGCTCTTAGTATAAATACCTTTTTGGTGTCATTTTTCATTCGAGATTAAGATAAGATTGTGATTAAGATATCTCTTTTGTGAGTTTTTCCTCTTTGAGGAATGTATCCAATTCCTTCCTTGAAGGTTGCTTGTCCCAATTTCATAGATTGATTCAAGTAGAGGTATGCATCAATGGGGTGTATCCATTGAGTAGTGGAGCCAAGGGGTGATAGAGCTATTAAAAGTTGCCTAGGGTTGTTTCCATTCTTTTGGTCAAGGTCCTATGGTCATAACTCTTTTATCTCATCATTATATATGACCACGGTTGCCAGACGTCAAGAGTGTCCCTCTCGGCGTGAGCCATGGAGGATAAGAGGGAGGTCATGCCACATACCCAATACAGCTCGAGGGATGGCCAGGGAAGCGAGGAAGAGGGAAGGCTCAGATTTGAGGACAAATCCTTTCCAAGAAGGGGAGGATGATACGACCATGGAAGCCGTACACCAAAGCTTGTACCTGCAGCTATCTTCAATCAGTATTATGCCCGTCAAGATGACATCCAAATGCTTTGAAACTGCCACAATTATCTTCGTCTTTGAGAGAGCTTCACGTGGGTATCTTACACACCCCAATCGGAGTTCGGAGGAGAGAGTTATGGACGATTTACTAAAGCCGCGCAGAACAGGCAGGGAGCTCCAGAAGGAACACCCGGGCGGGTGTTTTCACCATGAAAATCACCCGACCGGGTGAAAGTGTTGTGAAGCATTTCCAGATTCCAGAAGAAACACCCGGGCGGGTGTTTTGGACCGCACAATTCACCCGAGACTTAGTTTTTGTGGGCCTTTTTCACATTTTGGGCTCTTAGTATAAATACATTTTTGGTGTCATTTTTCATTCGAGATTAAGATAAGATTGTGATTAAGATATCTCTTTTGTGAGTTTTTCCTCTTTGAGGAATGTATCCAATTCCTTCCTTGAAGGTTGCTTGTCTCAATTTCATAGGTTGATTTAAGTAGAGGTATGCATCAATGGGGTGTATCCATTGAGTAGTGGAGCCAAGGGGTGATAGAGCTATTAAAAGTTGCCTAGGGTTGTTTCCATTCTTTTGGTCAAGGTCCTATGGTCATAACTCTTTTATCTCATCATTATATATGACCACGGTTGCTAGACGTCAAGAGTGTCCCTCTCGGCGTGAACCATGGAGGATAAGAGGGAGGTCATGCCACATACCCAATACAGCTCGAGGGATGGCCAGGGAAGCGAGGAAGAGGGAAGGCTCAGATTTGAGGACAAATCCTTTCCAAGAAGGTGAGGATGATACGACCACGGAAGCCGTGCACCAAAGCTTGTACCTGCAGCTGTCTTCAATCAGTATTATGCCCGTCAAGATGACTTCCAAATGCTTTGAAACTGTCACAATTATCTTCGTCTTTGAGAGAGCTTCACGTGGGTATCTTACATGCCCCAATCGGAGTTCGGAGGAGAGAGTTATGGACGATTTACTAAAGCCGCGCAGAACAGGCAGGGAGCTCCAGAAGGAACACCCGGTCGGGTGTTTTCACCATGAAAATCACCCGACCGGGTGAAAGTGTTGTGAAGCATTTCCAGATTCCAGAAGAAACACCCGGGCGGGTGTTTTGGACCGCACAATTCACCCGAGACTTAGTTTTTGTGGGCCTTTTTCACATTTTGGGCTCTTAGTATAAATACATTTTTGGTGTCATTTTTCATTCGAGATTAAGATAAGATTGTGATTAAGATATCTCTTTTGTGAGTTTTTCCTCTTTGAGCAATGTATCCAATTCTTTCCTTGAAGGTTGCTTGTCCCAATTTCATAGATTGATACAAGTAGAGGTATGCATCAATGGGGTGTATCCATTGAGTAGTGGAGCCAAGGGGTGATAGAGCTATTAAAAGTTGCCTAGGGTTGTTTCCATTCTTTTGGTCAAGGTCCTATGGTCATAACTCTTTTATCTCATCATGATATATGACCACGGTTGCCAGACGTCAAGAGTGTCCCTCTCGGCGTGAGCCATGGAGGATAAGAGGGAGGTCATGCCACATACCCAATACAGCTCGAGGGATGGCCAGGGAAGCGAGGAAGAGGGAAAGCTCAGATTTGAGGACAAATCCTTTCCAAGAAGGGGAGGATGATACGACCATGGAAGCCGTACACCAAAGCTTGTACCTGCAGCTGTCTTCAATCAGTATTATGCCCGTCAAGATGACTTCCAAATGCTTTGAAACTGCCACAATTATCTTCGTCTTTGAGAGAACTTCGCGTGGGTATCTTACACACCCCAATCGGAGTTCGGAGGAGAGAGTTATGGACGATTTACTAAAGCCGCGCAGAACAGGCAGGAGCTCCAGAAGAAACACCCGGGCGGGTGTTTTCACCATGAAAATCACCCGACCGGGTGAAAGTGTTGTGAAGCATTTCCAGATTCCAGAAGAAACACCCGGACGAGTGCTTTCATCATGAAAATCACCCGACCGGGTGAAAGTGTTGTGAAGCATTTCTAGATTCCAGAAGAAACACCCGGGCGAGTGTTTTCATCATGAAAATCACCCGACCGGGTGAAAGTGTTGTGAAGCATTTCCAGATTCCAGAAGAAACACCCGGGCGGGTGTTTTGGACCGCACAATTCACCCGAGACTTAGTTTTTGTGGGCAATTTTCACATTTTGGGGTCTTAGTATAAATACATTTTTGGTGTCATTTTTCATTCGAGATTAAGATAAGATTGTGATTAAGATATCTCTTTTGTGAGTTTTTCCTCTTTGAGGAATGTATCCAATTCCTTCCTTGAAGGTTGCTTGTCCCAATTTCATAGATTGATTCAAGTAGAGGTATGCATCAATGGGGTGTATCCATTGAGTAGTGGAGCCAAGGGGTGATAGAGCTATTAAAAGTTGCCTAGGGTTGTTTCCATTCTTTTGGTCAAGGTCCTATGGTCATAACTCTTTTATCTCATCATGATATATGACCACGGTTGCCAGACGTCAAGAGTGTCCCTCTTGGCGTGAGCCATGGAGGATAAGAGGGAGGTCATGCCACATACCCAATACAGCTCGAGGGAAGGCCAGGGAAGCGAGGAAGAGGGAAGGCTCAGATTTGAGGACAAATCCTTTCCAAGAAGGGGAGGATGATACGACCATGGAAGCCGTACACCAAAGCTTGTACCTGCAGCTGTCTTCAATCAGTATTATGCCCGTCAAGATGACTTCCAAATGCTTTGAAACTGCCACAATTATCTTCGTCTTTGAGAGAACTTCGCGTGGGTATCTTACACACCCCAATCGGAGTTCGGAGGAGAGAGTTATGGACGATTTACTAAAGCCGCGCAGAACAGGCAGGAGCTCCAGAAGAAACACCCGGGCGGGTGTTTTCACCATGAAAATCACCCGACCGGGTGAAAGTGTTGTGAAGCATTTCCAGATTCCAGAAGAAACACCCGGACGAGTGCTTTCATCATGAAAATTACCCGACCGGGTGAAAGTGTTGTGAAGCATTTCCAGATTCCAGAAGAAACACCCGGGCGAGTGTTTTCATCATGAAAATCACCCGACCGGGTGAAAGTGTTGTGAAGCATTTCCAGATTCCAGAAGAAACACCCGGGCGGGTGTTTTGGACCGCACAATTCACCCGAGACTTAGTTTTTGTGGGCAATTTTCACATTTTGGGGTCTTAGTATAAATACATTTTTGGTGTCATTTTTCATTCGAGATTAAGATAAGATTGTGATTAAGATATCTCTTTTGTGAGTTTTTCCTCTTTGAGGAATGTATCCAATTCCTTCCTTGAAGGTTGCTTGTCCCAATTTCATAGATTGATTCAAGTAGAGGTATGCATCAATGGGGTGTATCCATTGAGTAGTGGAGCCAAGGGGTGATAGAGCTATTAAAAGTTGCCTAGGGTTGTTTCCGTTCTTTTGGTCAAGGTCCTATGGTCATAACTCTTTTATCTCATCATTATATATGACCACGGTTGCCAGACGTCAAGAGTGTCCCTCTCGGCGTGAGCCATGGAGGATAAGAGGGAGGTCATGCCACATACCCAATACAGCTCGAGGGATGGCCAGGGAAGCGAGGAAGAGGGAAGGCTCAGATTTGAGGACAAATCCTTTCCAAGAAGGTGAGGATGATACGACCATGGAAGCCGTGCACCAAAGCTTGTACCTGCAGCTGTCTTCAATCAGTATTATGCCCATCAAGATGACTTCCAAATTCTTTGAAACTGCCACAATTATCTTCGTCTTTGAGAGAGCTTCGCGTGGGTATATTACACGCCCCAATCGGAGTTCGAAGGAGAGAGTTATGGACGATTTACTAAAGCCGCGCAGAACAGGCAGGGAGCTCCAGAAGGAACACCCGGGCGGGTGTTTTCACCATGAAAATCACCCGACCAGGTGAAAGTTTTGTGAAGCATTTCCAGATTCCAGAAGAAACACCCGGGCGGGTGTTTTGGACCGCACAATTCACCCGAGACTTAGTTTTTGTGGGCCTTTTTCACATTTTGGGCTCTTAGTATAAATACATTTTTGGTGTCATTTTTCATTCGAGATTAAGATAAGATTGTGATTAAGATATCTCTTTTGTGAGTTTTTCCTCTTTGAGGAATGTATCTAATTCCTTCCTTGAAGGTTGCTTGTCTGAATTTCATATATCGATTCAAGTAGAGGTATGCATCAATGGGGTGTATCCATTGAGTAGTGGAGCCAAGGGGTGATAGAGCTATTAAAAGTTGCCTAGGGTTGTTTCCATTCTTTTGGTCAAGGTCCTATGGTCATAACTCTTTTATCTCATCATTATATATGACCACGGTTGCCAGACGTCAAGAGTGTCCCTCTCGGCGTGAGCCATGGAGGATAAGAGGGAGGTCATGCCACATACCCAATACAGCTCGAGGGATGGCCAGGGAAGCGAGGAAGAGGGAAGGCTCAGATTTGAGGACAAATCCTTTCCAAGAAGGTGAGGATGATACGACCATGGAAGCCGTGCACCAAAGCTTGTACCTGCAGCTGTCTTCAATCAGTATTATGCCCGTCAAGATGACTTCCAAATGCTTTGAAACTGCCACAATTATCTTCGTCTTTGAGAGAGCTTCGCGTGGGTATATTACACGCCCCAATCGAAATTCGGAGGAGAGAGTTATGGACGATTTACTAAAGCCGCGCAGAACAGGCAGGGAGCTACAAAAGGAACACCCGGGCGGGTGTTTTCACCATGAAAATCACCCGACCGGGTGAAAGTGTTGTGAAGCATTTCCAGATTCCAGAAGAAACACCCGGGCGGGTGTTTTCACCATGAAAATCACCCGACCGGGTGAAAGTGTTGTGAAGCATTTCCAGATTCCAGAAGAAACACCCGGACGAGTGCTTTCATCATGAAAATCACCCGACCGGGTGAAAGTGTTGTGAAGCATTTCCAGATTCCAGAAGAAACACCCGGGCGGGTGTTTTGGACCGCACAATTCACCCGAGACTTAGTTTTTGTGGGCAATTTTCACATTTTGGGCTCTTAGTATAAATACCTTTTTGGTGTCATTTTTCATTCGAGATTAAGATAAGATTGTGATTAAGATATCTCTTTTGTGAGTTTTTCCTCTTTGAGGAATGTATCCGATTCCTTCCTTGAAGGTTGCTTGTCCCAATTTCATAGATTGATTCAAGTAGAGGTATGCATCAATGGGGTGTATCCATTGAGTAGTGGAGCCAAGGGGTGATAGAGCTATTAAAAGTTGCCTAGGGTTGTTTCCGTTCTTTTGGTCAAGGTCCTATGGTCATAACTCTTTTATCTCATCATTATATATGACCACGGTTGCCAGACGTCAAGAGTGTCCCTCTCGGCGTGAGCCATGGAGGATAAGAGGGAGGTCATGCCACATACCCAATACAGCTCGAGGGATGGCCAGGGAAGCGAGGAAGAGGGAAGGCTCAGATTTGAGGACAATTCCTTTCCAAGAAGGGGAGGATGATACGACCATGGAAGCCGTACACCAAAGCTTGTACCTGCAGCTGTCTTCAATCAGTATTATGCCCGTCAAGATGACTTCCAAATGCTTTGAAACTGCCACAATTATCTTCGTCTTTGAGAGAGCTTATCGTGGGTATCTTACACACCCCAATCGGAGTTCGGAGGAGAGAGTTATGGACGATTTACTAAAGCCGCGCAGAACAGGCAGGGAGCTCCAGAAGGAACACCCGGGCGGGTGTTTTCACCATGAAAATCACCCGACCAGGTGAAAGTTTTGTGAAGCATTTCCAGATTCCAGAAGAAACACCCGGGCGGGTGTTTTGGACCGCACAATTCACCCGAGACTTAGTTTTTGTGGGCCTTTTTCACATTTTGGGCTCTTAGTATAAATACATTTTTGGTGTCATTTTTCATTCGAGATTAAGATAAGATTGTGATTAAGATATCTCTTTTGTGAGTTTTTCCTATTTGAGGAATGTATCTAATTCCTTCCTTGAAGGTTGCTTGTCTGAATTTCATATATCGATTCAAGTAGAGGTATGCATCAATGGGGTGTATCCATTGAGTAGTGGAGCCAAGGGGTGATAGAGCTATTAAAAGTTGCCTAGGGTTGTTTCCATTCTTTTGGTCAAGGTCCTATGGTCATAACTCTTTTATCTCATCATTATATATGACCACGGTTGCCAGACGTCAAGAGTGTCCCTCTCGGCGTGAGCCATGGAGGATAAGAGGGAGGTCATGCCACATACCCAATACAGCTCGAGGGATGGCCAGGGAAGCGAGGAAGAGGGAAGGCTCAGATTTGAGGACAAATCCTTTCCAAGAAGGTGAGGATGATACGACCATGGAAGCCGTGCACCAAAGCTTGTACCTGCAGCTGTCTTCAATCAGTATTATGCCCGTCAAGATGACTTCCAAATGCTTTGAAACTGCCACAATTATCTTCGTCTTTGAGAGAGCTTCGCGTGGGTATATTACACGCCCCAATCGAAATTCGGAGGAGAGAGTTATGGACGATTTACTAAAGCCGCGCAGAACAGGCAGGGAGCTACAAAAGGAACACCCGGGCGGGTGTTTTCACCATGAAAATCACCCGACCGGGTGAAAGTGTTGTGAAGCATTTCCAGATTCCAGAAGAAACACCCGGGCGGGTGTTTCCACCATGAAAATCACCCGACCGGGTGAAAGTGTTGTGAAGCATTTCCAGATTCCAGAAGAAACACCCGGGCGAGTGCTTTCATCATGAAAATCACCCGACCGGGTGAAAGTGTTGTGAAGCATTTCCAGATTCCAGAAGAAACACCCGGGCGGGTGTTTTGGACCGCACAATTCACCCGAGACTTAGTTTTTGTGGGCAATTTTCACATTTTGGGGTCTTAGTATAAATACCTTTTTGGTGTCATTTTTCATTCGAGATTAAGATAAGATTGTGATTAAGATATCTCTTTTGTGAGTTTTTCCTCTTTGAGGAATGTATCCAATTCCTTCCTTGAAGGTTGCTTGTCCCAATTTCATAGATTGATTCAAATAGAGGTATGCATCAATGGGGTGTATCCATTAGCCAAGGGGTGATAGAGCTATTAAAAGTTGCCTAGGGTTGTTTCCGTTCTTTTGGTCAAGGTCCTATGGTCATAACTCTTTTATCTCATCATTATATATGACCACGGTTGCCAGACGTCAAGAGTGTCCCTCTCGGCGTGAGCCATGGAGGATAAGAGGGAGGTCATGCCACATACCCAATACAGCTCGAGGGATGGCCAGGGAAGCGAGGAAGAGGGAAGGCTCAGATTTGAGGACAAATCCTTTCCAAGAAGGGGAGGATGATACGACCATGGAAGCCGTGCACCAAAGCTTGTACCTGCAGCTGTCTTCAATCAGTATTATGCCCGTCAAGATGACTTCCAAATGCTTTGAAACTGCCACAATTATCTTCGTCTTTGAGAGAGCTTCGCGTGGGTATCTTACATGCCCCAATCGGAGTTCGGAGGAGAGAGTTATGGACGATTTACTAAAGCCGCGCAGAACAGGCAGGGAGCTCCAGAAGGAACACCCGGGCGGGTGTTTTCACCATGAAAATCACCCGACCGGGTGAAAGTGTTGTGAAGCATTTCCAGATTCCAGAAGAAATAACCGGGCGGGTGTTTTGGACCGCACAATTCACCCGAGACTTAGTTTTTGTGGGCCTTTTTCACATTTTGGGCTCTTAGTATAAATACATTTTTGGTGTCATTTTTCATTCGAGATTAAGATAAGATTGTGATTAAGATATCTCTTTTGTGAGTTTTTCCTCTTTGAGGAATGTATCCAATTCCTTCCTTGAAGGTTGCTTGTCCCAATTTCATAGATTGATTCAAGTAGAGGTATGCATCAATGGGGTGTATCCATTGAGTAGTGGAGCCAAGGGGTGATAGAGCTATTAAAAGTTGCCTAGGGTTGTTTCCATTCTTTTGGTCAAGGTCCTATGGTCATAACTCTTTTATCTCATCATTATATATGACCACGGTTGCCAGACGTCAAGAGTGTCCCTCTCGGCGTGAGCCATGGAGGATAAGAGGGAGGTCATGCCACATACCCAATACAGCTCGAGGGATGGCCAGGGAAGCGAGGAAGAGGGAAGGCTCAGATTTGAGGACAAATCCTTTCCAAGAAGGGGAGGATGATACGACCATGGAAGCCGTGCACCAAAGCTTGTACCTGCAGCTGTCTTCAATCAGTATTATGCCCGTCAAAATGACTTCCAAATGCTTTGAAACTGCCACAATTATCTTCGTCTTTGAGAGAGCTTCGCGTGGGTATCTTACACGCCCCAATCGGAGTTCGGAGGAGAGAGTTATGGGCGATTTACTAAAGCCGCGCAGAACAGGCAGGGAGCTCCAGAAGGAACACCCGGGCGGGTGTTTTCACCATGAAAATCACCCGACCGGGTGAAAGTGTTGTGAAGCATTTCCAGATTCCAGAAGAAACACCCGGGCGGGTGTTTTGGACCGCACAATTCACCCGAGACTTAGTTTTTGTGGGCCTTTTTCACATTTTGGGCTCTTAGTATAAATACATTTTTGGTGTCATTTTTCATTCGAGATTAAGATAAGATTGTGATTAAGATATCTCTTTTGTGAGTTTTTCCTCTTTGAGGAATGTATCCAATTCCTTCCTTGAAGGTTGCTTGTCCCAATTTCATAGATTGATTCAAGTAGAGGTATGCATCAATGGGGTGTATCCATTGAGTAGTGGAGCCAAGGGGTGATAGAGCTATTAAAAGTTGCCTAGGGTTGTTTCCATTCTTTTGGTCAAGGTCCTATGGTCATAACTCTTTTATCTCATCATTATATATGACCACGGTTGCCAGACGTCAAGAGTGTCCCTCTCGGCGTGAGCCATGGAGGATAAGAGGGAGGTCATGCCACATACCCAATACAGCTCGAGGGATGGCCAGGGAAGCGAGGAAGAGGGAAGGCTCAGATTTGAGGACAAATCCTTTCCAAGAAGGGGAGGATGATACGACCATGGAAGCCGTGCACCAAAGCTTGTACCTGCAGCTGTCTTCAATCAGTATTATGCCCGTCAAAATGACTTCCAAATGCTTTGAAACTGCCACAATTATCTTCGTCTTTGAGAGAGCTTCGCGTGGGTATCTTACACGCCCCAATCGGAGTTCGGAGGAGAGAGTTATGGGCGATTTACTAAAGCCGCGCAGAACAGGCAGGGAGCTCCAGAAGGAACACCCGGGCGGGTGTTTTCACCATGAAAATCACCCGACCGGGTGAAAGTGTTGTGAAGCATTTCCAGATTCCAGAAGAAACACCCGGGCGGGTGTTTTGGACCGCACAATTCACCCGAGACTTAGTTTTTGTGGGCCTTTTTCACATTTTGGGCTCTTAGTATAAATACATTTTTGGTGTCATTTTTCATTCGAGATTAAGATAAGATTGTGATTAAGATATCTCTTTTGTGAGTTTTTCCTCTTTGAGGAATGTATCCAATTCCTTCCTTGAAGGTTGCTTGTCCCAATTTCATAGATTGATTCAAGTAGAGGTATGCATCAATGGGGTGTATCCATTGAGTAGTGGAGCCAAGGGGTGATAGAGCTATTAAAAGTTGCCTAGGGTTGTTTCCATTCTTTTGGTCAAGGTCCTATGGTCATAACTCTTTTATCTCATCATTATATATGACCACGGTTGCCAGACGTCAAGAGTGTCCCTCTCGGCGTGAGCCATGGAGGATAAGAGGGAGGTCATGCCACATACCCAATACAGCTCGAGGGATGGCCAGGGAAGCGAGGAAGAGGGAAGGCTCAGATTTGAGGACAAATCCTTTCCAAGAAGGGGAGGATGATACGACCATGGAAGCCGTGCACCAAAGCTTGTACCTGCAGCTGTCTTCAATCAGTATTATGCCCGTCAAGATGACTTCCAAATGCTTTGAAACTGCCACAATTATCTTCGTCTTTGAGAGAGCTTCGCGTGGGTATCTTACATGCCCCAATCGGAGTTCGGAGGAGAGAGTTATGGACGATTTACTAAAGCCGCGCAGAACAGGCAGGGAGCTCCAGAAGGAACACCCGGTCGGGTGTTTTCACCATGAAAATCACCCGACCGGGTGAAAGTGTTGTGAAGCATTTCCAGATTCCAGAAGAAACACCCGGGCGGGTGTTTTGGACCGCACAATTCACCCGAGACTTAGTTTTTGTGGGCCTTTTTCACATTTTGGGCTCTTAGTATAAATACATTTTTGGTGTCATTTTTCATTCGAGATTAAGATAAGATTGTGATTAAGATATCTCTTTTGTGAGTTTTTCCTCTTTGAGGAATGTATCCAATTCTTTCCTTGAAGGTTGCTTGTCCCAATTTCATAGATTGATTCAAGTAGAGGTATGCATCAATGGGGTGTATCCATTGAGTAGTGGAGCCAAGGGGTGATAGAGCTATTAAAAGTTGCCTAGGGTTGTTTCCATTCTTTTGGTCAAGGTCCTATGGTCATAACTCTTTTATCTCATCATTATATATGACCACGGTTGCCAGACGTCAAGAGTGTCCCTCTCGGCGTGAGCCATGGAGGATAAGAGGGAGGTCCTGCCACATACCCAATACAGCTCGAGGGATGGCCAGGGAAGCGAGGAAGAGGGAAGGCTCAGATTTGAGGACAAATCCTTTCCAAGAAGGGGAGGATGATACGACCATGGAAGCCGTACACCAAAGCTTGTACCTGCAGCTGTCTTCAATCAGTATTATGCCCGTCAAGATGACTTCCAAATGCTTTGAAACTGCCACAATTATCTTCGTCTTTGAGAGAGCTTCGCGTGGGTATCTTACACACCCCAATCGAAGTTCGGAGGAGAGAGTTATGGACGATTTACTAAAGCCGCGCAGAACAGGCAGGAGCTCCAGAAGAAACACCCGGGCGGGTGTTTTCACCATGAAAATCACCCGACCGGGTGAAAGTGTTGTGAAGCATTTCCAGATTCCAGAAGAAACACCCGGGCGGGTGTTTTCACCATGAAAATCACCCGACCGGGTGAAAGTGTTGTGAAGCATTTCCAGATTCCAGAAGAAACACCCGGGCGAGTGTTTTCATCATGAAAATCACCCGACCGGGTGAAAGTGTTGTGAAGCATTTCCAGATTCCAGAAGAAACACCCGTGCGGGTGTTTTGGACCGCACAATTCACCCGAGACTTAGTTTTTGTGGGTAATTTTCACATTTTGGGCTCTTAGTATAAATACCTTTTTGGTGTCATTTTTCATTCGAGATTAAGATAAGATTGTGATTAAGATATCTCTTTTGTGAGTTTTTCCTCTTTGAGGAATGTATCCAATTCCTTCCTTGAAGGTTGCTTGTCCCAATTTCATAGATTGATTCAAGTAGAGGTATGCATCAATGGGGTGTATCCATTGAGTAGTGGAGCCAAGGGGTGATAGAGCTATTAAAAGTTGCCTAGGGTTGTTTCCATTCTTTTGGTCAAGGTCCTATGGTCATAACTCTTTTATCTCATCATTATATATGACCACGGTTGCCAGACGTCAAGAGTGTCCCTCTCGGCGTGAGCCATGGAGGATAAGAGGGAGGTCATGCCACATACCCAATACAGCTCGAGGGATGGCCAGGGAAGCGAGGAAGAGGGAAGGCTCAGATTTGAGGAGAAATCCTTTCCAAGAAGGGGAGGATGATACGACCATGGAAGCCGTACACCAAAGCTTGTACCTGCAGCTATCTTCAATCAGTATTATGCCCGTCAAGATGACATCCAAATGCTTTGAAACTGCCACAATTATCTTCGTCTTTGAGAGAGCTTCACGTGGGTATCTTACACACCCCAATCGGAGTTCGGAGGAGAGAGTTATGGACGATTTACTAAAGCCGCGCAGAACAGGCAGGGGGCTCCAGAAGGAACACCCGGGCGGGTGTTTTCACCATGAAAATCACCCGACCGGGTGAAAGTGTTGTGAAGCATTTCCAGATTCCAGAAGAAACACCCGGGCGGGTGTTTTGGACCGCACAATTCACCCGAGACTTAGTTTTTGTGGGCCTTTTTCACATTTTGGGCTCTTAGTATAAATACATTTTTGGTGTCATTTTTCATTCGAGATTAAGATAAGATTGTGATTAAGATATCTCTTTTGTGAGTTTTTCCTCTTTGAGGAATGTATCCAATTCCTTCCTTGAAGGTTGCTTGTCTCAATTTCATAGGTTGATTTAAGTAGAGGTATGCATCAATGGGGTGTATCCATTGAGTAGTGGAGCCAAGGGGTGATAGAGCTATTAAAAGTTGCCTAGGGTTGTTTCCATTCTTTTGGTCAAGGTCCTATGGTCATAACTCTTTTATCTCATCATTATATATGACCACGGTTGCTAGACGTCAAGAGTGTCCCTCTCGGCGTGAACCATGGAGGATAAGAGGGAGGTCATGCCACATACCCAATACAGCTCGAGGGATGGCCAGGGAAGCGAGGAAGAGGGAAGGCTCAGATTTGAGGACAAATCCTTTCCAAGAAGGTGAGGATGATACGACCACGGAAGTCGTGCACCAAAGCTTGTACCTGCAGCTGTCTTCAATCAGTATTATGCCCGTCAAGATGACTTCCAAATGCTTTGAAACTGCCACAATTATCTTCGTCTTTGAGAGAGCTTCACGTGGGTATCTTACATGCCCCAATCGGAGTTCGGAGGAGAGAGTTATGGACGATTTACTAAAGCCGCGCAGAACAGGCAGGGAGCTCCAGAAGGAACACCCGGTCGGGTGTTTTCACCATGAAAATCACCCGACCGGGTGAAAGTGTTGTGAAGCATTTCCAGATTCCAGAAGAAACACCCGGGCGGGTGTTTTGGACCGCACAATTCACCCGAGACTTAGTTTTTGTGGGCCTTTTTCACATTTTGGGCTCTTAGTATAAATACATTTTTGGTGTCATTTTTCATTCGAGATTAAGATAAGATTGTGATTAAGATATCTCTTTTGTGAGTTTTTCCTCTTTGAGCAATGTATCCAATTCTTTCCTTGAAGGTTGCTTGTCCCAATTTCATAGATTGATACAAGTAGAGGTATGCATCAATGGGGTGTATCCATTGAGTAGTGGAGCCAAGGGGTGATAGAGCTATTAAAAGTTGCCTAGGGTTGTTTCCATTCTTTTGGTCAAGGTCCTATGGTCATAACTCTTTTATCTCATCATGATATATGACCACGGTTGCCAGACGTCAAGAGTGTCCCTCTCGGCGTGAGCCATGGAGGATAAGAGGGAGGTCATGCCACATACCCAATACAGCTCGAGGGATGGCCAGGGAAGCGAGGAAGAGGGAAAGCTCAGATTTGAGGACAAATCCTTTCCAAGAAGGGGAGGATGATACGACCATGGAAGCCGTACACCAAAGCTTGTACCTGCAGCTGTCTTCAATCAGTATTATGCCCGTCAAGATGACTTCCAAATGCTTTGAAACTGCCACAATTATCTTCGTCTTTGAGAGAACTTCGCGTGGGTATCTTACACACCCCAATCGGAGTTCGGAGGAGAGAGTTATGGACGATTTACTAAAGCCGCGCAGAACAGGCAGGAGCTCCAGAAGAAACACCCGGGCGGGTGTTTTCACCATGAAAATCACCCGACCGGGTGAAAGTGTTGTGAAGCATTTCCAGATTCCAGAAGAAACACCCGGACGAGTGCTTTCATCATGAAAATCACCCGACCGGGTGAAAGTGTTGTGAAGCATTTCTAGATTCCAGAAGAAACACCCGGGCGAGTGTTTTCATCATGAAAATCACCCGACCGGGTGAAAGTGTTGTGAAGCATTTCCAGATTCCAGAAGAAACACCCGGGCGGGTGTTTTGGACCGCACAATTCACCCGAGACTTAGTTTTTGTGGGCAATTTTCACATTTTGGGGTCTTAGTATAAATACATTTTTGGTGTCATTTTTCATTCGAGATTAAGATAAGATTGTGATTAAGATATCTCTTTTGTGAGTTTTTCCTCTTTGAGGAATGTATCCAATTCCTTCCTTGAAGGTTGCTTGTCCCAATTTCATAGATTGATTCAAGTAGAGGTATGCATCAATGGGGTGTATCCATTGAGTAGTGGAGCCAAGGGGTGATAGAGCTATTAAAAGTTGCCTAGGGTTGTTTCCATTCTTTTGGTCAAGGTCCTATGGTCATAACTCTTTTATCTCATCATGATATATGACCACGGTTGCCAGACGTCAAGAGTGTCCCTCTTGGCGTGAGCCATGGAGGATAAGAGGGAGGTCATGCCACATACCCAATACAGCTCGAGGGAAGGCCAGGGAAGCGAGGAAGAGGGAAGGCTCAGATTTGAGGACAAATCCTTTCCAAGAAGGGGAGGATGATACGACCATGGAAGCCGTACACCAAAGCTTGTACCTGCAGCTGTCTTCAATCAGTATTATGCCCGTCAAGATGACTTCCAAATGCTTTGAAACTGCCACAATTATCTTCGTCTTTGAGAGAACTTCGCGTGGGTATCTTACACACCCCAATCGGAGTTCGGAGGAGAGAGTTATGGACGATTTACTAAAGCCGCGCAGAACAGGCAGGAGCTCCAGAAGAAACACCCGGGCGGGTGTTTTCACCATGAAAATCACCCGACCGGGTGAAAGTGTTGTGAAGCATTTCCAGATTCCAGAAGAAACACCCGGACGAGTGCTTTCATCATGAAAATTACCCGACCGGGTGAAAGTGTTGTGAAGCATTTCCAGATTCCAGAAGAAACACCCGGGCGAGTGTTTTCATCATGAAAATCACCCGACCGGGTGAAAGTGTTGTGAAGCATTTCCAGATTCCAGAAGAAACACCCGGGCGGGTGTTTTGGACCGCACAATTCACCCGAGACTTAGTTTTTGTGGGCAATTTTCACATTTTGGGGTCTTAGTATAAATACATTTTTGGTGTCATTTTTCATTCGAGATTAAGATATGATTGTGATTAAGATATCTCTTTTGTGAGTTTTTCCTCTTTGAGGAATGTATCCAATTCCTTCCTTGAAGGTTGCTTGTCCCAATTTCATAGATTGATTCAAGTAGAGGTATGCATCAATGGGGTGTATCCATTGAGTAGTGGAGCCAAGGGGTGATAGAGCTATTAAAAGTTGCCTAGGGTTGTTTCCGTTCTTTTGGTCAAGGTCCTATGGTCATAACTCTTTTATCTCATCATTATATATGACCACGGTTGCCAGACGTCAAGAGTGTCCCTCTCGGCGTGAGCCATGGAGGATAAGAGGGAGGTCATGCCACATACCCAATACAGCTCGAGGGATGGCCAGGGAAGCGAGGAAGAGGGAAGGCTCAGATTTGAGGACAAATCCTTTCCAAGAAGGTGAGGATGATACGACCATGGAAGCCGTGCACCAAAGCTTGTACCTGCAGCTGTCTTCAATCAGTATTATGCCCATCAAGATGACTTCCAAATTCTTTGAAACTGCCACAATTATCTTCGTCTTTGAGAGAGCTTCGCGTGGGTATATTACACGCCCCAATCGGAGTTCGAAGGAGAGAGTTATGGACGATTTACTAAAGCCGCGCAGAACAGGCAGGGAGCTCCAGAAGGAACACCCGGGCGGGTGTTTTCACCATGAAAATCACCCGACCAGGTGAAAGTTTTGTGAAGCATTTCCAGATTCCAGAAGAAACACCCGGGCGGCTGTTTTGGACCGCACAATTCACCCGAGACTTAGTTTTTGTGGGCCTTTTTCACATTTTGGGCTCTTAGTATAAATACATTTTTGGTGTCATTTTTCATTCGAGATTAAGATAAGATTGTGATTAAGATATCTCTTTTGTGAGTTTTTCCTCTTTGAGGAATGTATCTAATTCCTTCCTTGAAGGTTGCTTGTCTGAATTTCATATATCGATTCAAGTAGAGGTATGCATCAATGGGGTGTATCCATTGAGTAGTGGAGCCAAGGGGTGATAGAGCTATTAAAAGTTGCCTAGGGTTGTTTCCATTCTTTTGGTCAAGGTCCTATGGTCATAACTCTTTTATCTCATCATTATATATGACCACGGTTGCCAGACGTCAAGAGTGTCCCTCTCGGCGTGAGCCATGGAGGATAAGAAGGAGGTCATGCCACATACCCAATACAGCTCGAGGGATGGCCAGGGAAGCGAGGAAGAGGGAAGGCTCAGATTTGAGGACAAATCCTTTCCAAGAAGGTGAGGATGATACGACCATGGAAGCCGTGCACCAAAGCTTGTACCTGCAGCTGTCTTCAATCAGTATTATGCCCGTCAAGATGACTTCCAAATGCTTTGAAACTGCCACAATTATCTTCGTCTTTGAGAGAGCTTCGCGTGGGTATATTACACGCCCCAATCGAAATTCGGAGGAGAGAGTTATGGACGATTTACTAAAGCCGCGCAGAACAGGCAGGGAGCTACAAAAGGAACACCCGGGCGGGTGTTTTCACCATGAAAATCACCCGACCGGGTGAAAGTGTTGTGAAGCATTTCCAGATTCCAGAAGAAACACCCGGGCGGGTGTTTTCACCATGAAAATCACCCGACCGGGTGAAAGTGTTGTGAAGCATTTCCAGATTCCAGAAGAAACACCCGGACGAGTGCTTTCATCATGAAAATCACCCGACCGGGTGAAAGTGTTGTGAAGCATTTCCAGATTCCAGAAGAAACACCCGGGCGGGTGTTTTGGACCGCACAATTCACCCGAGACTTAGTTTTTGTGGGCAATTTTCACATTTTGGGCTCTTAGTATAAATACCTTTTTGGTGTCATTTTTCATTCGAGATTAAGATAAGATTGTGATTAAGATATCTCTTTTGTGAGTTTTTCCTCTTTGAGGAATGTATCCGATTCCTTCCTTGAAGGTTGCTTGTCCCAATTTCATAGATTGATTCAAGTAGAGGTATGCATCAATGGGGTGTATCCATTGAGTAGTGGAGCCAAGGGGTGATAGAGCTATTAAAAGTTGCCTAGGGTTGTTTCCGTTCTTTTGGTCAAGGTCCTATGGTCATAACTCTTTTATCTCATCATTATATATGACCACGGTTGCCAGACGTCAAGAGTGTCCCTCTCGGCGTGAGCCATGGAGGATAAGAGGGAGGTCATGCCACATACCCAATACAGCTCGAGGGATGGCCAGGGAAGCGAGGAAGAGGGAAGGCTCAGATTTGAGGACAATTCCTTTCCAAGAAGGGGAGGATGATACGACCATGGAAGCCGTACACCAAAGCTTGTACCTGCAGCTGTCTTCAATCAGTATTATGCCCGTCAAGATGACTTCCAAATGCTTTGAAACTGCCACAATTATCTTCGTCTTTGAGAGAGCTTATCGTGGGTATCTTACACACCCCAATCGGAGTTCGGAGGAGAGAGTTATGGACGATTTACTAAAGCCGCGCAGAACAGGCAGGGAGCTCCAGAAGGAACACCCGGGCGGGTGTTTTCACCATGAAAATCACCCGACCAGGTGAAAGTTTTGTGAAGCATTTCCAGATTCCAGAAGAAACACCCGGGCGGGTGTTTTGGACCGCACAATTCACCCGAGACTTAGTTTTTGTGGGCCTTTTTCACATTTTGGGCTCTTAGTATAAATACATTTTTGGTGTCATTTTTCATTCGAGATTAAGATAAGATTGTGATTAAGATATCTCTTTTGTGAGTTTTTCCTATTTGAGGAATGTATCTAATTCCTTCCTTGAAGGTTGCTTGTCTGAATTTCATATATCGATTCAAGTAGAGGTATGCATCAATGGGGTGTATCCATTGAGTAGTGGAGCCAAGGGGTGATAGAGCTATTAAAAGTTGCCTAGGGTTGTTTCCATTCTTTTGGTCAAGGTCCTATGGTCATAACTCTTTTATCTCATCATTATATATGACCACGGTTGCCAGACGTCAAGAGTGTCCCTCTCGGCGTGAGCCATGGAGGATAAGAGGGAGGTCATGCCACATACCCAATACAGCTCGAGGGATGGCCAGGGAAGCGAGGAAGAGGGAAGGCTCAGATTTGAGGACAAATCCTTTCCAAGAAGGTGAGGATGATACGACCATGGAAGCCGTGCACCAAAGCTTGTACCTGCAGCTGTCTTCAATCAGTATTATGCCCGTCAAGATGACTTCCAAATGCTTTGAAACTGCCACAATTATCTTCGTCTTTGAGAGAGCTTCGCGTGGGTATATTACACGCCCCAATCGAAATTCGGAGGAGAGAGTTATGGACGATTTACTAAAGCCGCGCAGAACAGGCAGGGAGCTACAAAAGGAACACCCGGGCGGGTGTTTTCACCATGAAAATCACCCGACCGGGTGAAAGTGTTGTGAAGCATTTCCAGATTCCAGAAGAAACACCCGGGCGGGTGTTTCCACCATGAAAATCACCCGACCGGGTGAAAGTGTTGTGAAGCATTTCCAGATTCCAGAAGAAACACCCGGGCGAGTGCTTTCATCATGAAAATCACCCGACCGGGTGAAAGTGTTGTGAAGCATTTCCAGATTCCAGAAGAAACACCCGGGCGGGTGTTTTGGACCGCACAATTCACCCGAGACTTAGTTTTTGTGGGCAATTTTCACATTTTGGGCTCTTAGTATAAATACCTTTTTGGTGTCATTTTTCATTCGAGATTAAGATAAGATTGTGATTAAGATATCTCTTTTGTGAGTTTTTCCTCTTTGAGGAATGTATCCAATTCCTTCCTTGAAGGTTGCTTGTCCCAATTTCATAGATTGATTCAAGTAGAGGTATGCATCAATGGGGTGTATCCATTAGCCAAGGGGTGATAGAGCTATTAAAAGTTGCCTAGGGTTGTTTCCGTTCTTTTGGTCAAGGTCCTATGGTCATAACTCTTTTATCTCATCATTATATATGACCACGGTTGCCAGACGTCAAGAGTGTCCCTCTCGGCGTGAGCCATGGAGGATAAGAGGGAGGTCATGCCACATACCCAATACAGCTCGAGGGATGGCCAGGGAAGCGAGGAAGAGGGAAGGCTCAGATTTGAGGACAAATCCTTTCCAAGAAGGGGAGGATGATACGACCATGGAAGCCGTACACCAAAGCTTGTACCTGCAGCTGTCTTCAATCAGTATTATCCCCGTCAAGATGACTTCCAAATGCTTTGAAACTGCCACAATTATCTTCGTCTTTGAGAGAGCTTATCGTGGGTATCTTACACACCCCAATCGGAGTTCGGAGGAGAGAGTTATGGACGATTTACTAAAGCCGCGCAGAACAGGCAGGGAGCTCCAGAAGAAACACCCGGGCGGGTGTTTTCACCATGAAAATCACCCGACCGGGTGAAAGTGTTGTGAAGCATTTCCAGATTCCAGAAGAAACACCCGGGCGGGTGTTTCCACCATGAAAATCACCCGACCGGGTGAAAGTGTTGTGAAGCATTTCCAGATTCCAGAAGAAACACCCGGGCGAGTGCTTTCATCATGAAAATCACCCGACCGGGTGAAAGTGTTGTGAAGCATTTCCAGATTCCAGAAGAAACACCCTGGCGGGTGTTTTGGACCGCACAATTCACCCGAGACTTAGTTTTTGTGGGCAATTTTCACATTTTGGGCTCTTAGTATAAATACCTTTTTGGTGTCATTTTTCATTCGAGATTAAGATAAGATTGTGATTAAGATATCTCTTTTGTGAGTTTTTCCTCTTTGAGGAATGTATCCAATTCCTTCCTTGAAGGTTGCTTGTCCCAATTTCATAGATTGATTCAAGTAGAGGTATGCATCAATGGGGTGTATCCATTGAGTAGTGGAGCCAAGGGGTGATAGAGCTATTAAAAGTTGCCTAGGGTTGTTTCCGTTCTTTTGGTCAAGGTCCTATGGTCATAACTCTTTTATCTCATCATTATATATGACCACGGTTGCCAGACGTCAAGAGTGTCCGTCTCGGCGTGAGCCATGGAGGATAAGAGGGAGGTCATGCCACATACCCAATACAGCTCGAGGGATGGCCAGGGAAGCGAGGAAGAGGGAAGGCTCAGATTTGAGGACAAATCCTTTCCAAGAAGGGGAGGATGATACGACCATGGAAGCCGTACACCAAAGCTTGTACCTGCAGCTGTCTTCAATCAGTATTATCCCCGTCAAGATGACTTCCAAATGCTTTGAAACTGCCACAATTATCTTCGTCTTTGAGAGAGCTTATCGTGGGTATCTTACACACCCCAATCGGAGTTCGGAGGAGAGAGTTATGGACGATTTACTAAAGCCGCGCAGAACAGGCAGGGAGCTCCAGAAGAAACACCCGGGCGGGTGTTTTCACCATGAAAATCACCCGACCGGGTGAAAGTGTTGTGAAGCATTTCCAGATTCCAGAAGAAACACCCGGGCGGGTGTTTTCACCATGAAAATCACCCGACCGGGTGAAAGTGTTGTGAAGCATTTCCAGATTCCAGAAGAAACACCCGGGCGAGTGCTTTCATCATGAAAATCACCCGACCGGGTGAAAGTGTTGTGAAGCATTTCCAGATTCCAGAAGAAACACCCGGGCGGGTGTTTTGGACCGCACAATTCACCCGAGACTTAGTTTTTGTGGGCAATTTTCACATTTTGGGCTCTTAGTATAAATACCTTTTTGGTGTCATTTTTCATTCGAGATTAAGATAAGATTGTGATTAAGATATCTCTTTTGTGAGTTTTTCCTCTTTGAGGAATGTATCCAATTCCTTCCTTGAAGGTTGCTTGTCCCAATTTCATAGATTGATTCAAGTAGAGGTATGCATCAATGGGGTGTATCCATTGAGTAGTGGAGCCAAGGGGTGATAGAGCTATTAAAAGTTGCCTAGGGTTGTTTCCGTTCTTTTGGTCAAGGTCCTATGGTTATAACTCTTTTATCTCATCATTATATATGACCACGGTTGCCAGACGTCAACAGTGTCCCTCTCGGCGTGAGCCATGGAGGATAAGAGGGAGGTCATGCCACATACCCAATACAGCTCGAGGGATGGCCAGGGAAGCGAGGAAGAGGGAAGGCTCAGATTTGAGGACAAATCCTTTCCAAGAAGGGGAGGATGATACGACCATGGAAGCCGTACACCAAAGCTTGTACCTGCAGCTGTCTTCAATCAGTATTATGCCCGTCAAGATGACTTCCAAATGCTTTGAAACTGCCACAATTATCTTCGTCTTTGAGAGAGCTTCGCGTGGGTATATTACACGCCCCAATCGAAATTCGGAGGAGAGAGTTATGGACGATTTACTAAAGCCGCGCAGAACAGGCAGGGAGCTCCAAAAGGAACACCCGGGCGGGTGTTTTCACCATGAAAATCACCCGACCGGGTGAAAGTGTTGTGAAGCATTTCCAGATTCCAGAAGAAACACCCGGGCGGGTGTTTTCACCATGAAAATCACCCGACCGGGTGAAAGTGTTGTGAAGCATTTCCAGATTCCAGAAGAAACACCCGGGCGAGTGTTTTCATCATGAAAATCACCCGACCGGGTGAAAGTGTTGTGAAGCATTTCCAGATTCCAGAAGAAACACCCGGGCGGGTGTTTTGGACCGCACAATTCACCCGAGACTTAGTTTTTGTGGGCAATTTTCACATTTTGGGCTCTTAGTATAAATACCTTTTTGGTGTCATTTTTCATTCGAGATTAAGATAAGATTGTGATTAAGATATCTCTTTTGTGAGTTTTTCCTCTTTGAGGAATGTATCCAATTCCTTCCTTGAAGGTTGCTTGTCTCAATTTCATAGGTTGATTCAAGTAGAGGTATGCATCAATGGGGTGTATCCATTGAGTAGTGGAGCCAAGGGGTGATAGAGCTATTAAAAGTTGCCTAGGGTTGTTTCCATTCTTTTGGTCAAGGTCCTATGGTCATAACTCTTTTATCTCATCATTATATATGACCACGGTTGCTAGACGTCAAGAGTGTCCCTCTCGGCGTGAGCCATGGAGGATAAGAGGGAGGTCATGCCACATACCCAATACAGCTCGAGGGATGGCCAGGGAAGCGAGGAAGAGGGAAGGCTCAGATTTGAGGACAAATCCTTTCCAAGAAGGTGAGGATGATACGACCATGGAAGCCGTGCACCAAAGCTTGTACCTGCAGCTGTCTTCAATCAGTATTATGCCCGTCAAGATGACTTCCAAATTCTTTGAAACTGCCACAATTATCTTCGTCTTTGAGAGAGCATCGCGTGGGTATATTACACGCCCCAATCGGAGTTCGAAGGAGAGAGTTATGGACGATTTACTAAAGCCGCGCAGAACAGGCAGGGAGCTCCAGAAGGAACACCCGGGCGGGTGTTTTCACCATGAAAATCACCCGACCAGGTGAAAGTGTTGTGAAGCATTTCCAGATTCCAGAAGAAACACCCGGGCGGGTGTTTTGGACCGCACAATTCACCCGAGACTTAGTTTTTGTGGGCCTTTTTCACATTTTGGGCTCTTAGTATAAATACATTTTTGGTGTCATTTTTCATTCGAGATTAAGATAAGATTGTGATTAAGATATCTCTTTTGTGAGTTTTTCCTCTTTGAGGAATGTATCCAATTCCTTCCTTGAAGGTTGCTTGTCCCAATTTCATAGATTGATTCAAGTAGAGGTATGCATCAATGGGGTGTATCCATTGAGTAGTGGAGCCAAGGGGTGATAGAGCTATTAAAAGTTGCCTAGGGTTGTTTCCATTCTTTTGGTCAAGGTCCTATGGTCATAACTCTTTTATCTCATCATTATATATGACCACGGTTGCCAGACGTCAAGAGTGTCCCTCTCGGCGTGAGCCATGGAGGATAAGAGGGAGGTCATGCCACATACCCAATACAGCTCGAGGGATGGCCAGGGAAGCGAGGAAGAGGGAAGGCTCAGATTTGAGGACAAATCCTTTCCAAGAAGGTGAGGATGATACGACCATGGAAGCCGTGCACCAGAGCTTGTACCTGCAGCTGTCTTCAATCAGTATTATGCCCGTCAAGATGACTTCCAAATGCTTTGAAACTGCCACAATTATCTTCGTCTTTGAGAGAGCTTCGCGTGGGTATATTACACGCCCCAATCGAAATTCGGAGGAGAGAGTTATGGACGATTTACTAAAGCCGCGCAGAACAGGCAGGGAGCTCCAAAAGGAACACCCGGGCGGGTGTTTTCACCATGAAAATCACCCGACCGGGTGAAAGTGTTGTGAAGCATTTCCAGATTCCAGAAGAAACACCCGGGCGGGTGTTTTCACCATGAAAATCACCCGACCGGGTGAAAGTGTTGTGAAGCATTTCCAGATTCCAGAAGAAACACCCGGGCGAGTGTTTTCATCATGAAAATCACCCGACCGGGTGAAAGTGTTGTGAAGCATTTCCAGATTCCAGAAGAAACACCCGGGCGGGTGTTTTGGACCGCACAATTCACCCGAGACTTAGTTTTTGTGGGCAATTTTCACATTTTGGGCTCTTAGTATAAATACCTTTTTGGTGTCATTTTTCATTCGAGATTAAGATAAGATTGTGATTAAGATATCTCTTTTGTGAGTTTTTCCTCTTTGAGGAATGTATCCAATTCCTTCCTTGAAGGTTGCTTGTCTCAATTTCATAGGTTGATTCAAGTAGAGGTATGCATCAATGGGGTGTATCCATTGAGTAGTGGAGCCAAGGGGTGATAGAGCTATTAAAAGTTGCCTAGGGTTGTTTCCATTCTTTTGGTCAAGGTCCTATGGTCATAACTCTTTTATCTCATCATTATATATGACCACGGTTGCTAGACGTCAAGAGTGTCCCTCTCGGCGTGAGCCATGGAGGATAAGAGGGAGGTCATGCCACATACCCAATACAGCTCGAGGGATGGCCAGGGAAGCGAGGAAGAGGGAAGGCTCAGATTTGAGGACAAATCCTTTCCAAGAAGGTGAGGATGATACGACCATGGAAGCCGTGCACCAAAGCTTGTACCTGCAGCTGTCTTCAATCAGTATTATGCCCGTCAAGATGACTTCCAAATTCTTTGAAACTGCCACAATTATCTTCGTCTTTGAGAGAGCATCGCGTGGGTATATTACACGCCCCAATCGGAGTTCGAAGGAGAGAGTTATGGACGATTTACTAAAGCCGCGCAGAACAGGCAGGGAGCTCCAGAAGGAACACCCGGGCGGGTGTTTTCACCATGAAAATCACCCGACCAGGTGAAAGTGTTGTGAAGCATTTCCAGATTCCAGAAGAAACACCCGGGCGGGTGTTTTGGACCGCACAATTCACCCGAGACTTAGTTTTTGTGGGCCTTTTTCACATTTTGGGCTCTTAGTATAAATACATTTTTGGTGTCATTTTTCATTCGAGATTAAGATAAGATTGTGATTAAGATATCTCTTTTGTGAGTTTTTCCTCTTTGAGGAATGTATCTAATTCCTTCCTTGAAGGTTGCTTGTCTGAATTTCATATATCGATTCAAGTAGAGGTATGCATCAATGGGGTGTATCCATTGAGTAGTGGAGCCAAGGGGTGATAGAGCTATTAAAAGTTGCCTAGGGTTGTTTCCATTCTTTTGGTCAAGGTCCTATGGTCATAACTCTTTTATCTCATCATTATATATGACCACGGTTGCCAGACGTCAAGAGTGTCCCTCTCGGCGTGAGCCATGGAGGATAAGAGGGAGGTCATGCCACATACCCAATACAGCTCGAGGGATGGCCAGGGAAGCGAGGAAGAGGGAAGGCTCAGATTTGAGGACAAATCCTTTCCAAGAAGGTGAGGATGATACGACCATGGAAGCCGTGCACCAGAGCTTGTACCTGCAGCTGTCTTCAATCAGTATTATGCCCGTCAAGATGACTTCCAAATGCTTTGAAACTGCCACAATTATCTTCGTCTTTGAGAGAGCTTCGCGTGGGTATATTACACGCCCCAATCGAAATTCGGAGGAGAGAGTTATGGACGATTTACTAAAGCCGCGCAGAACAGGCAGGGAGCTCCAAAAGGAACACCCGGGCGGGTGTTTTCACCATGAAAATCACCCGACCGGGTGAAAGTGTTGTGAAGCATTTCCAGATTCCAGAAGAAACACCCGGGCGGGTGTTTTCACCATGAAAATCACCCGACCGGGTGAAAGTGTTGTGAAGCATTTCCAGATTCCAGAAGAAACACCCGGGCGAGTGTTTTCATCATGAAAATCACCCGACCGGGTGAAAGTGTTGTGAAGCATTTCCAGATTCCAGAAGAAACACCCGGGCGGGTGTTTTGGACCGCACAATTCACCCGAGACTTAGTTTTTGTGGGCAATTTTCACATTTTGGGCTCTTAGTATAAATACCTTTTTGGTGTCATTTTTCATTCGAGATTAAGATAAGATTGTGATTAAGATATCTCTTTTGTGAGTTTTTCCTCTTTGAGGAATGTATCCAATTCCTTCCTTGAAGGTTGCTTGTCTCAATTTCATAGGTTGATTCAAGTAGAGGTATGCATCAATGGGGTGTATCCATTGAGTAGTGGAGCCAAGGGGTGATAGAGCTATTAAAAGTTGCCTAGGGTTGTTTCCATTCTTTTGGTCAAGGTCCTATGGTCATAACTCTTTTATCTCATCATTATATATGACCACGGTTGCTAGACGTCAAGAGTGTCCCTCTCGGCGTGAGCCATGGAGGATAAGAGGGAGGTCATGCCACATACCCAATACAGCTCGAGGGATGGCCAGGGAAGCGAGGAAGAGGGAAGGCTCAGATTTGAGGACAAATCCTTTCCAAGAAGGTGAGGATGATACGACCATGGAAGCCGTGCACCAAAGCTTGTACCTGCAGCTGTCTTCAATCAGTATTATGCCCGTCAAGATGACTTCCAAATTCTTTGAAACTGCCACAATTATCTTCGTCTTTGAGAGAGCATCGCGTGGGTATATTACACGCCCCAATCGGAGTTCGAAGGAGAGAGTTATGGACGATTTACTAAAGCCGCGCAGAACAGGCAGGGAGCTCCAGAAGGAACACCCGGGCGGGTGTTTTCACCATGAAAATCACCCGACCAGGTGAAAGTGTTGTGAAGCATTTCCAGATTCCAGAAGAAACACCCGGGCGGGTGTTTTGGACCGCACAATTCACCCGAGACTTAGTTTTTGTGGGCCTTTTTCACATTTTGGGCTCTTAGTATAAATACATTTTTGGTGTCATTTTTCATTCGAGATTAAGATAAGATTGTGATTAAGATATCTCTTTTGTGAGTTTTTCCTCTTTGAGGAATGTATCTAATTCCTTCCTTGAAGGTTGCTTGTCTGAATTTCATATATCGATTCAAGTAGAGGTATGCATCAATGGGGTGTATCCATTGAGTAGTGGAGCCAAGGGGTGATAGAGCTATTAAAAGTTGCCTAGGGTTGTTTCCATTCTTTTGGTCAAGGTCCTATGGTCATAACTCTTTTATCTCATCATTATATATGACCACGGTTGCCAGACGTCAAGAGTGTCCCTCTCGGCGTGAGCCATGGAGGATAAGAGGGAGGTCATGCCACATACCCAATACAGCTCGAGGGATGGCCAGGGAAGCGAGGAAGAGGGAAGGCTCAGATTTGAGGACAAATCCTTTCCAAGAAGGTGAGGATGATACGACCATGGAAGCCGTGCACCAAAGCTTGTACCTGCAGCTGTCTTCAATCAGTATTATGCCCGTCAAGATGACTTCCAAATGCTTTGAAACTGCCACAATTATCTTCGTCTTTGAGAGAGCTTCGCGTGGGTATATTACACGCCCCAATCGAAATTCGGAGGAGAGAGTTATGGACGATTTACTAAAGCCGCGCAGAACAGGCAGGGAGCTCCAAAAGGAACACCCGGGCGGGTGTTTTCACCATGAAAATCACCCGACCGGGTGAAAGTGTTGTGAAGCATTTCCAGATTCCAGAAGAAACACCCGGGCGGGTGTTTTCACCATGAAAATCACCCGACCGGGTGAAAGTGTTGTGAAGCATTTCCAGATTCCAGAAGAAACACCCGGGCG
The DNA here is from genome assembly GCF_029641045.1 of Salvia hispanica. NCBI lineage: Eukaryota > Viridiplantae > Streptophyta > Magnoliopsida > Lamiales > Lamiaceae > Salvia > Salvia hispanica. Next base: position 6,996,108 of record NC_142697.1, on the reverse strand, counting down.
AGTGTTTTCATCATGAAAATCACCCGACCGGGTGAAAGTGTTGTGAAGCATTTCCAGATTCCAGAAGAAACACCCGGGCGGGTGTTTTGGACCGCACAATTCACCCGAGACTTAGTTTTTGTGGGCAATTTTCACATTTTGGGCTCTTAGTATAAATACCTTTTTGGTGTCATTTTTCATTCGAGATTAAGATAAGATTGTGATTAAGATATCTCTTTTGTGAGTTTTTCCTCTTTGAGGAATGTATCCAATTCCTTCCTTGAAGGTTGCTTGTCTCAATTTCATAGGTTGATTCAAGTAGAGGTATGCATCAATGGGGTGTATCCATTGAGTAGTGGAGCCAAGGGGTGATAGAGCTATTAAAAGTTGCCTAGGGTTGTTTCCATTCTTTTGGTCAAGGTCCTATGGTCATAACTCTTTTATCTCATCATTATATATGACCACGGTTGCTAGACGTCAAGAGTGTCCCTCTCGGCGTGAGCCATGGAGGATAAGAGGGAGGTCATGCCACATACCCAAACAGCTCGAGGGATGGCCAGGGAAGCGAGGAAGAGGGAAGGCTCAGATTTGAGGACAAATCCTTTCCAAGAAGGTGAGGATGATACGACCATGGAAGCCGTGCACCAAAGCTTGTACCTGCAGCTGTCTTCAATCAGTATTATGCCCGTCAAGATGACTTCCAAATGCTTTGAAACTGCCACAATTATCTTCGTCTTTGAGAGAGCTTCGCGTGGGTATATTACACGCCCCAATCGGAGTTCGGAGGAGAGAGTTATGGACGATTTACTAAAGCCGCGCAGAACAGGCAGGGAGCTCCAGAAGGAACACCCGGGCGGGTGTTTTCACCATGAAAATCACCCGACCGGGTGAAAGTGTTGTGAAGCATTTCCAGATTCCAGAAGAAACACCCGGGCGGGTGTTTTGGACCGCACAATTCACCCGAGACTTAGTTTTTGTGGGCCTTTTTCACATTTTGGGCTCTTAGTATAAATACATTTTTGGTGTCATTTTTCATTCGAGATTAAGATAAGATTGTGATTAAGATATCTCTTTTGTGAGTTTTTCGTCTTTGAGGAATGTATCCAATTCCTTCCTTGAAGGTTGCTTGTCTCAATTTCATAGGTTGATTCAAGTAGAGGTATGCATCAATGGGGTGTATCCATTGAGTAGTGGAGCCAAGGGGTGATAGAGCTATTAAAAGTTGCCTAAGGTTGTTTCCATTCTTTTGGTCAAGGTCCTATGGTCAAAACTCTTTTATCTCATCATTATATATGACCACGGTTGCCAGACGTCAAGAGTGTCCCTCTCGGCGTGAGCCATGGAGGATAAGAGGGAGGTCATGCCACATAACCAATACAGCTCGAGGGATGGCCAGGGAAGCGAGGAAGAGGGAAGGCTCAGATTTGAGGACAAATACTTTCCAAGAAGGGGAGGATGATACGACCATGGAAGCCGTACACCAAAGCTTGTACCTGCAGCTGTCTTCAATCAGTATTATGCCCATTATGATGACTTCCAAATGCTTTGAAACTGCCACAATTATCTTCGTCTTTGAGAGAGCTTCGCGTGGGTATCTTACACACCCCAATCGGAGTTCGGAGGAGAGAGTTATGGACGATTTACTAAAGCCGCGCAGAACAGGCAGGGAGCTCCAGAAGAAACACCCGGGCGGGTGTTTTCACCATGAAAATCACCCGACCGGGTGAAAGTGTTGTGAAGCATTTCCAGATTCCAGAAGAAACACCCGGGCGGGTGTTTTCACCATGAAAATCACCCGACCGGGTGAAAGTGTTGTGAAGCATTTCCAGATTCCAGAAGAAACACCCGGGCGAGTGTTTTCATCATGAAAATCACCCGACCGGGTGAAAGTGTTGTGAAGCATTTCCAGATTCCAGAAGAAACATCCGGGCGGGTGTTTTGGACCGCACAATTCACCCGAGACTTAGTTTTTGTGGGCAATTTTCACATTTTGGGCTCTTAGTATAAATACCTTTTTGGTGTCATTTTTCATTCGAGATTAAGATAAGATTGTGATTAAGATATCTCTTTTGTGAGTTTTTCCTCTTTGAGGAATGTATCCAATTCCTTCCTTGAAGGTTGCTTGTCTGAATTTCATATATCGATTCAAGTAGAGGTATGCATCAATGGGGTGTATCCATTGAGTAGTGGAGCCAAGGGGTGATAGAGCTATTAAAAGTTGCCTAGGGTTGTTTCCATTCTTTTGGTCAAGGTCCTATGGTCATAACTCTTTTATCTCATCATTATATATGACCACGGTTGCCAGACGTCAAGAGTGTCCCTCTCGGCGTGAGCCATGGAGGATAAGAGGGAGGTCATGCCACATACCCAATACAGCTCGAGGGATGGCCAGGGAAGCGAGGAAGAGGGAAGGCTCAGATTTGAGGACAAATCCTTTCCAAGAAGGTGAGGATGATACGACCATGGAAGCCGTGCACCAAAGCTTGTACCTGCAGCTGTCTTCAATCAGTATTATGCCCGTCAAGATGACTTCCAAATGCTTTGAAACTGCCACAATTATCTTCGTCTTTGAGAGAGCTTCGCGTGGGTATATTACACGCCCCAATCGGAGTTCGGAGGAGAGAGTTATGGACGATTTACTAAAGCCGCGCAGAACAGGCAGGGAGCTCCAGAAGGAACACCCGGGCGGGTGTTTTCACCATGAAAATCACCCGACCGGGTGAAAGTGTTGTGAAGCATTTCCAGATTCCAGAAGAAACACCCGGGCGGGTGTTTTGGACCGCACAATTCACCCGAGACTTAGTTTTTGTGGGCCTTTTTCACATTTTGGGCTCTTAGTATAAATACATTTTTGGTGTCATTTTTCATTCGAGATTAAGATAAGATTGTGATTAAGATATCTCTTTTGTGAGTTTTTCCTCTTTGAGGAATGTATCCAATTCCTTCCTTGAAGGTTGCTTGTCTCAATTTCATAGGTTGATTCAAGTAGAGGTATGCATCAATGGGGTGTATCCATTGAGTAGTGGAGCCAAGGGGTGATAGAGCTATTAAAAGTTGCCTAAGGTTGTTTCCATTCTTTTGGTCAAGGTCCTATGGTCATAACTCTTTTATCTCATCATTATATATGACCACGGTTGCCAGACGTCAAGAGTGTCCCTCTCGGCGTGAGCCATGGAGGATAAGAGGGAGGTCATGCCACATAACCAATACAGCTCGAGGGATGGCCAGGGAAGCGAGGAAGAGGGAAGGCTCAGATTTGAGGACAAATCCTTTCCAAGAAGGGGAGGATGATACGACCATGGAAGCCGTACACCAAAGCTTGTACCTGCAGCTGTCTTCAATCAGTATTATGCCCGTTAAGATGACTTCCAAATGCTTTGAAACTGCCACAATTATCTTCGTCTTTGAGAGAGCTTCGCGTGGGTATCTTACACACCCCAATCGGAGTTCGGAGGAGAGAGTTATGGACGATTTACTAAAGCCGCGCAGAACAGGCAGGGAGCTCCAGAAGAAACACCCGGCCGGGTGTTTTCACCATGAAAATCACCCGACCGGGTGAAAGTGTTGTGAAGCATTTCCAGATTCCAGAAGAAACACCCGGCCGGGTGTTTTCACCATGAAAATCACCCGACCGGGTGAAAGTGTTGTGAAGCATTTCCAGATTCCAGAAGAAACACCCGGGCGAGTGTTTTCATCATGAAAATCACCCAACCGGGTGAAAGTGTTGTGAAGCATTTCCAGATTCCAGAAGAAACACCCGAGCGGGTGTTTTGGACCGCACAATTCACCCGAGACTTAGTTTTTGTGGGCAATTTTCACATTTTGGGCTCTTAGTATAAATACCTTTTTGGTGTCATTTTTCATTCGAGATTAAGATAAGATTGTGATTAAGATATCTCTTTTGTGAGTTTTTCCTCTTTGAGGAATGTATCCAATTCCTTCCTTGAAGGTTGCTTGTCTCAATTTCATAGGTTGATTCAAGTAGAGGTATGCATCAATGGGGTGTATCCATTGAGTAGTGGAGCCAAGGGGTGATAGAGCTATTAAAAGTTGCCTAGGGTTGTTTCCATTCTTTTGGTCAAGGTCCTATGGTCATAACTCTTTTATCTCATCATTATATATGACCACGGTTGCTAGACGTCAAGAGTGTCCCTCTCGGCGTGAGCCATGGAGGATAAGAGGGAGGTCATGCCACATACCAAATACAGCTCGAGGGATGGCCAGGGAAGCGAGGAAGAGGGAAGGGTCAGATTTGAGGACAAATCCTTTCCAAGAAGGGGAGGATGATACGACCATGGAAGCCGTACACCAAAGCTTGTACCTGCAGCTGTCTTCAATCAGTATTATGCCCGTTAAGATGACTTCCAAATGCTTTGAAACTGCCACAATTATCTTCGTCTTTGAGAGAGCTTCGCGTGGGTATCTTACACACCCCAATCGGAGTTCGGAGGAGAGAGTTATGGACGATTTACTAAAGCCGCGCAGAACAGGCAGGGAGCTCCAGAAGAAACACCCGGGCGGGTGTTTTCACCATGAAAATCACCCGACCGGGTGAATGTGTTGTGAAGCATTTCCAGATTCCAGAAGAAACACCCGGCCGGGTGTTTTCACCATGAAAATCACCCGACCGGGTGAAAGTGTTGTGAAGCATTTCCAGATTCCAGAAGAAACACCCGGGCGAGTGTTTTCATCATGAAAATCACCCAACCGGGTGAAAGTGTTGTGAAGCATTTCCAAATTCCAGAAGAAACACCCGAGCGGGTGTTTTGGACCGCACAATTCACCCGAGACTTAGTTTTTGTGGGCAATTTTCACATTTTGGGCTCTTAGTATAAATACCTTTTTGGTGTCATTTTTCATTCGAGATTAAGATAAGATTGTGATTAAGATATCTCTTTTGTGAGTTTTTCCTCTTTGAGGAATGTATCCAATTCCTTCCTTGAAGGTTGCTTGTCTCAATTTCATAGGTTGATTCAAGTAGAGGTATGCATCAATGGGGTGTATCCATTGAGTAGTGGAGCCAAGGGGTGATAGAGCTATTAAAAGTTGCCTAGGGTTGTTTCCATTCTTTTGGTCAAGGACCTATGGTCATAACTCTTTTATCTCATCATTAAATATGACCACGGTTGCCAGACGTCAAGAGTGTCCCTCTCGGCGTGAGCCATGGAGGATAAGAGGGAGGTCATGCCACATACCCAATACAGCTCGAGGGATGGCCAGGGAAGCGAGGAAGAGGGAAGGGTCAGATTTGAGGACAAATCCTTTCCAAGAAGGGGAGGATGATACGACCATGGAAGCCGTGCACCAAAGCTTGTACCTGCAGCTGTCTTCAATCAGTATTATGCCCGTCAAGATGACTTCCAAATGCTTTGAAACTGCCACAATTATCTTCGTCTTTGAGAGAGCTTCACGTGGGTATCTTACACGCCCCCAATCGGAGTTCGGAGGAGAGAGTTATGGACGATTTACTAAAGCCGCGCAGAACAGGCAGGGAGCTCCAGAAGGAACACCCGGGCGGGTGTTTTTACCATGAAAATCACCCGACCGGGTGAAAGTGTTGTGAAGCATTTCCAGATTCCAGAAGAAACACCCGGGCGGGTGTTTTGGACCGCACAATTCACCCGAGACTTAGTTTTTGTGGGCCTTTTTCACATTTTGGGCTCTTAGTATAAATACATTTTTGGTGTCATTTTTCATTCGAGATTAAGATAAGATTGTGATTAAGATATCTCTTTTGTGAGTTTTTCCTCTTTGAGGAATGTATCCAATTCCTTCCTTGAAGGTTGCTTGTCTCAATTTCATAGGTTGATTCAAGTAGAGGTATGCATCAATGGGGTGTATCCATTGAGTAGTGGAGCCAAGGGGTGATAGAGCTATTAAAAGTTGCCTAGGGTTGTTTCCATTCTTTTGGTCAAGGTCCTATGGTCATAACTCTTTTATCTCATCATTATATATGACCACGGTTGCCAGACGTCAAGAGTGTCCCTCTCGGCGTGAGCCATGGAGGATAAGAGGGAGGTCATTCCACATACCCAATGCAGCTCGAGGGATGGCCAGGGAAGCGAGGAAGAGGGAAGGCTCAGATTTGAGGACAAATCCTTTCCAAGAAGGGGAGGATGATACGACCATGGAAGCCGTACACCAAAGCTTGTACCTGCATCTGTCTTCAATCAGTATTATGCCCATCAAGATGACTTCCAAATGCTTTGAAACTGCCACAATTATCTTCGTCTTTGAGAGAGCTTCGCGTGGGTATCTTATACGCCCCAATCGGAGTTCGGAGGAGAGAGTTATGGACGATTTACTAAAGCCGCGCAGAACAGGCAGGGAGCTCCAGAAGAAACACCCGTGCGGGTGTTTTCACCATGAAAATCACCCGACCGGGTGAAAGTGTTGTGAAGCATTTCCAGATTCCAGAAGAAACACCCGGGCGGGTGTTTTGGACCGCACAATTCACCCGAGACTTAGTTTTTGTGGGCCTTTTTCACATTTTGGGCTCCTAGTATAAATACATTTTTGGTGTCATTTTCCATTCGAGATTAAGATAAGATTGTGATTAAGATATCTCTTTTGTGAGTATTTCCTCTTTGAGGAATGTATCCAATTCCTTCCTTGAAGGTTGCTTGTCTCAATTTCATAGGTTGATTCAAGTAGAGGTATGCATCAATGGGGTGTATCCATTGAGTAGTGGAGCCTAGGGGTGATAGAGCTATTAAAAGTTGCCTAGGGTTGTTTCCATTCTTTTGGTCAAGGTCCTATGATCATAACTCTTTTATCTCATCATTATATATGACCACGGTTGCCAGACGTCAAGAGTGTCCCTCTCGGCGTGAGCCATGGAGGATAAGAGGGAGGTCATGCCACATACCCAATACAGCTCGAGGGATGGCCAGGGAAGCGAGGAAGAGGGAAGGCTCAGATTTGAGGACAAATCCTTTCCAAGAAGGGGAGGATGATACGACCATGGAAGCCGTACACCAAAGCTTGTACCTGCATCTGTCTTCAATCAGTATTATGCCCATCAAGATGACTTCCAAATGCTTTGAAACTGCCACAATTATCTTCGTCTTTGAGAGAGCTTCGCGTGGGTATCTTACACGCCCCAATCGGAGTTCGGAGGAGAGAGTTATGGACGATTTACTAAAGCCGCGCAGAACAGGCAGGGAGCTCCAGAAGGAACACCCGGGCGGGTGTTTTCGCCATGAAAATCACCCGACCGGGTGAAAGTGTTATGAAGCATTTCCAGATTCCAGAAGAAACACCCGGGCGAGTGTTTTCATCATGAAAATCACCCGACCGGGTGAAAGTGTTGTGAAGCATTTCCAGATTCCGGAAGAAACACCCGGGCGGGTGTTTTGGACCGCACAATTCACCCGAGACTTAGTTTTTGTAGGCAATTTTCACATTTTGGGCTCTTAGTATAAATACCTTTTTGGTGTCATTTTTCATTCGAGATTAAGATAAGATTGTGATTAAGATATCTCTTTTGTGAGTTTTTCCTCTTTGAGGAATGTATCCAATTCCTTCCTTGAAGGTTGCTTGTCTCAATTTCATAGGTTGATTCAAGTAGAGGTATGCATCAATGGGGTATATCCATTGAGTAGTGGAGCCAATGGGTGATAGAGCTATTAAAAGTTGCCTAGGGTTGTTTCCATTCTTTTGGTCAAGGTCCTAAGGTCATAACTCTTTTATCTCATCATTATATATGACCACGGTTGCTAGACGTCAAGAGTGTCCCTCTCGGCGTGAGCCATGGAGGATAAGAGGGAGGTCATGCCACATACCCAATACAGCTCGAGGGATGGCCAGGGAAGCGAGGAAGAGGGAAGGCTCAGATTTGAGGACAAATCCTTTCCAAGAAGGGGAGGTTGATACGACCATGGAAGCCGTGCACCAAAGCTTTTACCTGCAGCTGTCTTCAATCAGTATTATGCCCGTCAAGATGACTTCCAAATGCTTTGAAACTGCCACAATTATCTTCGTCTTTGAGAGAGCTTCGCGTGGGTATATTACACGCCCCAATCGGAGTTCGGAGGAGAGAGTTATGGACGATTTACTAAAGCCGCGCAGAACAGGCAGGGAGCTCCAGAAGGAACACCCGGGCGGGTGTTTTCACCATGAAAATCACCCGACCGGGTGAAAGTGTTATGAAGCATTTCCAGATTCCAGAAGAAACACCCGGGCGAGTGTTTTCATCATGAAAATCACCCGACCGGGTGAAAGTGTTGTGAAGCATTTCCAGATTCCGGAAGAAACACCCGGGCGGGTGTTTTGGACCGCACAATTCACCCGAGACTTAGTTTTTGTAGGCAATTTTCACATTTTGGGCTCTTAGTATAAATACCTTTTTGGTGTCATTTTTCATTCGAGATTAAGATAAGATTGTGATTAAGATATCTCTTTTGTGAGTTTTTCCTCTTTGAGGAATGTATCCAATTCCTTCCTTGAAGGTTGCTTGTCTCAATTTCATAGGTTGATTCAAGTAGAGGTATGCATCAATGGGGTGTATCCATTGAGTAGTGGAGCCAATGGGTGATAGAGCTATTAAAAGTTGCCTAGGGTTGTTTCCATTCTTTTGGTCAAGGTCCTAAGGTCATAACTCTTTTATCTCATCATTATATATGACCACGGTTGCTAGACGTCAAGAGTGTCCCTCTCGGCGTGAGCCATGGAGGATAAGAGGGAGGTCATGCCACATACCCAATACAGCTCGAGGGATGGCCAGGGAAGCGAGGAAGAGGGAAGGCTCAGATTTGAGGTCAAATCCTTTCCAAGAAGGGGAGGTTGATACGACCATGGAAGCCGTGCACCAAAGCTTTTACCTGCAGCTGTCTTCAATCAGTATTATGCCCGTCAAGATGACTTCCAAATGCTTTGAAACTGCCACAATTATCTTCGTCTTTGAGAGAGCTTCGCGTGGGTATATTACACGCCCCAATCGGAGTTCGGAGGAGAGAGTTATGGACGATTTACTAAAGCCGCGCAGAACAGGCAGGGAGCTCCAGAAGGAACACCCGGGCGGGTGTTTTCACCATGAAAATCACCCGACCGGGTGAAAGTGTTATGAAGCATTTCCAGATTCCAGAAGAAACACCCGGGCGAGTGTTTTCATCATGAAAATCACCTGACCGGGTGAAAGTGTTGTGAAGCATTTCCAGATTCCGGAAGAAACACCCGGGCGGGTGTTTTGGACCGCACAATTCACCCGAGACTTAGTTTTTGTAGGCAATTTTCACATTTTGGGCTCTTAGTATAAATACCTTTTTGGTGTCATTTTTCATTCGAGATTAAGATAAGATTGTGATTAAGATATCTCTTTTGTGAGTTTTTCCTCTTTGAGGAATGTATCCAATTCCTTCCTTGAAGGTTGCTTGTCTCAATTTCATAGGTTGATTCAAGTAGAGGTATGCATCAATGGGGTGTATCCATTGAGTAGTGGAGCCAATGGGTGATAGAGCTATTAAAAGTTGCCTAGGGTTGTTTCCATTCTTTTGGTCAAGGTCCTAAGGTCATAACTCTTTTATCTCATCATTATATATGACCACGGTTGCTAGACGTCAAGAGTGTCCCTCTCGGCGTGAGCCATGGAGGATAAGAGGGAGGTCATGCCACATACCCAATACAGCTCGAGGGATGGCCAGGGAAGCGAGGAAGAGGGAAGGCTCAGATTTGAGGACAAATCCTTTCCAAGAAGGGGAGGTTGATACGACCATGGAAGCCGTGCACCAAAGCTTTTACCTGCAGCTGTCTTCAATCAGTATTATGCCCGTCAAGATGACTTCCAAATGCTTTGAAACTGCCACAATTATCTTCGTCTTTGAGAGAGCTTCGCGTGGGTATATTACACGCCCCAATCGGAGTTCGGAGGAGAGAGTTATGGACGATTTACTAAAGCCGCGCAGAACAGGCAGGGAGCTCCAGAAGGAACACCCGGGCGGGTGTTTTCACCATGAAAATCACCCGACCGGGTGAAAGTGTTATGAAGCATTTCCAGATTCCAGAAGAAACACCCGGGCGAGTGTTTTCATCATGAAAATCACCCGACCGGGTGAAAGTGTTGTGAAGCATTTCCAGATTCCGGAAGAAACACCCGGGCGGGTGTTTTGGACCGCACAATTCACCCGAGACTTAGTTTTTGTAGGCAATTTTCACATTTTGGGCTCTTAGTATAAATACCTTTTTGGTGTCATTTTTCATTCGAGATTAAGATAAGATTGTGATTAAGATATCTCTTTTGTGAGTTTTTCCTCTTTGAGGAATGTATCCAATTCCTTCCTTGAAGGTTGCTTGTCTCAATTTCATAGGTTGATTCAAGTAGAGGTATGCATCAATGGGGTATATCCATTGAGTAGTGGAGCCAATGGGTGATAGAGCTATTAAAAGTTGCCTAGGGTTGTTTCCATTCTTTTGGTCAAGGTCCTAAGGTCATAACTCTTTTATCTCATCATTATATATGACCACGGTTGCTAGACGTCAAGAGTGTCCCTCTCGGCGTGAGCCATGGAGGATAAGAGGGAGGTCATGCCACATACCCAATACAGCTCGAGGGATGGCCAGGGAAGCGAGGAAGAGGGAAGGCTCAGATTTGAGGACAAATCCTTTCCAAGAAGGGGAGGTTGATACGACCATGGAAGCCGTGCACCAAAGCTTTTACCTGCAGCTGTCTTCAATCAGTATTATGCCTGTCAAGATGACTTCCAAATGCTTTGAAACTGCCACAATTATCTTCGTCTTTGAGAGAGCTTCGCGTGGGTATATTACACGCCCCAATCGGAGTTCGGAGGAGAGAGTTATGGACGATTTACTAAAGCCGCGCAGAACAGGCAGGGAGCTCCAGAAGGAACACCCGGGCGGGTGTTTTCACCATGAAAATCACCCGACCGGGTGAAAGTGTTATGAAGCATTTCCAGATTCCAGAAGAAACACCCGGGCGAGTGTTTTCATCATGAAAATCACCCGACCGGGTGAAAGTGTTGTGAAGCATTTCCAGATTCCGGAAGAAACACCCGGGCGGGTGTTTTGGACCGCACAATTCACCCGAGACTTAGTTTTTGTAGGCAATTTTCACATTTTGGGCTCTTAGTATAAATACCTTTTTGGTGTCATTTTTCATTCGAGATTAAGATAAGATTGTGATTAAGATATCTCTTTTGTGAGTTTTTCCTCTTTGAGGAATGTATCCAATTCCTTCCTTGAAGGTTGCTTGTCTCAATTTCATAGGTTGATTCAAGTAGAGGTATGCATCAATGGGGTGTATCCATTGAGTAGTGGAGCCAATGGGTGATAGAGCTATTAAAAGTTGCCTAGGGTTGTTTCCATTCTTTTGGTCAAGGTCCTAAGGTCATAACTCTTTTATCTCATCATTATATATGACCACGGTTGCTAGACGTCAAGAGTGTCGCTCTCGGCGTGAGCCATGGAGGATAAGAGGGAGGTCATGCCACATACCCAATACAGCTCGAGGGATGGCCAGGGAAGCGAGGAAGAGGGAAGGCTCAGATTTGAGGTCAAATCCTTTCCAAGAAGGGGAGGTTGATACGACCATGGAAGCCGTGCACCAAAGCTTTTACCTGCAGCTGTCTTCAATCAGTATTATGCCCGTCAAGATGACTTCCAAATGCTTTGAAACTGCCACAATTATCTTCGTCTTTGAGAGAGCTTCGCGTGGGTATATTACACGCCCCAATCGGAGTTCGGAGGAGAGAGTTATGGACGATTTACTAAAGCCGCGCAGAACAGGCAGGGAGCTCCAGAAGGAACACCCGGGCGGGTGTTTTCACCATGAAAATCACCCGACCGGGTGAAAGTGTTATGAAGCATTTCCAGATTCCAGAAGAAACACCCGGGCGAGTGTTTTCATCATGAAAATCACCCGACCGGGTGAAAGTGTTGTGAAGCATTTCCAGATTCCGGAAGAAACACCCGGGCGGGTGTTTTGGACCGCACAATTCACCCGAGACTTAGTTTTTGTAGGCAATTTTCACATTTTGGGCTCTTAGTATAAATACCTTTTTGGTGTCATTTTTCATTCGAGATTAAGATAAGATTGTGATTAAGATATCTCTTTTGTGAGTTTTTCCTCTTTGAGGAATGTATCCAATTCCTTCCTTGAAGGTTGCTTGTCTCAATTTCATAGGTTGATTCAAGTAGAGGTATGCATCAATGGGGTGTATCCATTGAGTAGTGGAGCCAATGGGTGATAGAGCTATTAAAAGTTGCCTAGGGTTGTTTCCATTCTTTTGGTCAAGGTCCTAAGGTCATAACTCTTTTATCTCATCATTATATATGACCACGGTTGCTAGACGTCAAGAGTGTCCCTCTCGGCGTGAGCCATGGAGGATAAGAGGGAGGTCATGCCACATACCCAATACAGCTCGAGGGAAGGCCAGGGAAGCGAGGAAGAGGGAAGGCTCAGATTTGAGGACAAATCCTTTCCAAGAAGGGGAGGTTGATACGACCATGGAAGCCGTGCACCAAAGCTTTTACCTGCAGCTGTCTTCAATCAGTATTATGCCCGTCAAGATGACTTCCAAATGCTTTGAAACTGCCACAATTATCTTCGTCTTTGAGAGAGCTTCGCGTGGGTATATTACACGCCCCAATCGGAGTTCGGAGGAGAGAGTTATGGACGATTTACTAAAGCCGCGCAGAACAGGCAGGGAGCTCCAGAAGGAACACCCGGGCGGGTGTTTTCGCCATGAAAATCACCCGACCGGGTGAAAGTGTTATGAAGCATTTCCAGATTCCAGAAGAAACACCCGGGCGAGTGTTTTCATCATGAAAATCACCCGACCGGGTGAAAGTGTTGTGAAGCATTTCCAGATTCCGGAAGAAACACCCGGGCGGGTGTTTTGGACCGCACAATTCACCCGAGACTTAGTTTTTGTAGGCAATTTTCACATTTTGGGCTCTTAGTATAAATACCTTTTTGGTGTCATTTTTCATTCGAGATTAAGATAAGATTGTGATTAAGATATCTCTTTTGTGAGTTTTTCCTCTTTGAGGAATGTATCCAATTCCTTCCTTGAAGGTTGCTTGTCTCAATTTCATAGGTTGATTCAAGTAGAGGTATGCATCAATGGGGTGTATCCATTGAGTAGTGGAGCCAATGGGTGATAGAGCTATTAAAAGTTGCCTAGGGTTGTTTCCATTCTTTTGGTCAAGGTCCTAAGGTCATAACTCTTTTATCTCATCATTATATATGACCACGGTTGCTAGACGTCAAGAGTGTCGCTCTCGGCGTGAGCCATGGAGGATAAGAGGGAGGTCATGCCACATACCCAATACAGCTCGAGGGATGGCCAGGGAAGCGAGGAAGAGGGAAGGCTCAGATTTGAGGACAAATCCTTTCCAAGAAGGAGAGGTTGATACGACCATGGAAGCCGTGCACCAAAGCTTTTACCTGCAGCTGTCTTCAATCAGTATTATGCCCGTCAAGATGACTTCCAAATGCTTTGAAACTACCACAATTATCTTCGTCTTTGAGAGAGCTTCGCGTGGGTATATTACACGCCCCAATCGGAGTTCGGAGGAGAGAGTTATGGACGATTTACTAAAGCCGCGCAGAACAGGCAGGGAGCTCCAGAAGGAACACCCGGGCGGGTGTTTTCACCATGAAAATCACCCGACCGGGTGAAAGTGTTATGAAGCGTTTCCAGATTCCAGAAGAAACACCCGGGCGAGTGTTTTCATCATGAAAATCACCCGACCGGGTGAAAGTGTTGTGAAGCATTTCCAGATTCCGGAAGAAACACCCGGGCGGGTGTTTTGGACCGCACAATTCACCCGAGACTTAGTTTTTGTAGGCAATTTTCACATTTTGGGCTCTTAGTATAAATACCTTTTTGGTGTCATTTTTCATTCGAGATTAAGATAAGATTGTGATTAAGATATCTCTTTTGTGAGTTTTTCCTCTTTGAGGAATGTATCCAATTCCTTCCTTGAAGGTTGCTTGTCTCAATTTCATAGGTTGATTCAAGTAGAGGTATGCATCAATGGGGTGTATCCATTGAGTAGTGGAGCCAATGGGTGATAGAGCTATTAAAAGTTGCCTAGGGTTGTTTCCATTCTTTTGGTCAAGGTCCTAAGGTCATAACTCTTTTATCTCATCATTATATATGACCACGGTTGCTAGACGTCAAGAGTGTCCCTCTCGGCGTGAGCCATGGAGGATAAGAGGGAGGTCATGCCACATACCCAATACAGCTCGAGGGAAGGCCAGGGAAGCGAGGAAGAGGGAAGGCTCAGATTTGAGGACAAATCCTTTCCAAGAAGGGGAGGTTGATACGACCATGGAAGCCGTGCACCAAAGCTTTTACCTGCAGCTGTCTTCAATCAGTATTATGCCCGTCAAGATGACTTCCAAATGCTTTGAAACTGTCACAATTATCTTCGTCTTTGAGAGAGCTTCGCGTGGGTATATTACACGCCCCAATCGGAGTTCGGAGGAGAGAGTTATGGACGATTTACTAAAGCCGCGCAGAACAGGCAGGGAGCTCCAGAAGGAACACCCGGGCGGGTGTTTTCGCCATGAAAATCACCCGACCGGGTGAAAGTGTTATGAAGCATTTCCAGATTCCAGAAGAAACACCCGGGCGAGTGTTTTCATCATGAAAATCACCCGACCGGGTGAAAGTGTTGTGAAGCATTTCCAGATTCCGGAAGAAACACCCGGGCGGGTGTTTTGGACCGCACAATTCACCCGAGACTTAGTTTTTGTAGGCAATTTTCACATTTTGGGCTCTTAGTATAAATACCTTTTTGGTGTCATTTTTCATTCGAGATTAAGATAAGATTGTGATTAAGATATCTCTTTTGTGAGTTTTTCCTCTTTGAGGAATGTATCCAATTCCTTCCTTGAAGGTTGCTTGTCTCAATTTCATAGGTTGATTCAAGTAGAGGTATGCATCAATGGGGTGTATCCATTGAGTAGTGGAGCCAATGGGTGATAGAGCTATTAAAAGTTGCCTAGGGTTGTTTCCATTCTTTTGGTCAAGGTCCTAAGGTCATAACTCTTTTATCTCATCATTATATATGACCACGGTTGCTAGACGTCAAGAGTGTCCCTCTCGGCGTGAGCCATGGAGGATAAGAGGGAGGTCATGCCACATACCCAATACAGCTCGAGGGATGGCCAGGGAAGCGAGGAAGAGGGAAGGCTCAGATTTGAGGACAAATCCTTTCCAAGAAGGGGAGGTTGATACGACCATGGAAGCCGTGCACCAAAGCTTTTACCTGCAGCTGTCTTCAATCAGTATTATGCCCGTCAAGATGACTTCCAAATGCTTTGAAACTGCCACAATTATCTTCGTCTTTGAGAGAGCTTCGCGTGGGTATATTACACGCCCCAATCGGAGTTCGGAGGAGAGAGTTATGGACGATTTACTAAAGCCGCGCAGAACAGGCAGGGAGCTCCAGAAGGAACACCCGGGCGGGTGTTTTCGCCATGAAAATCACCCGACCGGGTGAAAGTGTTATGAAGCATTTCCAGATTCCAGAAGAAACACCCGGGCGAGTGTTTTCATCATGAAAATCACCCGACCGGGTGAAAGTGTTGTGAAGCATTTCCAGATTCCGGAAGAAACACCCGGGCGGGTGTTTTGGACCGCACAATTCACCCGTGACTTAGTTTTTGTAGGCAATTTTCACATTTTGGGCTCTTAGTATAAATACCTTTTTGGTGTCATTTTTCATTCGAGATTAAGATAAGATTGTGATTAAGATATCTCTTTTGTGAGTTTTTCCTCTTTGAGGAATGTATCCAATTCCTTCCTTGAAGGTTGCTTGTCTCAATTTCATAGGTTGATTCAAGTAGAGGTATGCATCAATGGGGTGTATCCATTGAGTAGTGGAGCCAATGGGTGATAGAGCTATTAAAAGTTGCCTAGGGTTGTTTCCATTCTTTTGGTCAAGGTCCTAAGGTCATAACTCTTTTATCTCATCATTATATATGACCACGGTTGCTAGACGTCAAGAGTGTCCCTCTCGGCGTGAGCCATGGAGGATAAGAGGGAGGTCATGCCACATACCCAATACAGCTCGAGGGATGGCCAGGGAAGCGAGGAAGAGGGAAGGCTCAGATTTGAGGACAAATCCTTTCCAAGAAGGAGAGGTTGATACGACCATGGAAGCCGTGCACCAAAGCTTTTACCTGCAGCTGTCTTCAATCAGTATTATGCCCGTCAAGATGACTTCCAAATGCTTTGAAACTACCACAATTATCTTCGTCTTTGAGAGAGCTTCGCGTGGGTATATTACACGCCCCAATCGGAGTTCGGAGGAGAGAGTTATGGACGATTTACTAAAGCCGCGCAGAACAGGCAGGGAGCTCCAGAAGGAACACCCGGGCGGGTGTTTTCACCATGAAAATCACCCGACCGGGTGAAAGTGTTATGAAGCATTTCCAGATTCCAGAAGAAACACCCGGGCGAGTGTTTTCATCATGAAAATCACCCGACCGGGTGAAAGTGTTGTGAAGCATTTCCAGATTCCGGAAGAAACACCCGGGCGGGTGTTTTGGACCGCACAATTCACCCGAGACTTAGTTTTTGTAGGCAATTTTCACATTTTGGGCTCTTAGTATAAATACCTTTTTGGTGTCATTTTTCATTCGAGATTAAGATAAGATTGTGATTAAGATATCTCTTTTGTGAGTTTTTCCTCTTTGAGGAATGTATCCAATTCCTTCCTTGAAGGTTGCTTGTCTCAATTTCATAGGTTGATTCAAGTAGAGGTATGCATCAATGGGGTGTATCCATTGAGTAGTGGAGCCAATGGGTGATAGAGCTATTAAAAGTTGCCTAGGGTTGTTTCCATTCTTTTGGTCAAGGTCCTAAGGTCATAACTCTTTTATCTCATCATTATATATGACCACGGTTGCTAGACGTCAAGAGTGTCCCTCTCGGCGTGAGCCATGGAGGATAAGAGGGAGGTCATGCCACATACCCAATACAGCTCGAGGGAAGGCCAGGGAAGCGAGGAAGAGGGAAGGCTCAGATTTGAGGACAAATCCTTTCCAAGAAGGGGAGGTTGATACGACCATGGAAGCCGTGCACCAAAGCTTTTACCTGCAGCTGTCTTCAATCAGTATTATGCCCGTCAAGATGACTTCCAAATGCTTTGAAACTGCCACAATTATCTTCGTCTTTGAGAGAGCTTCGCGTGGGTATATTACACGCCCCAATCGGAGTTCGGAGGAGAGAGTTATGGACGATTTACTAAAGCCGCGCAGAACAGGCAGGGAGCTCCAGAAGGAACACCCGGGCGGGTGTTTTCGCCATGAAAATCACCCGACCGGGTGAAAGTGTTATGAAGCATTTCCAGATTCCAGAAGAAACACCCGGGCGAGTGTTTTCATCATGAAAATCACCCGACCGGGTGAAAGTGTTGTGAAGCATTTCCAGATTCCGGAAGAAACACCCGGGCGGGTGTTTTGGACCGCACAATTCACCCGAGACTTAGTTTTTGTAGGCAATTTTCACATTTTGGGCTCTTAGTATAAATACCTTTTTGGTGTCATTTTTCATTCGAGATTAAGATAAGATTGTGATTAAGATATCTCTTTTGTGAGTTTTTCCTCTTTGAGGAATGTATCCAATTCCTTCCTTGAAGGTTGCTTGTCTCAATTTCATAGGTTGATTCAAGTAGAGGTATGCATCAATGGGGTGTATCCATTGAGTAGTGGAGCCAATGGGTGATAGAGCTATTAAAAGTTGCCTAGGGTTGTTTCCATTCTTTTGGTCAAGGTCCTAAGGTCATAACTCTTTTATCTCATCATTATATATGACCACGGTTGCTAGACGTCAAGAGTGTCCCTCTCGGCGTGAGCCATGGAGGATAAGAGGGAGGTCATGCCACATACCCAATACAGCTCGAGGGATGGCCAGGGAAGCGAGGAAGAGGGAAGGCTCAGATTTGAGGACAAATCCTTTCCAAGAAGGGGAGGTTGATACGACCATGGAAGCCGTGCACCAAAGCTTTTACCTGCAGCTGTCTTCAATCAGTATTATGCCCGTCAAGATGACTTCCAAATGCTTTGAAACTGCCACAATTATCTTCGTCTTTGAGAGAGCTTCGCGTGGGTATATTACACGCCCCAATCGGAGTTCGGAGGAGAGAGTTATGGACGATTTACTAAAGCCGCGCAGAACAGGCAGGGAGCTCCAGAAGGAACACCCGGGCGGGTGTTTTCGCCATGAAAATCACCCGACCGGGTGAAAGTGTTATGAAGCATTTCCAGATTCCAGAAGAAACACCCGGGCGAGTGTTTTCATCATGAAAATCACCCGACCGGGTGAAAGTGTTGTGAAGCATTTCCAGATTCCGGAAGAAACACCCGGGCGGGTGTTTTGGACCGCACAATTCACCCGTGACTTAGTTTTTGTAGGCAATTTTCACATTTTGGGCTCTTAGTATAAATACCTTTTTGGTGTCATTTTTCATTCGAGATTAAGATAAGATTGTGATTAAGATATCTCTTTTGTGAGTTTTTCCTCTTTGAGGAATGTATCCAATTCCTTCCTTGAAGGTTGCTTGTCTCAATTTCATAGGTTGATTCAAGTAGAGGTATGCATCAATGGGGTGTATCCATTGAGTAGTGGAGCCAATGGGTGATAGAGCTATTAAAAGTTGCCTAGGGTTGTTTCCATTCTTTTGGTCAAGGTCCTAAGGTCATAACTCTTTTATCTCATCATTATATATGACCACGGTTGCTAGACGTCAAGAGTGTCCCTCTCGGCGTGAGCCATGGAGGATAAGAGGGAGGTCATGCCACATACCCAATACAGCTCGAGGGATGGCCAGGGAAGCGAGGAAGAGGGAAGGCTCAGATTTGAGGACAAATCCTTTCCAAGAAGGGGAGGTTGATACGACCATGGAAGCCGTGCACCAAAGCTTTTACCTGCAGCTGTCTTCAATCAGTATTATGCCCGTCAAGATGACTTCCAAATGCTTTGAAACTGCCACAATTATCTTCGTCTTTGAGAGAGCTTCGCGTGGGTATATTACACGCCCCAATCGGAGTTCGGAGGAGAGAGTTATGGACGATTTACTAAAGCCGCGCAGAACAGGCAGGGAGCTCCAGAAGGAACACCCGGGCGGGTGTTTTCGCCATGAAAATCACCCGACCGGGTGAAAGTGTTATGAAGCATTTCCAGATTCCAGAAGAAACACCCGGGCGAGTGTTTTCATCATGAAAATCACCCGACCGGGTGAAAGTGTTGTGAAGCATTTCCAGATTCCGGAAGAAACACCCGGGCGGGTGTTTTGGACCGCACAATTCACCCGTGACTTAGTTTTTGTAGGCAATTTTCACATTTTGGGCTCTTAGTATAAATACCTTTTTGGTGTCATTTTTCATTCGAGATTAAGATAAGATTGTGATTAAGATATCTCTTTTGTGAGTTTTTCCTCTTTGAGGAATGTATCCAATTCCTTCCTTGAAGGTTGCTTGTCTCAATTTCATAGGTTGATTCAAGTAGAGGTATGCATCAATGGGGTGTATCCATTGAGTAGTGGAGCCAATGGGTGATAGAGCTATTAAAAGTTGCCTAGGGTTGTTTCCATTCTTTTGGTCAAGGTCCTAAGGTCATAACTCTTTTATCTCATCATTATATATGACCACGGTTGCTAGACGTCAAGAGTGTCCCTCTCGGCGTGAGCCATGGAGGATAAGAGGGAGGTCATGCCACATACCCAATACAGCTCGAGGGATGGCCAGGGAAGCGAGGAAGAGGGAAGGCTCAGATTTGAGGACAAATCCTTTCCAAGAAGGGGAGGTTGATACGACCATGGAAGCCGTGCACCAAAGCTTTTACCTGCAGCTGTCTTCAATCAGTATTATGCCCGTCAAGATGACTTCCAAATGCTTTGAAACTGCCACAATTATCTTCGTCTTTGAGAGAGCTTCGCGTGGGTATATTACACGCCCCAATCGGAGTTCGGAGGAGAGAGTTATGGACGATTTACTAAAGCCGCGCAGAACAGGCAGGGAGCTCCAGAAGGAACACCCGGGCGGGTGTTTTCACCATGAAAATCACCCGACCGGGTGAAAGTGTTATGAAGCATTTCCAGATTCCAGAAGAAACACCCGGGCGAGTGTTTTCATCATGAAAATCACCCGACCGGGTGAAAGTGTTGTGAAGCATTTCCAGATCCCGGAAGAAACACCCGGGCGGGTGTTTTGGACCGCACAATTCACCCGAGACTTAGTTTTTGTAGGCAATTTTCACATTTTGGGCTCTTAGTATAAATACCTTTTTGGTGTCATTTTTCATTCGAGATTAAGATAAGATTGTGATTAAGATATCTCTTTTGTGAGTTTTTCCTCTTTGAGGAATGTATCCAATTCCTTCCTTGAAGGTTGCTTGTCTCAATTTCATAGGTTGATTCAAGTAGAGGTATGCATCAATGGGGTGTATCCATTGAGTAGTGGAGCCAATGGGTGATAGAGCTATTAAAAGTTGCCTAGGGTTGTTTCCATTCTTTTGGTCAAGGTCCTAAGGTCATAACTCTTTTATCTCATCATTATATATGACCACGGTTGCTAGACGTCAAGAGTGTCCCTCTCGGCGTGAGCCATGGAGGATAAGAGGGAGGTCATGCCACATACCCAATACAGCTCGAGGGATGGCCAGGGAAGCGAGGAAGAGGGAAGGCTCAGATTTGAGGACAAATCCTTTCCAAGAAGGGGAGGTTGATACGACCATGGAAGCCGTGCACCAAAGCTTTTACCTGCAGCTGTCTTCAATCAGTATTATGCCCGTCAAGATGACTTCCAAATGCTTTGAAACTGCCACAATTATCTTTGTCTTTGAGAGAGCTTCGCGTGGGTATATTACACGCCCCAATCGGAGTTCGGAGGAGTGAGTTATGGACGATTTACTAAAGCCGCGCAGAACAGGCAGGGAGCTCCAGAAGGAACACCCGGGCGGGTGTTTTCGCCATGAAAATCACCCGACCGGGTGAAAGTGTTATGAAGCATTTCCAGATTCCAGAAGAAACACCCGGGCGAGTGTTTTCATCATGAAAATCACCCGACCGGGTGAAAGTGTTGTGAAGCATTTCCAGATTCCGGAAGAAACACCCGGGCGGGTGTTTTGGACCGCACAATTCACCCGAGACTTAGTTTTTGTAGGCAATTTTCACATTTTGGGCTCTTAGTATAAATACCTTTTTGGTGTCATTTTTCATTCGAGATTAAGATAAGATTGTGATTAAGATATCTCTTTTGTGAGTTTTTCCTCTTTGAGGAATGTATCCAATTCCTTCCTTGAAGGTTGCTTGTCTCAATTTCATAGGTTGATTCAAGTAGAGGTATGCATCAATGGGGTGTATCCATTGAGTAGTGGAGCCAATGGGTGATAGAGCTATTAAAAGTTGCCTAGGGTTGTTTCCATTCTTTTGGTCAAGGTCCTAAGGTCATAACTCTTTTATCTCATCATTATATATGACCACGGTTGCTAGACGTCAAGAGTGTCCCTCTCGGCGTGAGCCATGGAGGATAAGAGGGAGGTCATGCCACATACCCAATACAGCTCGAGGGATGGCCAGGGAAGCGAGGAAGAGGGAAGGCTCAGATTTGAGGACAAATCCTTTCCAAGAAGGGGAGGTTGATACGACCATGGAAGCCGTGCACCAAAGCTTTTACCTGCAGCTGTCTTCAATCAGTATTATGCCCGTCAAGATGACTTCCAAATGCTTTGAAACTGCCACAATTATCTTCGTCTTTGAGAGAGCTTCGCGTGGGTATATTACACGCCCCAATCGGAGTTCGGAGGAGAGAGTTATGGACGATTTACTAAAGCCGCGCAGAACAGGCAGGGAGCTCCAGAAGGAACACCCGGGCGGGTGTTTTCGCCATGAAAATCACCCGACCGGGTGAAAGTGTTATGAAGCATTTCCAGATTCCAGAAGAAACACCCGGGCGAGTGTTTTCATCATGAAAATCACCCGACCGGGTGAAAGTGTTGTGAAGCATTTCCAGATTCCGGAAGAAACACCCGGGCGGGTGTTTTGGACCGCACAATTCACCCGAGACTTAGTTTTTGTAGGCAATTTTCACATTTTGGGCTCTTAGTATAAATACCTTTTTGGTGTCATTTTTCATTCGAGATTAAGATAAGATTGTGATTAAGATATCTCTTTTGTGAGTTTTTCCTCTTTGAGGAATGTATCCAATTCCTTCCTTGAAGGTTGCTTGTCTCAATTTCATAGGTTGATTCAAGTAGAGGTATGCATCAATGGGGTGTATCCATTGAGTAGTGGAGCCAATGGGTGATAGAGCTATTAAAAGTTGCCTAGGGTTGTTTCCATTCTTTTGGTCAAGGTCCTAAGGTCATAACTCTTTTATCTCATCATTATATATGACCACGGTTGCTAGACGTCAAGAGTGTCCCTCTCGGCGTGAGCCATGGAGGATAAGAGGGAGGTCATGCCACATACCCAATACAGCTCGAGGGATGGCCAGGGAAGCGAGGAAGAGGGAAGGCTCAGATTTGAGGACAAATCCTTTCCAAGAAGGGGAGGTTGATACGACCATGGAAGCCGTGCACCAAAGCTTTTACCTGCAGCTGTCTTCAATCAGTATTATGCCCGTCAAGATGACTTCCAAATGCTTTGAAACTGCCACAATTATCTTCGTCTTTGAGAGAGCTTCGCGTGGGTATATTACACGCCCCAATCGGAGTTCGGAGGAGAGAGTTATGGACGATTTACTAAAGCCGCGCAGAACAGGCAGGGAGCTCCAGAAGGAACACCCGGGCGGGTGTTTTCACCATGAAAATCACCCGACCGGGTGAAAGTGTTATGAAGCATTTCCAGATTCCAGAAGAAACACCCGGGCGAGTGTTTTCATCATGAAAATCACCCGACCGGGTGAAAGTGTTGTGAAGCATTTCCAGATTCCGGAAGAAACACCCGGGCGGGTGTTTTGGACCGCACAATTCACCCGAGACTTAGTTTTTGTAGGCAATTTTCACATTTTGGGCTCTTAGTATAAATACCTTTTTGGTGTCATTTTTCATTCGAGATTAAGATAAGATTGTGATTAAGATATCTCTTTTGTGAGTTTTTCCTCTTTGAGGAATGTATCCAATTCCTTCCTTGAAGGTTGCTTGTCTCAATTTCATAGGTTGATTCAAGTAGAGGTATGCATCAATGGGGTGTATCCATTGAGTAGTGGAGCCAATGGGTGATAGAGCTATTAAAAGTTGCCTAGGGTTGTTTCCATTCTTTTGGTCAAGGTCCTAAGGTCATAACTCTTTTATCTCATCATTATATATGACCACGGTTGCTAGACGTCAAGAGTGTCCCTCTCGGCGTGAGCCATGGAGGATAAGAGGGAGGTCATGCCACATACCCAATACAGCTCGAGGGATGGCCAGGGAAGCGAGGAAGAGGGAAGGCTCAGATTTGAGGACAAATCCTTTCCAAGAAGGGGAGGTTGATACGACCATGGAAGCCGTGCACCAAAGCTTTTACCTGCAGCTGTCTTCAATCAGTATTATGCCCGTCAAGATGACTTCCAAATGCTTTGAAACTGCCACAATTATCTTCGTCTTTGAGAGAGCTTCGCGTGGGTATATTACACGCCCCAATCGGAGTTCGGAGGAGAGAGTTATGGACGATTTACTAAAGCCGCGCAGAACAGGCAGGGAGCTCCAGAAGGAACACCCGGGCGGGTGTTTTCACCATGAAAATCACCCGACCGGGTGAAAGTGTTATGAAGCATTTCCAGATTCCAGAAGAAACACCCGGGCGAGTGTTTTCATCATGAAAATCACCCGACCGGGTGAAAGTGTTGTGAAGCATTTCCAGATTCCGGAAGAAACACCCGGGCGGGTGTTTTGGACCGCACAATTCACCCGAGACTTAGTTTTTGTAGGCAATTTTCACATTTTGGGCTCTTAGTATAAATACCTTTTTGGTGTCATTTTTCATTCGAGATTAAGATAAGATTGTGATTAAGATATCTCTTTTGTGAGTTTTTCCTCTTTGAGGAATGTATCCAATTCCTTCCTTGAAGGTTGCTTGTCTCAATTTCATAGGTTGATTCAAGTAGAGGTATGCATCAATGGGGTGTATCCATTGAGTAGTGGAGCCAATGGGTGATAGAGCTATTAAAAGTTGCCTAGGGTTGTTTCCATTCTTTTGGTCAAGGTCCTAAGGTCATAACTCTTTTATCTCATCATTATATATGACCACGGTTGCTAGACGTCAAGAGTGTCCCTCTCGGCGTGAGCCATGGAGGATAAGAGGGAGGTCATGCCACATACCCAATACAGCTCGAGGGATGGCCAGGGAAGCGAGGAAGAGGGAAGGCTCAGATTTGAGGACAAATCCTTTCCAAGAAGGGGAGGTTGATACGACCATGGAAGCCGTGCACCAAAGCTTTTACCTGCAGCTGTCTTCAATCAGTATTATGCCCGTCAAGATGACTTCCAAATGCTTTGAAACTGCCACAATTATCTTCGTCTTTGAGAGAGCTTCGCGTGGGTATATTACACGCCCCAATCGGAGTTCGGAGGAGAGAGTTATGGACGATTTACTAAAGCCGCGCAGAACAGGCAGGGAGCTCCAGAAGGAACACCCGGGCGAGTGTTTTCACCATGAAAATCACCCGACCGGGTGAAAGTGTTATGAAGCATTTCCAGATTCCAGAAGAAACACCCGGGCGAGTGTTTTCATCATGAAAATCACCCGACCGGGTGAAAGTGTTGTGAAGCATTTCCAGATTCCGGAAGAAACACCCGGGCGGGTGTTTTGGACCGCACAATTCACCCGAGACTTAGTTTTTGTAGGCAATTTTCACATTTTGGGCTCTTAGTATAAATACCTTTTTGGTGTCATTTTTTATTCGAGATTAAGATAAGATTGTGATTAAGATATCTCTTTTGTGAGTATTTCCTCTTTGAGGAATGTATCCAATTCCTTCCTTGAAGGTTGCTTGTCTCAATTTCATAGGTTGATTCAAGTAGAGGTATGCATCAATGGGGTGTATCCATTGAGTAGTGGAGCCAATGGGTGATAGAGCTATTAAAAGTTGCCTAGGGTTGTTTCCATTCTTTTGGTCAAGGTCCTAAGGTCATAACTCTTTTATCTCATCATTATATATGACCACGGTTGCTAGACGTCAAGAGTGTCCCTCTCGGCGTGAGCCATGGAGGATAAGAGGGAGGTCATGCCACATACCCAATACAGCTCGAGGGATGGCCAGGGAAGCGAGGAAGAGGGAAGGCTCAGATTTGAGGACAAATCCTTTCCAAGAAGGGGAGGTTGATACGACCATGGAAGCCGTGCACCAAAGCTTTTACCTGCAGCTGTCTTCAATCAGTATTATGCCCGTCAAGATGACTTCCAAATGCTTTGAAACTGCCACAATTATCTTCGTCTTTGAGAGAGCTTCGCGTGGGTATATTACACGCCCCAATCGGAGTTCGGAGGAGAGAGTTATGGACGATTTACTAAAGCCGCGCAGAACAGGCAGGGAGCTCCAGAAGGAACACCCGGGCGGGTGTTTTCGCCATGAAAATCACCCGACCGGGTGAAAGTGTTATGAAGCATTTCCAGATTCCAGAAGAAACACCCGGGCGAGTGTTTTCATCATGAAAATCACCCGACCGGGTGAAAGTGTTGTGAAGCATTTCCAGATTCCGGAAGAAACACCCGGGCGGGTGTTTTGGACCGCACAATTCACCCGAGACTTAGTTTTTGTAGGCAATTTTCACATTTTGGGCTCTTAGTATAAATACCTTTTTGGTGTCATTTTTCATTCGAGATTAAGATAAGATTGTGATTAAGATATCTCTTTTGTGAGTTTTTCCTCTTTGAGGAATGTATCCAATTCCTTCCTTGAAGGTTGCTTGTCTCAATTTCATAGGTTGATTCAAGTAGAGGTATGCATCAATGGGGTGTATCCATTGAGTAGTGGAGCCAATGGGTGATAGAGCTATTAAAAGTTGCCTAGGGTTGTTTCCATTCTTTTGGTCAAGGTCCTAAGGTCATAACTCTTTTATCTCATCATTATATATGACCACGGTTGCTAGACGTCAAGAGTGTCCCTCTCGGCGTGAGCCATGGAGGATAAGAGGGAGGTCATGCCACATACCCAATACAGCTCGAGGGATGGCCAGGGAAGCGAGGAAGAGGGAAGGCTCAGATTTGAGGACAAATCCTTTCCAAGAAGGGGAGGTTGATACGACCATGGAAGCCGTGCACCAAAGCTTTTACCTGCAGCTGTCTTCAATCAGTATTATGCCCGTCAAGATGACTTCCAAATGCTTTGAAACTGCCACAATTATCTTCGTCTTTGAGAGAGCTTCGCGTGGGTATATTACACGCCCCAATCGGAGTTCGGAGGAGAGAGTTATGGACGATTTACTAAAGCCGCGCAGAACAGGCAGGGAGCTCCAGAAGGAACACCCGGGCGGGTGTTTTCACCATGAAAATCACCCGACCGGGTGAAAGTGTTATGAAGCATTTCCAGATTCCAGAAGAAACACCCGGGCGAGTGTTTTCATCATGAAAATCACCCGACCGGGTGAAAGTGTTGTGAAGCATTTCCAGATTCCGGAAGAAACACCCGGGCGGGTGTTTTGGACCGCACAATTCACCCGAGACTTAGTTTTTGTAGGCAATTTTCACATTTTGGGCTCTTAGTATAAATACCTTTTTGGTGTCATTTTTCATTCGAGATTAAGATAAGATTGTGATTAAGATATCTCTTTTGTGAGTTTTTCCTCTTTGAGGAATGTATCCAATTCCTTCCTTGAAGGTTGCTTGTCTCAATTTCATAGGTTGATTCAAGTAGAGGTATGCATCAATGGGGTGTATCCATTGAGTAGTGGAGCCAATGGGTGATAGAGCTATTAAAAGTTGCCTAGGGTTGTTTCCATTCTTTTGGTCAAGGTCCTAAGGTCATAACTCTTTTATCTCATCATTATATATGACCACGGTTGCTAGACGTCAAGAGTGTCCCTCTCGGCGTGAGCCATGGAGGATAAGAGGGAGGTCATGCCACATACCCAATACAGCTCGAGGGATGGCCAGGGAAGCGAGGAAGAGGGAAGGCTCAGATTTGAGGACAAATCCTTTCCAAGAAGGGGAGGTTGATACGACCATGGAAGCCGTGCACCAAAGCTTTTACCTGCAGCTGTCTTCAATCAGTATTATGCCCGTCAAGATGACTTCCAAATGCTTTGAAACTGCCACAATTATCTTCGTCTTTGAGAGAGCTTCGCGTGGGTATATTACACGCCCCAATCGGAGTTCGGAGGAGAGAGTTATGGACGATTTACTAAAGCCGCGCAGAACAGGCAGGGAGCTCCAGAAGGAACACCCGGGCGGGTGTTTTCACCATGAAAATCACCCGACCGGGTGAAAGTGTTATGAAGCATTTCCAGATTCCAGAAGAAACACCCGGGCGAGTGTTTTCATCATGAAAATCACCCGACCGGGTGAAAGTGTTGTGAAGCATTTCCAGATTCCGGAAGAAACACCCGGGCGGGTGTTTTGGACCGCACAATTCACCCGAGACTTAGTTTTTGTAGGCAATTTTCACATTTTGGGCTCTTAGTATAAATACCTTTTTGGTGTCATTTTTCATTCGAGATTAAGATAAGATTGTGATTAAGATATCTCTTTTGTGAGTTTTTCCTCTTTGAGGAATGTATCCAATTCCTTCCTTGAAGGTTGCTTGTCTCAATTTCATAGGTTGATTCAAGTAGAGGTATGCATCAATGGGGTGTATCCATTGAGTAGTGGAGCCAATGGGTGATAGAGCTATTAAAAGTTGCCTAGGGTTGTTTCCATTCTTTTGGTCAAGGTCCTAAGGTCATAACTCTTTTATCTCATCATTATATATGACCACGGTTGCTAGACGTCAAGAGTGTCCCTCTCGGCGTGAGCCATGGAGGATAAGAGGGAGGTCATGCCACATAACCAATACAGCTCGAGGGATGGCCAGGGAAGCGAGGAAGAGGGAAGGCTCAGATTTGAGGACAAATCCTTTCCAAGAAAGGGAGGTTGATACGACCATGGAAGCCGTGCACCAAAGCTTTTACCTTCAGCTGTCTTCAATCAGTATTATGCCCGTCAAGATGACTTCCAAATGCTTTGAAACTGCCACAATTATCTTCGTCTTTGAGAGAGCTTCGCGTGGGTATATTACACGCCCCAATCGGAGTTCGGAGGAGAGAGTTATGGACGATTTACTAAAGCCGCGCAGAACAGGCAGGGAGCTCCAGAAGGAACACCCGGGCGGGTGTTTTCACCATGAAAATCACCCGACCGGGTGAAAGTGTTGTGAAGCATTTCCAGATTCCAGAAGAAACACCCGGGCGGGTGTTTTGGACCGCACAATTCACCAGAGACTTAGTTTTTGTGGGCAATTTTCACATTTTGGGCTCTTAGTATAAATACCTTTTTGGTGTCAATTTTCATTCGAGATTAAGATAAGATTGTGATTAAGATATCTCTTTTGTGAGTTTTTCCTCTTTGAGGAATGCATCCAATTCCTTCCTTGAAGGTTGCTTGTCTCAATTTCATAGGTTGATTCAAGTAGAGGTATGCATCAATGGGGTGTATCCATTGAGTAGTGGAGCCAAGGGGTGATAGAGCTATTAAAAGTTGCCTAGGGTTGTTTCCATTCTTTTGGTCAAGGTCCTATGGTCATAACTCTTTTATCTCATCATTATATATGACCACGGTTGCTAGACGTCAAGAGTGTCCCTCTCGGCGTGAGCCATGGAGGATAAGAGGGAGGTCATGCCACATACCCAATACAGCTCGAGGGATGGCCAGGGAAGCGAGGAAGAGGGAAGGCTCAGATTTGAGGACAAATCCTTTCCAAGAAGGGGAGGATGATACGACCATGGAAGCCGTGCACTAAAGCTTGTACCTGCAGCTGTCTTCAATCAGTATTATGCCCGTCAAAATGACTTCCAAATGCTTTGAAACTGCCACAATTATCTTCGTCTTTGAGAGAGCTTCGCGTGGGTATCTTACACGCCCCAATCGGAGTTCGGAGGAGAGAGTTATGGACGATTTACTAAAGCCGCGCAGAACAGGCAGGGAGCTCCAGAAGGAACACCCGGGCGGGTGTTTTCACCATGAAAATCACCCGACCGGGTGAAAGTGTTGTGAAGCATTTCCAGATTCCAGAACAAACACCCGGGCGAGAGTGTTTTCATCATGAAAATCACCCGACCGGGTGAAAGTGTTGTGAAGCATTTCCAGATTCCAGAAGAAACACCCGGGCGGGTGTTTTGGACCGCACAATTCACCCGAGACTTAGTTTTTGTGGGCCTTTGTCATATTTTGGGCTCTTAGTATAAATACATTTTTTGTGTCATTTTTCATTCGAGATTAAGATAAGATTGTGATTAAGATATCTCTTTTGTGAGTATTTCCTCTTTGAGGAATGTATCCAATTCCTTCCTTGAAGGTTGCTTGTCTCAATTTCATAGGTTGATTCAAGTAGAGGTATGCATCAATGGGGTGTATCCATTGAGTAGTGGAGCCAAGGGGTGATAGAGCTATTAAAAGTTGCCTAGGGTTGTTTCCATTCTTTTGGTCAAGGTCCTATGGTCATAACTCTTTTATCTCATCATTATATATGACCACGGTTGCCAGACGTCAAGAGTGTCCCTCTCGGCGTGAGCCATGGAGGATAAGAGGGAGGTCATGCCACATACCCAATACAGCTCGAGGGATGGCCAGGGAAGCGAGGAAGAGGGAAGGCTCAGATTTGAGGACAAATCCTTTCCAAGAAGGGGAAGTTGATACGACCATGGAAGCCGTGCACCAAAGCTTTTACCTGCAGCTGTCTTCAATCAGTATTATGCCCGTCAAGATGACTTCCAAATGCTTTGAAACTGCCACAATTATCTTCGTCTTTGACAGAGCTTCGCGTGGGTATCTTACACGCCCCAATCGGAGTTCGGAGGAGAGAGTTATGGACGATTTACTAAAGCAGCGCAGAACAGGCAGAGAGCTCCAGAAGAAACACCCGGGCGGGTGTTTTTACCATGAAAATCACCCGACCGGGTGAAAGTGTTATGAAGCATTTCCAGATTCCAGAAGAAACACCCGGGCGAGTGTTTTCATCATGAAAATCACCCGACCGGGTGAAAGTGTTGTGAAGCATTTCCAGATTCCGGAAGAAACACCCGGGCGGGTGTTTTGGACCGCACAATTCACCCGAGACTTAGTTTTTGTAGGCAATTTTCACATTTTGGGCTCTTAGTATAAATACCTTTTTGGTGTCATTTTTCATTCGAGATTAAGATATCTCTTTTGTGAGTTTTTCCTCTTTGAGGAATGTATCCAATTCCTTGCTTGAAGGTTGCTTGTCTCAATTTCATAGGTTGATTCAAGTAGAGGTATGCATCAATGGGGTGTATCCATTGAGTAGTGGAGCCAATGGGTGATAGAGCTATTAAAAGTTGCCTAGGGTTGTTTCCATTCTTTTGGTCAAGGTCCTAAGGTCATAACTCTTTTATCTCATCATTATATATGACCACGGTTGCTAGACGTCAAGAGTGTCCCTCTCGGCGTGAGCCATGGAGGATAAGAGGGAGGTCATGCCACATACCCAATACAGCTCGAGGGATGGCCAGGGAAGCGAGGAAGAGGGAAGGCTCAGATTTGAGGACAAATCCTTTCCAAGAAGGGGAGGTTGATACGACCATGGAAGCCGTGCACCAAAGCTTTTACCTGCAGCTGTCTTCAATCAGTATTATGCCCGTCAAGATGACTTCCAAATGCTTTGAAACTGCCACAATTATCTTCGTCTTTGAGAGAGCTTCGCGTGGGTATATTACACGCCCCAATCGGAGTTCGGAGGAGAGAGTTATGGACGATTTACTAAAGCCGCGCAGAACAGGCAGGGAGCTCCAGAAGGAACACCCGGGCGGGTGTTTTCACCATGAAAATCACCCGA